>NC_091984.1:89421855-89745340 GCF_044704955.1 Pristiophorus japonicus
GTGAGTGTGGGGGGGGGGGAAAGAGAGTGTGAGTGAGTGTGGGGGGGGGGGAAAGAGTGTGAGTGAGTGTGGGGGAGGGGGAAAGAGTGTGAGTGAGTGTGAGGGGGGGGGAAAGAGTGTGAGTGAGTGTGGGGGGGGGGGAGAGAGAAGAGAGAGAATGTGACCTGGGTGTCGTAGGTGGTGAAGGAGGCAAATGGTATGTTGGCCTTCATAGCGAGAGGATTTGAGTATAGGAGCAGGAGGGGTCTTACTGCAGTTGTACAGGACCTTGGTGAGGCCTCACTTGGAATATTGTGTTCAGTTTTGGTCTCCTAATCTGAGGAAGGACATTCTTGCTATTGAGGGAGTGCAGCGAAGGTTCACCAGACTGATTCCTGGGATGGCAGGACTGACATATGAGGAGAGACTGGGCCTGTATTCACTGGAGTTCAGAAGAATGAGAGGGGATCTCATGGAAACATATAAAATTCTGACGGGACTGGACAGGTTGGATGCAGGAAGAATGTTCCCGATGTTGGGGAAGTCCGGAACCAGGGGACACAGTCTAAGGATATGGGGTAAGCCATTTAGGACTGAGATGAGGAGAAACTTCTTCACTCAGAGAATTGTTAACCTGTGGAATTCCCTACTGCAGAGAGTTGTTGATGCCAGTTCATTGGATATATTCAAGAGGGAGTTAGATATGGCCCTTACGGCTAAAGGGATCAAGGGGTATGGAGAGAAAGCAGGAAAGGGGTACTGAGGTGAATAATCAGCCATGATCTGATTGAATGGTGTTGCAGGCTCGAAGGGCCGAATGGCCTACTCCGGCACCTATTTTCTATGTTTCTATGTCAACAAACAGCTTTGCATTTAAAAAGGGGACTAAGCCAGAGGTAGTCAATGAGAGTGTATGAGTTGTTAAATTATCATTTAAATCACTCTAATCAAATCAAAATAAATATACAACTCTTCTAAACCACCTTGTCTTCCTTCCCCACCTTCAATAGCCACCATTAAACTTACCTCATCAGCCACAGTCCTTAAACTCCCCTCAACTTCTGCTCATTTCATACCTTGACCAGTGAAGCACCTCAGGACATTTTGCTACATCAAAGGCTTTAAATACATGGAAATTTCTTGCATTACTAACTTGTATAAATCTATAACTGGCTTTGTAACATCTTTGTACTGGCGCAGTCTAGATGCAACCACTTCTGGCTTGTCATCGTCACGCTGGATTAAAATCTCCCCAGTAATGTCATCAATTCCCTGCATGGAAAAACTAACAGTTAAATCACAATGCAGAAAAAGTGATTTTCAGCAAAAATCCCTCACAGCAACTAAGTTAATGGTAGTACTGTATATTTGAAACAGGCAATACTATGGGTTAAAAGAGAACAGAACAAACAGACATTTATATTTAAATGGAAAGTATTTCTTGCTCTAGTGTGGGAGGACAGCAGATCTGCATACCTCGGTGTTGCAGTAAGTAAGATCAGTTGATAAGCAAATAAGACCATAATGTTATGGTCTTGAATACTGCTTGTGTTTTTTTCTTAATTACTATTCAATTAAACATATAATTAGCCCAGTTCTTTAAAAGGTTATGTTTGGATCAAGATTTTAATGAAAAAATGATAATTTATAACACGAACTAGTACTTTGTGCCATTTAATCACAATCACTGGAACAGAATTTAAATTGAAACTTTAGAATATAAAGGAAGATTTTTTTCCGCAAGGGTAATGGTCCATCTTTTTAAGCTTATTTTTTTAATCTGTTCCTTGAGTTTTCCCACATCAGGCAACCTCTACTAGTCAGAGGGCAGGCAGAGTGCTGTGCTCCCAGGCCAGTACCAAAGCTCTTCTGAACCTGGATGCTAAGACACCCGCCTTTCTTGGAGAAGGAGATGTCTCTGACTCTGATTTTCTCTCTCTCCCCAGGCACCTATTGAGCAGCTCACCCACAGTGACACAGCAAAGATCAGAAACGCAGCAATTTGGCATAAACTCAAGTTTTACCATTCTTATGAGAGAGAGCCTTATATTATGAGTATTTTGATATTTGTTGCTATCTTAATCATTTTGGATTAAGGTAGGTCTTAATTAATAGGCCAGGGCAGCCTCATCTTGTGCATCCCAATATTATGTATGGTGTGAGCCTTAATGAATGTGGTATCTTTTCCTTTTGACATTAGGTGCTAAAAGCAGGTTTCTGAGTTTGCAAGCAAAAAGCTTGGTCAATCACTTACATGTGCATGGGGAGGGTTGAATACCATGTTGTATACTCTTCCACTCGACGGGTGAACCCATCGTGCGCTGAGTCTCTGCTTTAATGTTTCAAACGGGATATTCAAGTGAATGATGAGATCAAGCTGGTAGATGCTGTTCAGTGCTTCTGTCTGGGTTAGTGTACGGGGAAAACCTGGGCTCAGAAGAATAAAGGGTTCATATTACCAGCCTATAGTTTGCCAGTAAAACCAGCTGAGGAGTTATTTCTCCAAACTTCAGAGTAAAACTTATGCTTTCTGAAATTCATTACTCAACTATAATATGTTATATCTTCATAAAAAAAGCATTTCAAAAACTTTTTGTGTCGGGAGAGCGAAAGCCTGAAGAGCTGTGCATCAATTTTATTACAATGATGTCATGTGCAAATAGCTTGATACATTTAAATGTAATTTGCAAGTACTGCTTTGTAAGGAACTGATGATACTGTTGGCAGGCTATTTGGCAATGTTGGATATCACAGTCAATCCTGATCCTGTTTTTACCCAACATCCACACACAGCATTTTCAGCAGGAGTCACTAGTTGATTTTTCATCCTCCTTAGCTAAGACCAATTGTAGCGTCTGCAATGTCACCCTGGCTGAGGTCAGCCAAGTCGCCACAAAGCAAGGTTCAAACCTAGGACCTTCTTTGCCTGTACAGCTCAGTTTCATACCGAGCTGTGCATTTACCAGGGGATCTAATTGATCTGCCAGTTACTAGAATAATTCAAATGATGTACAACATTGAAGCTTACAAAACATTAGCACTGAGGAAACAGTGGCGATGATGAGCAAACAACTTATGGTGTGCAGCACTGATGCAATTAATTTTGTCTCAGCAACAGCCACAGCCTAACTATCTACCCGAGCATGAAAATCCATCACATCGATGATGGTAAAAGCAAGTACATCAAAATTAATATACATGCAATTAAATCATTACCAACTAGACAGAAGGGTAAATGACTTATGTTCCTTTCCATTCTTCAGTTTATTTTTGCGTAGCAAGTCCTCCATTGGGGATCCTTCATTAGCTCCACAACTCTTTTAAAGTAACTTTAAATCTAGTGCCTTTTGTAAGGGCATAAAAATCCACAATTAACCAATAAATATTAAAGGGAACCTTACAAATTGAATTAAATTAAAATGTTGTTCCCTGTTGAAATGATGCACTCCAGTCCCTCCGATGCCCACCTCTCGTGGAAGGCCACAAGCGTACCAGTGGACACCGCGTGTTTTATCTCCAGGGACACCCTGTCGCGAACGTATCAACAGCTCTATAAACCTGTGAGCATACTCACGGGTGCATACATTACAGGTATTAAGATTATGGAACCAAGGCGGGTAGATGGAGTTAAGATACAGATCAGCCATGATCTAATTGAATGGTGAAACAGTCTCGAGGGGCTGAATGGGCTACTCCTGTTCCTATGTTCTTCTGTACGCTGTCTCTCCACAGCAGCATAGATGAGTTAGCAATTTAATGAAGCTATAAGTACATGTCTTGCCACTCCCAGCCCTGGATACTGAAACTCCATGTCATTCTATCTGCCAAAAATATCTGTAATGGGAGTGAAAATGTGATCCTTGACACATTACTGGCTTGGACGGTTAAACAGTTCACATGGGAAATGTCAATACTAGATGCAAGATTAGGCAACAACTAGGGAATGGCAGAGGAGGTTACAGTTAAAGACACACTGTGGTTGATATGGCTAGGCTTATAAAGGAGAAAGGAAGGAGTATAAAAAAGGCATTCAACTTTAGGTGGTTGCATTTTGAGGGATTATGGAGCTATATAAGAGAGCTAGACTAGCATTGCCAGAAGGGAGGAGTGCAGAAAATAAATGGAATGCTTTCAAGGACACATAACTTAGAACACAAAGTGACCATATTGCATTGGGGAAAGAAGTGTTGCCGAAGAAACAGATGTGGCAACAAGTAATGCAAAGGTTAAAGGAGGAAGAAAGGTAGGTCAAAGGCCAGAGGATATAAGGGTAAGAACTAGTCGGGACAACTAAAATAGAAAACAAAATTGCAGGAAACGTTAGAACACATTATAGGACTCTCAGTAAACTGTCAGGTATAGAACTGAGGAAGACTGACAAGAGTGGTCCCAATTTTGATCACTGGTCTGTGCTAGATTAGCAGATCTCAGTCAGGGTAGCAATAAATGTTCTACAATTGTCTTCAGCTCCTGAGCTAGGGATGGGGAAAAAGCAGTTATTGTTCATGCTCATTGCAGCTATCCAACAATTGCTGCTGGAGTTGTAGGTGTGGATGTTTGGTGAGGACAAGTTTAAGCTTGCCATTGATGCTCTCCATAGTCAAATAATCTGGCTTCTCACACAGAATAACAAGTTGGGAGAGTTGGTGGCCTAAATGTTCATCTGCAGATGGAAATTTGACACAAAAAAGTACTTCAGCTATGTGCAGATCATGTCAGGAAATAAAGCCTAGATTTGACTCTGGCTCAGGTGTTTACTAGAGAATAGGAAGCATGAAATAAACATCGGCCTGGATCAGATACCATTCCAAAAAGGGTTATTTTTTGGCCGAATGCTGAGAGAGTGGCAACAGTTTCCTATTATTTAATGTTATTATGGTCATTCTTTCTGTGAGCTTTCCTCTCTTTCTCCTCCCTGTAATATCACAGTATTGAAATCAAGACTCATCTCACTATCTCCTACTCTAACTTATTTTCCCAGGAGTTTAATGCTGTAGAACTCCTCACCTCCTTCTGTCCTTCCTTCTTCCTACAATCTATAGGCTTTTAAAACTCAAACTTGGCACCACCTAATCATCATTTCCTGATTCAACAACTCTTTTATTTTATTCCTTTCAACCTTGGTGGTATCCTGCACCATAGGGCTTGACCTTTCACCCAAGTTGCTCAATTAAAATTAATTCCTGAGTGATGCTGTAATTATAGAACCAGCGTAATAGGCACATACCATCTAGCAGCCAGCTCTGTTCTCCCATCTTCTTAAGCTCTCCCAGCATCAGCTGGGTTGTTACATGATCCGGCACCAAATACTCTTTATCCAAATACTGTTTTGTCAGGAGCCCAATTTCTGCAGGATGCAAAGAAAACATTTTTTTTTTTAAATGCAAAAGGGGAATTTTGAAATATTACAATTTGAGCTCCTTGGATGTGCTTTCCAGCATATTACGAAGATGTACTTAAGAGAACATCACAGATTCAATTTATGGTCTGTGATCCAAGCTAAGATAGAAATGGTGGCTTTATTATTGACTTCAGAGTCCCTACATTTGGTGGAGGGGGGCGGGGAAGAATCAGCTATGGTTCTTGTTGCTGATCATTATCCAGTAATCCTGGTGGAAAGTGTACATTTTTAGACATCAGATGAGCATTAGGCTTTGTTGTATTGCTCCCATATTCACTGCCAAGGCGAGAAGTAACCATTACACCAATATAAATACAATTCACCAACAACACAAAATATATTAAAGTAATCCTTTATTGTTTTAACCCAAATACCCTTTGAAAAAGGTAGAACTAAAACCCCAATGAACAGAGTCGATATTTACATTACAGCATCATGTTGTTCGAGTTTTTTTGTAATTATACAAAGGAATTTCTAGAAGGAAAGATGCATACAGTGGAAAAGAATGTATAACTATTTAATACACAGTTCAAAAAAGATCCATAGAAGTTAATGTACAAAGATAGGCAAGAAGCTTTAAATCATTAAAAATCAGCAGCTAATTTTAAATGCTCCGAGAACATGGCTGCACATTTCAATTTTCTATAACATTAAAAGGCTCAGTTTAAAAAAATCTCAGTGCTAAGTTTATAAAGTGCCTGGGAGTTCCAACAGACCAGTGTGCCTATTTGAAGCCAGCTTCACACTGGACTGGTGTTAATGCATATATAAGGTAGGTTATGCCTGACAAACCCAACTGAATTTTTTGAAGAGGTGACTGAAGTAGTGGACAAAAGCATGTCTATGGATGTTATTTATATGGACTTCCAGAAGACATTTGATAAAGTCCCTCATAAGAGACTGTTAGCTAAAGTTGAAGCCCATAGAATTGAGGGCAAATTATTGACCCGATTTAGGAAATTGGCTGAGCAGGAGAAAGAGAGTAGCGATAATGGGCAGGTACTCTAATCGGCAGGATGTGACTAGTGGTGTCCCGCAGGGATGTGTGTTGGGGCCTCAACTATTCATCGTTTTAATGACTTCAATGATGGGATAGAAAGTCACATATCCAAATTTGCCGATGACACAAACATAGGTGGCATTGTAGGCACTGTAGATGAAAGCATAAAATTACAAAGAGATTGTGATCGATTAAGTGAATGGGCAAAACTGTGGCAAATGGATTTCAATGTAGGCCAATGTGAGTTCATCCACTTTGGATCTAAAAACAGTGGATGACCTAACAGAGACTTGGGATCCAGGTACGTAGAACATTAAAATGTCATGGACAGGTACAAAAAATAATCAATAAGGTGAATGGAATGCTGGCCTTTATATCTAGAAGACTAGAATACAAGGGGTATAAGTCATGCTACAGCTATACAATGCCCTGGTTAGACCACAGCTGGAGTGCTTTGTTCAGTTCTGGGCACCACACCTTAGGAAGGATATCTTCCTGGACTTTGGGAGTTTAAGAGGTGATTTGATTGAAGTTTCCAAGCTATTGAAGGGAACTGATAGGCAATGTTCCCTGTAAGCTGCACAGCTGTGCAGCACTTCAGGGGTCTCGCGCAGTCGACTTGCCAGCTTTTCAATAGAAAAACCACACGCGGCCCAAAAAAAGTTACAGGAAACATTGCTGATAGGGTAGATGGAGAGAAATTGGTTGTGGAGTCTAGGATTAGGGGAAAAAGTCTAAAAATTAAAGCCAGGCCTTTCGGGAGTGAAGTTAGGAAACACTTCTACAGGCAAAGAGTGGTAGAAGTTTGAAATTCAAGATCAATTGTTAATTTTAATTCTGAGATTGATCGATTTTTGGTAACCAAGGGTATTAAGGGCTATGGGGCAAAGGCGGGTATATGGAGTTAGGTCGCAGAGCAGCCATGATCACATTGAATGATGGAACAGACTTGAGGGACTAAATGGCCTACTCCTGTTCCTACGTTCCTAAACTTCAGACAGCAGTGACCGATCTTGGACTATGTTTATATGAGCAAAATCTTTACCTGTTTCCTGGGTTACTTCCAATTCTTTTATCTATTTAGCAACTGCTGCAGGAACCTCATTTACTGCAGTAAATCTGGAATACTTCCTGAGTTTAAAAAATGCAGAATGCATAGTTGCTCGTTTTTTAGGAATAAATGAAGAGCCTGTATTTTTGCCCCAGTTCCCTTTGGTTTCCTTAGGAAAGGCCAAGGACAAGAGGGGGTCAGCTGTGATTTCCTGCACAGAGTTCTCAGTCTCCACTCACACATGAATAATCTATGGGAGCTATTGGACGACTGTCAGCAGTGATAGACCTGTACCCCAGTAGGAGTGAGCCTCTTCAGGAAAGGGGAAGAGAAGAAAAAGGAAAGGAAATGCATGAAGGAAAAGAGAAAGAAGGACGTGGAAGAGAACATAAGAACATGCCATCTAGCCCCTCGAGCCTGCTCCGCCATTCAATAAGATCATGGCTGATCTGGTCGTGGACTCAGCTCCACTTACCCTCCTTCTCCCCGTAACCCTTAATTCCCTTATTGCTTAAAAATCTATCCATCTTTGACTTGAAAACATTCAATGAGCCAGCCTCAACTGCTTCCTTGGGCAGAGAATTCCACAGATTCACAACCCTCTGGGAGAAGAAATTCTTTCTCAACTCAGTTTTAAATTGGCTCCTCCGTATTTTGAGGCTGTGCCCCCTAGTTCTAGTCTCCCCAACCAGTGGAAACAACCTCTCTGCCTCTATCTTGTCTATCCCTTTCATGATTTTAAATGTTTCTATAAGATCACCCCTCGTCCTTCTGAACTCCAACGAGTAAAGACCCAGTCTACTCAATCTATCATCATAAGGTAACCCCCTCATTTCTGGAATCAGCCTAGTGAATCGTCTCTGTACCCCCTCCAAAACTAGTATATCCTTCCTTAAGTAAGGTGACCAAAACTGCACACAGTACTCCAGGTGCGGCCTTACCAATACCTTATACAGTTGCAGCAAGACCTCCCTGCTTTTGTACTCCATCCCTCTCGCAATGAAGGCCAACATTCCATTCGCCTTCCTGATTACCTGCTGCACCTGCAAACTAACCTTTTGGGATTCATGCACAAGGACCCCCAGGTCCCTCTGCACCACAGCATGTTGTAATTTCTCCCCATTCAAATAATATTCCCTTTTACTGTTTTTTTTTTCCCCCAAGGTGGATGACCTCACACTTTCCAACATTGTATTCCATCTGCCAAACCTTAACCCATTCGCTTAACCTATCCAAATCTCCTTGCAGTCCCACTGAGTCCTCTACACAACCCGCTTTCCCACTAATCTTTGTGTCATCTGCAAATTTTGTTGCACTACACTCTGTCCCCTCTTCTAGGTAATCTATGTATATTGTAAACAGTTGTGGTCCCAGCACTGATCCCTGTGGCACACCACTAACCACTGATTTCCAACCGGAAAAGGACCCATTTATCCCGACTCTCTGCTTTCTGTTCGCCAGCCAATTCTCTATCCATGCTAATACATTTCCTCTGACTCCGCGTACCTTTATCTTCTGCAGTAACCTTTTGTGTGGCACCTTATCGAATGCCTTTTGGAAATCTAAATACACCACATCCATCGGTACACCTCTATCCACCATGCTCGTTATATCAAAGAATTCCAGTAAGTTAGTTAAACATGATTTCCCTTTCATGAATCCATGCTGCGTCTGCTTGATTGCACTATTCCTATCTAGATGTCCCGCTATTTCTTCCTTAATGATAGCTTCAAGCATTTTCCCCACTACAGATGTTAAACTAACCGGCCTATAGTTACCTGCCTTTTGCCTGCCCCCTTTTTTAAACAGAGGCGTTACATTAGCTGCTTTCCAATCCGCTGGTACCTCCCCAGAGTCCAGAGAATTTTGGTAGATTATAACGAATGCATCTGCTATAACTTCCGCCATCTCTTTTAATACCCTGGGATGCATTTCATCAGGACCAGGGGACTTGTCTACCTTCAGTCCCATTAGCCTGTCTAGCACTACCCCTCTAGTGATAGTGATTGTCTCAAGGTCCTCCCTTCCCACATTCCTGTGGCCTGCAAATTTTGGCATGGTTTTTGTGTCTTCCACTGTGAAGACGGAAGCAAAATAATTGTTTAAGGTCTCAGCCATTTCCACATTTCCCATTATTAAATCCCCCTTCTCATCTTCTAAGGGACCAACATTTACTTTAGTCACTCTTTTCCGTTTTATATATCTGTAAAAGCTTTTACTATCTGTTTTTATGTTTTGCGCAAGTTTACCTTCGTAATCTATCTTCCCTTTCTTTATTGCTTTTTTAGTCATTCTTTGCTGTTGCTTAAAATTTTCCCAATCCTCTAGTTTCCCACTAACCTTGGCCACCTTGTATGCATTGGTCTTTGATTTGATACTTTCCTTTATTTCCTTGGTTATCCACGGCTGGTTATCCCTTCTCTTGCCGCCCTTCTTTTTCAGTGGAATATATTCTTGTTACGCACTATGAAAGAGCTCCTTAAAATTCCTCCACTGTTCCTCAATTGTGCCACCGTTTAGTCCTTGTTTCCAGTCTACTTTAGCCAACTCTGCCCTCATACCACTGTAGTCCCCTTTGTTTAAGCATAGTACGCTCGTTTCTGACACAACTTCCTCATCCTCAATCTGTATTACAAATTCAACCATATTGTGATCACTCATTCCGAGAGGATCTTTTACGAGGAGATCGTTTATTTTTCCTGTCTCATTACACAGGACCAGATCTAAGATGGCTTGCTCCCTTGTAGGTTCTGTTACATACTGTTCTAAGAAACAATCCCGTATGCATTCTATGAATTCCTCCTCCAGGCTATCCCATGCGATTTGATTTGACCAATCGATATGTAGGTTAAAATCCCCCATGACTACTGCCATTCCTTTTTCACATGCCTCCATTATTCCCTTGATTATTGCCCGCCCCACCGTGAAGTTATTATTTGGGGGCCAATAAACTACGCCGACCAATGACTTTTTCCCCTTACTATCTCTAATCTCCACCCACAATGATTCAACATTTTGTTCATTAGAGCCCATATCATCCCTCACAACTGCCCTGATATCATCTTTTATTAACAGAGCTACCCCACCTCTTTTCCCTTCTTGCCTATCTTTCTGAATCATCAGATACCCCTGTATGTTTAATTCCCAGTCTTGGCCACCTATGGGGGAAAAAAGAAGAAAAGAAAGAAAAAGGAAGTTAAACAAGGAAGATCACAGAGATCACAAGACCAAAGATCACAGAGATCACAAAGTTACGGTCAGTTTAAGAGGGGTAATGATGGCGAACACAGACTGTGACCCACCACAAATTCGGGGCCATTACATTTAATCTTGTATTTATACCTCCTCGTTCTTGACTCCTCAAATACTGGAAACTATCTACCCTGTACCATACTTTCAGAATTTTAAATAGTTCCATCATATCACTCTGTAATCTGTGTTGAAAAGATCCCTAGTTTTTCAAGTAATTTTTCATATTTGTAATTCTTCAGATCAGGCAGCATCTCAGTGAATCTGCATTTCTTCAAGGTCAGCGGTAATTGCCACTGCATTGCTGCTGACCGCAAATTATGAGCCGATATTCTCAGAACAGAGGTCAGAAAATAATTGGCAGTGAACATAAACCTGTTTTAATTACATTATCAATATAAAGTAACTTCCGATCCCCAAACAAGTTGCAGGTTTTTGAAAATGTTATTTACATTAACAAATGGACAAACCCAGGGCCAGGTTCGTGTTGGAATGTATAGAACAGTTGTCCCTAGTTTGGGCCAGACTCCCTTATAGCCATGGATTATTTATCTAGGTGGGTGAAAGTATAATCCAGTCAATGGGAAGCAAGTTGGAGATGTGACTCAGCAAGTTGCACCCCGGTCTTGGCCCACTGAGAGTCAGAGGTGGTTCTCAAAAATGTCAGCAAAGGCAGTAATAAAAAGAGAACAGATCATCCTGCTGTATAGAGTGTTGGCTCAACTGAATTACTAAGGTACACTGAAAATAGAGATGGTGGATGAGACATCAATAAGTCTCAGTGAAGCTGTTGTGCACTGAAGATGCCCAATTACCCCAACATCCAATTTGGCTGAGGCTGTATCTTGCTTTCCCTCAACTCTCCATTTTTCTCTCTTGCACTCTGTTTTTATTTAAGTAACTTTGTTGCTGACGTTGACTCGCCATCAGATTGGAAAAGTGGGATTCTTAAAAACTAATTTAGAGCACTAACACACCCACACAGATACAAACACCTAAGCATTGAGCAATACACCCACACATAGCTGAACCAATAGTTCATTTTAATTTATTTATTCATGGGATATGGGCGTCGCTAGCAAGGCTAGCATTCATTACCCATCCCTAATTGTCCTCGAGAAGGTGGTGGTGAGCCGCCTTCTCGACAACTGAGTGGCTTGCTAGGCCATTTCTCAGAGAGCACTTAAGAGTCAACCACATTGCTGTGGGTTTGGAGTCACATATAGGCCAGACTGGATCAGGATGGCAGATTTCCTTCCCTGAAGGACATTAGTGAACCAGATGGGTTTTTACGACAATCCGGTTTCATGGTCACCATTATTGATACTAGCTTTTTATTCCAGATTTATTTAAATTCCCCAACTGGCGTGGTGGGTTTTCAACTCTTGTCTCCGCATCATTAGTCCAGGCCTACTTGATTAATAGTCCAGTAACATTACTACTGTGCTACCGTTCCCAGGCAGACTCTAAGCATTAATAATTTATTCTTTAAAAGTGGAAGGAAAGTCTAGGAACAGTAGATACAGTTTAGTGTATTACAATTACCCATATGTTCAATTGGTATGCTATCAAATATATTGGAAATAAAGTCTAATCCTGTTTAACAAAGGTTTAAGAAGAAAATGTCAGGACTCCATGCTGCTTTGAGACAATGTTACAAATGGTGAGCAACTCTCTTGAAAGCGATGCAGGTTCACTACAATTAGCACACAGAAAATCTTAACGCATTCTTGTCACAGAGCACAAGTGCTTTTCTCAGTATTTACCCTATGGTAACTTGATATAGTGGACAAAAGCTATACTCTCCTTTTACTGACCTGTGATATTTCTGCATGAGGTCGGCTAGTTTATAGAAACATAGAAACATAGAAAATAGGTGCAGGAGTAGGCCATTCAGCCCTTCGAGCCTGCACCGCCATTCAATGAGTTCATGGCTGAACATGCAACTTCAGTACCCCATTCCTGCTTTCTCACCATACCCCTTGATCCCCCTAGTAGTAAGGACTTTATCTAACTCCTTTTTGAATATATTTAGTGAATTGGCCTCAACAACTTTCTGTGGTAGAGAATTCCACAGGTTCACCACTCTCTGGGTGAAGAAGTTTCTCCTCATCTCGGTCCTAAATGGCTTACCCCTTATTCTTAGACTGTGACCCCTGGTTCTGGACTTCCCCAACATTAGGAACATTCTTCTTGCATCTAACCTGTCTAACCCCGTCAGAATTTTAAACGTTTCTATGAGGTCCCCTCTCATTCTTCTGAACTCCAGTGAATACAAGCCCAGTTGATCCAGTCTTTCTTGATAGGTCAGTCCCGCCATCCCGGGAAACAGTCTGGTGAACCTTCTCTGCACTCCCTCAATAGCAAGAATGTCCTTCCTCAGGTTAGGAGACCAAAACTGTACACAATACTCCAGGTGTGGCCTCACCAAGGCCCTGTATAACTGTAGTAACACCTCCCTGCCCCTGTACTCAAATCCCCTCGCTATGAAGGCCAACATGCCATTTGCTTTCTTAACCGCCTGCTGTACCTGCATGCCAACCTTCAATGACTGATGTACCATGACACCCAAGTCTCGTTGCACCTCCCCTTTTCCTAATCTGTCACCATTCAGATAATAGTCTATCTCTCTGTTTTTACCACCAAAGTGGATAACCTCACATTTAACCACATTATACTTTATCTGCCATGCATCTGCCCACTCACCTAACCTATCCAAGTCGCTCTGCAGCCTCATAGTATCCTCCTCGCAGCTCACACTGCCACCCAGCTTAGTGCCATCCGCAAATTGAGATACTACATTTAATCCCCTCGTCTAAATCATTAATGTACAGTGTAAACAGCTGGGGCCCCAGCACAGAACCTTGCGGTACCCCACTAGTTACTGCCTGCCATTCTGAAAAGTACCCATTTACTCCTACTCTTTGCTTCCTGTCTGACAACCAGTTCTCAATCCATGTCAGCATACTACCCCCAATCCCATGTGCTTTAACTTTGCACGTTAATCTCTTGTGTGGGACCTTGTTGAAAGCCACATCAACTGGTTCTCCCTACTGGAAACATCCTCAAAAAATGCCAGAAGATTTGTCAAGCATGATTTCCCTTTCACAAATCCATGCTGACTTGGACCTATCATGTCATCTCTTTCCAAATGCGCTGCTATGACATCCTTAATAATTGATTCCATTATTTTACCCACTACCGTTGTCAGGCTGACCGGTCTATAATTCCCTGTTTTCTCTCTCCCTCCTTTTTTAAAAAGTGGGGTTACATTGGCTACCCTCCACTCCATAGGAACTGATCCAGAGTCAATGGAATGTTGGAAAATGACTGTCAATGCATCCGCTATTTCCAAGGCCACCTCCTTAAGTACTCTGGGATGCAGTCCATCAGGCCCTGGTGATTTATCGGCCTTCAATCCCATCAATTTCCCCAACACAATTTCCTGACTAATAAGGATTTCCCTCAGTTCCTCCTCCTTACTAGACCCTCTGACCCCTTTTATATCCGGAAGGTTGTTTGTGTCCTCCTCAGTGAATACCGAACCAAAGTACTTGTTCAATTGGTCTGCCATTTCTTTGTTCCCCGTTATGACTTCCCCTGATTCTGACTGCAGGGGACCTACATTTGTCTTTTCTAACCTTTTTCTCTTTACATATCTATAGAAACTTTTGCAATCTGTCTTAATGTTCCCTGCAAGCTTCTTCTCGTACTCCATTTTCCCTGCCCTAATCAAACCCTTTGTCCTCTGCTGAGTTCTAAATTTCTCCCAGTCCCCGGGTTCGCTGCTATTTCTGGCCAATTTGTATGCCACTTCCTTGGCTTTAATACTATCTCTGATTTCCCTTGATAGCCACGGTTGAGCCACCTTCCCTTTTTTATTTTTACGCCAGACAGGGATGTACAATTGTTGTAGTTCATCCATGCGGTCTCTAAATGTCTGCCATTGCCCATCCACAGTCAACCCCTTAAGTATCATTCGCCAATCTATCCTAGCCAATTCACGCCTCATACCTTCATAGTTACCCTTCTTTAAGTTCTGGACCATGGTCTCTGAATTAACTGTTTCATTCTCCATCCTAATGCAGAATTCTACCATATTATGGTCACTCTTCCCCAAGGGGCCTCGCACAACGAGATTGCTAATTTATCCTCTCTCATTACACAACACCCAATCTAAGATGGCCTCCCCCCTAGTTGGTTCCTCGACATATTGGTCTAGAAAACCATCCCTTATGCACTCCAGGAAATCTTCCTCCACCGTATTGCTTCCAGTTTGGTTAGCCCAATCTATGTGCATATTAAAGTCACCCATTATAACTGCTGCACCTTTATTGCACGCACCCCTAATTTCCTGTTTGATGCCCTCCCCAACATCACTACTACTGTTTGGAGGTCTGTACACAACTCCCAATAATGTTTTTTGCCCTTTGGTGTTCTGCAGCTCTACCCATATAGATTCCACATCATCCAAGCTAATGTCCTTCCTAACTATTGCATTAATCTCCTCTTTAACCAGTAATGCTACCCCACCTCCTTTTCCTTTTATTCTATCCTTCCTGAATGTTGAATACCCCTGGATGTTGAGTTCCCAGCCCTGATCATCCTGGAGCCACGTCTCTGTAATCCCAATCACATCATATTTGTTAACATCTATTTGCACAGTTAATTCATCCACCTTATTACGGACACTCCTTGCATTAAGACACAAAGCCTTCAGGCTTGTTTTTTTAACACCCTTTGTCCTTTTAGAATTTTGCTGTACAGTGGCCCTTTTTGTTCTTTGCCTTGGGTTTCTCTGCCCTCCATTTTTCCTCATCTCCTTTCTGTCTTTTGCTTTTGTCTCCTTTTTGTTTCCCTCTGTCTCCCTGCATTGGTTCCCATGATCGACTCCTCTTTCTAAAAATGTTAATGTAACATATACTAGCCTGTATGGTGTTCTGGACACAACATACTCTAAACCACTATATATTCACTAATTTTCTTCCCCTCTCCTACAATCTCTGACTCTGCTGCGATACAATACTATGGTGCTGCCAGTACCTCATCTAATGGTCAATCTTTATGTGTGAGCTTATACAAGTGTCAGCAGGATTTTTGATGATGAGCAGCATAATAACTAAGACTGATTTGATCCTCACGCAATATCTACACACATTTACATTTTCCAACAGGAGCCACTGAATTGCAATCAAGAGTTGGAACTGTGGCTGATTTTTTTTCCTCTCTCGCCAAAGGCTGTTGAGGCTAATTACAGCACCCCAATCGCAGAGATCGATAACTCAATACAGAATGGGGATCAAACCTGAGGCTTTCAAAATATAGTAAGATTTGATAAATTATGAAGACAATCAAAATTAGGTGAAAAAATATCAAGCCAAGAAGAGCAATGAATGCAAGATTGCTGAGTATCTATAAAATAGATGAAAAATCTTGTGTCTGCGCATACATCCGTTATATATTCCTATGTCAACATTGATAATGGAAATTACATAGGACAGAATGTAGGAACAGGAGTCGGCCATTCAGCCTATTTTGCCATTCAATTTGACCATGGCTGATCTGTACCTCAACTCCAATTTACCCACCTTAGCTCCACATTCCTTAATACATTAAATCTAACAAAAATTTATCAAACTCAGTTTTGAAATTTTCAATTGACCGAATCTCAACAGTTTTTTTCGGGGAGAGAGTTCCAGGTTTCCACTACCCTTGTGTGAAGAAGTGCTTCCTAACATTACCCTGAATGGCCTGGCTCTAATTTTAAGGATATGCCCCCTTATTCTAGACCCGCCCACTAGAGGAAATATGTTATCTCTATCTACCATAGCAAATCCTTTAAATCATATTAAGCACCTCAATTCGATCTCTGTTTAATCTTCTATACTCAAGGGAATACAAACTTAGTCTATGCAATCTGTCCTCATAATTTAACCCTTTTAGCCCCGATATCATTCTGGTGAATCTGTGCTGCACGCCCTCCAAGACCAATATATCTTTCCTCAGGTGCAGTGTCTACAACTGAATGCAGTACTCCAGAGGCAGTCCAACCATAGCTTTATACAACTGTAGAGTAATTTCCACCCTTTTGTATTCATATTACCTATGTAAAATTGTCACACTATAATTACACACTCCTGCTGGTGGAGGCCTTGCAAAACCACCACCAAGAGAGTGTAATTACTGCGGGATAAGTTTCCATTATAAATGTGGACTTTGGAATTTATAGTGAAAATATCAAATTAAGGAATATATGACTTTAAAATGGGGACTGAATTACATTTGTGTAACTTGGTCTAATTATCACCCACTCTCTAATCTTAGCTTCACCTAAAGATTACACTTGATCTTGACTCCCCATGTATAAAGTCACAAGAGCTCGACTAAAGTAATAATAAAAGGTTTTAGCAAGTTAAAGGGAGAAGAATAGTATTCATTGACTTAAAAATGGCAGTGGCATGCTGGCATCCATGGATAAAGCTTATTAGATTGTTACTCTATGTTGGCCTTTAACCAGGAAGAGAAGAGGAAATCATCAAGGACAGCTATCAGATTGTCAGGCATGGTAGAGGAGGAGCTAACCCTACACACAAACAAGGAGTTGAAAAAGGCTCAGGAATCTGTGTAGACTTGACTCTCAATATGTCCAGGCACTGCAGAGGAGCAATCAACAAAGAATGCTGAATTATATAGCCAAAACAACAGGACACAAGTCAGAGGAAGTCTGTTCAAACTATGTAGCACTCCATTCAAAGAAAATATTGAGAACTGTGTTCAGTCCGGGCCACCAATGCACATGGGAGATATTCACTTGCTGGAGGTAGGTCAGAGAATACCACAAGGCTGATCTCTAGTATTGGAGGTCTGAATTATCAGGATACGTGGAGAAATCTGGGCTTTTGAGCCTGAAAAGAGATATCTGAGAGGTGATCTTCTTGAGGTATGCAAGATAGTAAATGGTATGGAAAAGGTTAATCTAGAAAGCTACTTTAAACTAAATTGTAAGAAATGGACAAGGGGACAATGGTTCAAACTAGTAAAAGGGAAATTTATGACAATATCAAGAAGTTCTTCACACAATTAATGATCAAAACATTGGAAACAATTGGATGCCACAGTTGTGGATGAAGAATTATCGGGTCTTTCTGAATGGATTAATCAAAATGGACCAAATGGCCTTCCTCATCTATCCATGTCCAAAGTCCACATTTATAATGGAAACTTATCCTGCTGTAATTACACTCTCTTGATGGTGGTAGTTCTGCAAGGCCCCACCAGCAGGAGTGTGTAATTATAGTGTGACAATTTTACATAGGTAATACAAATACAAAAGGGTTGAAGTTATGTGATATACTTTTTAAAATGTATAGAAGTACAGAAATCACTAAAGGCTTGTGGACAAGTATAAACATTAATTTAAATGGCCAATGGAATGTTGGCCTTAATCTCAAGGGGACTGGAGTACAAGGTTTAGGCAAGAGTATGGAACCAAGGTGGGTAGATTGAGTTAAGATCAGCCATGATCTAATTGAATGCTGGAACAGGCTCGAGGGGCTGAATTAAATGTTCAACAACAACTTGCATTTATATAGCACCTTTAACATAGTAAAGGGCCCCAAGGCGCTCACAGGAGCGTTATCAAACAAAATATGACACCAAGCCACATAAGACACTATTAGGACAGTTGACAGGTAGGTTTTAAAGAGTGTATTAAAGGAGCAGAGAGAGCTATAGATGTGGAGAGGTTTAAGGAGAAAATTTTGAAGCTTAGGGTCTAGGCAACTGAAGGCACAGCTGCCAATGGTGGGGTGATTAAAATCGGGATGTGCAAGAGTACAGAATTGGAGGAGTGCAGAGATCTGAGAGTTGTAGAGCTGGAGAAGGGTACAGAAAATAGAGGGGTGAGCCCATGGAGAGGTTTGAAAACATAGATAAGAATTTTTAAATTGAGGAGTTGCCGGACCGAGAGCCAATGTAGGTCAGCGAGCACAGGGGTGATGGGTGAACAGGACTTGGTGTGAGTTCCATAACGGCAGTAGAGTTTTGGAGGATGGAAGATGGGAGGCCAGCCAAGAGAACATTGGAAAAGTCAAAGTCTAGGGGTAAAGGCACAGATGAGGGTTTCAGCAGCAGATGAGCTGAGGTGGGGTTGGAAACGCGCGATGTTACGGAGATGGAATTAGGCCACCTTGAGGACGGAGCGGATATATGGTTCATCTCAGGATCAAATAGGTTGCAATCGGTCTGGTTCAGCCTCAGACAATGACCAGGGAGAGGGATGGAGTTGGTGGCAAGGGAACGGAGTTCATGGCTGGGACTGAAAACAATGTCTTCGGTCTTCCCAATATTTAGTTGGAGGAAATTTTTGCTCATCATGCAGTATTGGATGTCAGACAAGTAGCGGGACAAATCAAAGGCAGTGGAAGGGTCGACAGAGGTGGTGGTGAGGTAGAGCTGGGTGTCGTCAGCGTACATGTGGAACCTGACATTGCGCTTTCAGATGATGTTGTTGATGGCCGCATGTAAATGAGAAATAGGAGGGGGCCAAAGACAGGTCAAGAAGGACGAGGAGGGAAAGTTTACCATGGTCATAGGATGTCATTTGTGGCTTTAATGAATGCCATTTCAGTACTGTGGCAGGGGCAGAAATCTGATTGGAGGGATTCAAACATGGAATTCCGGGACAGATGGGTACGGATTTTGGAGGTGACAATACATTCAAGGACGTTGGAGAGGAAAAGGAGGCTGGAGATGGGGTTTGTAGTTTGCAAGGGCAGAGGGGTCAAGGGTTGTTTTTTTGAGGAGGGGATGATGACAGCAGATTTGAAGGGGAGGGGGCCAGTACCTGAGGAGAGAGAAACGTTAACAGCATTAGCTAACATGGGGGCCAGGAAGGGAAGCTGGGTGGTCAGCAGTTCAGTGAGAACAGGGTCGAGGGATCAGGAGGTAGGTCTCATGGACAGGATGAGCTTGGAGAGAGGATGAGGGGAGATAGGAGAGAAACTAGAGAAAGATGTGAGTTCAGGGCAAGGGTGGGGGGGGGGGGGGAAGTTTAGCTTGGTGGGCATGAGGAAGGGAGAGAAGCAGCAGAGGCAATGAGTCAAAGAAGTCAATGAGCTCCTCACACTTGTGGTTGGAGGTGAGGTTGGGGGAGGCAGGGGAGAGGGGTTTAAAAAGATGTTTTGTCGTGGAGAAGAGAAGCCGGGGGTTATCTTTGCATTCCAGGATGTTCCGAAAGTGGAACAAATACCACAAGTGGATCTCAATGCTATATAGTGAATACTTGGAAAGTTCAATATGTACTCTGAAGCCCAAACTAATGTTTGTTGACAGCTGACTGTAAAGTTGAGATGGTCTTAAAATAGTGTGATCCAGATAACTCGCACCCACTAATTAAAGGAGGTGTGGACAAGATTAGTGAAATGATATTTGTGCAAGTTTGCTAAATTCAGAAGAGATTCCTTAGGATATCCTGTCTTTTAGAAATGGCCAAGAGACATACCCCTAGTTATGGAGAGATCTAGAGAACACTTGGAAAATCATAACTTATTAAGTGACAGTTGACAAGCCTGAGAAACAAGAAAGTTTGCCTTTTTAATTTACCCACATTTTAAAAATTGATTAAAAACAATTCTGCTACAAAAGAAAAATACTGCAGATGCTGAAAATCTGAAATAAATACAGAAAATGGTGGAAATACTCAGCACGTCAGGCAGCATCTGTGGAGAGCGAAACAGAGTTACTGTTTACATCAATGACCTTTCGTCAGGAGAAATAGGGTTAACGTTTCAGGTCAATTACTTTTCATCATGATCAAAGGTCATTGACCTGAAACGTTAACACTCATTCTCCCTCCACTGATGCTGTGATTTCGGATGATGTCGCTGAGGGAAAAGCACGTAGGTGAGAAATTTGAAGGGGCCAAGGATAAATCCTTGGGGATGTAATTTATGCACCTGTGAGTATGCTCACAGGTTTGTAGAGCTGTTGTCGCGGTGTCCACCGGTACGCTCGCGGCCTTCCATAGAAACATAGAAACATAGAAAATAGGTGCAGGAGTAGGCCATTCGGCCCTTCTAGCCTGCACCGCCATTCAATGAGTTCATGGCTGAACATGCAACTTCAGTACCCCATTCCTGCTTTCTCACCATACCCCTTGATTCCCCTAGTAGTAAGGACTTCATCTAACTCCTTTTTGAATATATTTAGTGAATTGGCCTCAACAACTTTCTGTGGTAGAGAATTCCACAGGTTCGCCACTCTCTGGGTGAAGAAATTCCTCCTCATCTCGGTCCTAAATGGCTTCCCCCTTATCCTTAGACTGTGTCCCCTGGTTCTGGACTTCCCCAACATTGGGAACATTCTTCCTGCATCTAACCTGTCTAACCCCGTCAGAACGTTAAACGTTTCTATGAGGTCCCCTCTTATTCTTCTGAACTCCAGTGAATACAAGCCCAGTTGATCCAGTCTTTCTTGATAGGTCAGTCCCGCCATCCCGGGAATCAGTCTGGTGAACCTTCGCTACACTCCCTCAATAGCAAGAATGTCCTTCCTCAGGTTAGGAGACCAAAACTGTACACAATACTCCAGGTGTGGCCTCACCAAGGCCCTGTACAATTGTAGCAACACCTCCCTGCTCTTGTACTCAAATCCCCTCGCTATGAAGGCCAACATGCCATTTGCTTTCTTAACCGCCTGCTGTACCTGCATGCCAACCTTCAATGACTGATGTACCATGACACCCAGGTCTCTTTGCACCTGCCCTTTTCCTAATCTGTCACCATTCAGATAATAGTCTGTCTCTCTGTTTTTACCACCAAAGTGGATAACCTCACATTTATCCACATTATACTTCATCTGCCATGCATTTGCCCACTCACCTAACCTATCCAAGTCGCTCTGCAGCCTCATAGAATCCTCCTTGCAGCTCACACTGCCACCCAACTTAGTGTCATCCGCAAATTTGGAGATACTACATTTAATCCCCTCGTCTAAATCATTAATGTACAGTGCAAACAGCTGGGGCCCCAGCACAGACCTTGCGGTACCCCACTAGTCACTGCCTGCCATTCTGAAAAGTCCCCATTTACTCCTACTCTTTGCTTCCTGTCTGACAACCAGTTCTCAATCCATGTCAGCACACTACCCCCAATCCCATGTGCTTTAACTTTGCATATTAATCTCTTGTGTGGGACCTTGTCGAAAGCCTTCTGAAAGTCCAAATATACCACATCAACTGGTTCTCCCTTGTCCACTCTGCTGGAAACATCCTCAAAAAATTCCAGAAGATTTGTCAAGCATGATTTCCCTTTCACAAATCCATGCTGACTTGGACCTATCATATTACCTCTTTCCAAATGCACTGCGATGACATCCTTAATAATTGATTCCATCATTTTACCCACTACCGATGTCAGGCTGACCGATCTGTAATTCCCTGTTTTCTCTCTCCCTCCTTTTTTAAAAAGTGGGGTTACATTGGCTACCCTCCACTCCATAGGAACTGATCCAGAGTCAATGGAATGTTGGAAAATGACTGTCAATGCATCCACTATTTCCAAGGCCACCTCCTTAAGTACTCTGGGATGCAGTCCATCAGGCCCTGGGGATTTATCGGCCTTCAATCCCATCAATTTCCCCAACACAATTTCCCGACTAATAAGGATTTCCCTCAGTTCCTCCTCCTTACTAGACCCTCCGACCCCTTTTATATCCGGAAGGTTGTTTGTGTCCTCCTCAGTGAATACCGAACCAAAGTACTTGTTCAATTGGTCCGCCATTTCTTTGTTCCTCGTTATGACTTCCCCTGATTCTGACTGCAGGGGACCTACGTTTGTCTTTACTAACCTTTTTCTGTTTACATATCTATAGAAACTTTTGCAATCCGTCTTAATATTCCCTGCAAGCTTCTTCTCGTACTCCATTTTCCCTGCCCTAATCAAACCCTTTGTCCTCCTCTGCTGAGTTCTAAATTTCTCCCAGTCCCCGGGTTCTCTGCTATTTCTGGCCAATTTGTATGCCACTTCCTTGGCTTTATTGCTATCCCTGATTTCCCTTGGTAGCCACGGTTGAGCCACCTTCCCTTTTTTATTTTTACGCCAGACAGGGATGTACAATTGTTGTAGTTCATCCATGCGGTCTCTAAATGTCTGCCATTGCCCATCCACAGTCAACCCCTTAAGTATCATTCGCCAATCTATCCTAGCCAATTCACGCCTCATACCTTCAAAGTTACCCTTCTTTAAGTTCTGGACCATGGTCTCTGAATTAACTGTTTCATTCTCCATCCTAATGCAGAATTCCACCATATTATGGTCACTCTTCCCCAAGGGGCCTCGCACAACGAGATTGCTAATTAATCCTCTCTCATTACACAACACCCAGTCTAAGATGGCCTCTCCCCTAGTTGGTTCCTCGACATATTGGTCTAAAAAACCATCCCTTATGCACTCCAGGAAATCCTCCTCTACCGTATTGCTTCCAGTTTGGTTAACCCAATCTATGTGCATATTAAAGTCACCCATTATAACTGCTGCACCTTTATTGCACGCACCCCTAATTTCATGTTTGATGCCCTCCCCAACATCACTACTACTGTTTGGAGGTCTGTACACAACTCCCACTAACGTTTTTTGTCCTTTGGTATTCTGCAGCTCTACCCATATAGATTCCACATCATCCAAGCTAATGTCCTTCCGAACTATTGCCTTAATTTGCTCCTTAACCAGTAATGCTACCCCACCTCCTTTTCCTTTTATTCTATCTTTCCTGAATGTTGAATACCCCTGGATGTTGAGTTCCCAGCCCTGATCATCCTGGAGCCACGTCTCCGTAATCCCAATCACATCATATTTGTTAACATCTATTTGCACAGTTAATTCATCCACTTTATTGCGGATACTCCTTGCATTAAGACACAAAGCCTTCAGGCTTGTTCTTTTAACACCCTTTGTCCTTTTAGAATTTTGCTGTACAGTGGCCCTTTTTGTAGTTTGCCTTGGGTTTCTCTGCCATCCACTTTTCCTCATCTCCTTTCTGTCTTTTGCTTTTGCCTCCTTTTTGTTTCCCTCTGTCTCCCTGCATTGGTTCCCATCCCCCTGCCATATCAGTTTAAATCCTCCCCAACAGCACTAGCAAACACTCCCCCTAGGACATTGGTTACGGTCCTGCCCAGGTGCAGACCGTCCGGTTTGTACTGGTCCCACCTCCCCCAGAACCGGTTCCAATGCCCCAGGAATTTCAATCCCTCCTTGTTGCACCACTGCTCAAGCCACGTATTCATCTGCACTATCCTGCGATTCCTACTCTGACTATCACGTGGCACTGGTAGCAATCCCGAGATTACTACTTTTGAGGTCCTACTTTTTAATTTAGCTCCTAGCTCCTTAAATTCGTTTCGTAGGACCTCATCCCTTTTTTTACCTATGTCGTTGGTACCAATGTGCACCACAACAACTGGCTGTTCTCCCTCCCTTTTTAGAATGTCCTGCACCCGCTCCAAGACATCCTTGACCCTTGCATCAGGGAGGCAACATACCATCCTGGAGTCTCGGTTGCGGCCGCAGAAACGCCTATCTATTCCCCTCACCATTGAATCCCCAATCACTATTGCTCTCCCACTCTTTTTCCTGCCCTCCTGTGCAGCAGAGCCAGCCACGGTGCCATGAACTTGGCTGCTGCTGCCCTCCCCTGATGAGTCATCCCCCTCAACAGTACCCAAAGCAGTGTATCTGTTTTGCAGGGGGTTGACCACAGGGGACTCCTGCACTACCTTCCTTGCACTGCTCTTCCTGTTGGTCTTCCATTCCCTATCTGGCTGTGGACCCTTTCCCTGTGGTACGACCAACTCACTACATGTGATACTCACGTCATTCTCAGCATCGTGGATGCTCCAGAGTGAATCCACCCTCAGCTCCAACTCCGCAACGCGGTCTTCCGCGAGAGGTGGGCGCCGGAGGGACTGGAGTGCATCATCACCCCCGGCAACCAAATTTTAATTTGATTTTATATGTTTTAAAGTTTAATTTGTTTTAATTGCCGGGTTTTACTGTCCCCCTCCCCTTTTATAGGGGGCACTTGTAAAATTCATGATTTTAAAGCCCAAAAAAACCCCACAAAAAAACAAAAGAAAAGGGCAGTTGAAAAGTGTCTGGAGTGTCCCCCAGATCGGGGGGGCACTTGATTTAATGTTTATTTTTTGTCTTCCACAAAGAGTTGTCGAGCTGTTGCCTCCCAGGCCACCTGCAATTTCTGCGGCCTAGAGGAGTCCGTGTTCCATGTTTTTATTGAATGTGCGAGGTTGCAGCCCGTTCCATTATTTAAAGGGGCTGCTCCTCAAATTCTGTTTGCACTTCAGTCCCACACTCCTGATCTTTGGGCACCATATGCAGAGGGGAGCGGGTAGGTCAGAGGGCCTCGTCGTAGGACTGCTCCTGGGCATGGCCAAGGGGGCTATCAGCCGGTCCAGGCAGCGGGCGTTCGAGGAGGTCATTCAGCCCGACTGCCTGCCTCTCTTCTGCGGTTACATCTGAGCCAGGGTGTCCCTGGAGATGGAGCACACGGTGTCCACCGGCACGCTCGCGGCCTTCCATGAGAGGTGGGCGCCGGAGGGACTGGAGTGCATCATCACATTGGAGTTCAGAAGAATGAGAGGTGATCTTATTGAAATTGATGATAATGAGGGGGCTCGACAAGGTGGATGCAGAGAGGATATTTCCACTCATAGGGGAAACTAAAACTAGGGGACATAGTCTCAGAATAAGGGGCCGCCCATTTAAAACTGAGATGAGGAGAAATTTATTTTCTCAGAGGGTTGTAAAGCTATGGAATTCTCTGCCCCAGAGAGCTGTGGAGACTGGGTCATTGAATATATTTAAGGCGGAGATAGACAGATTTTTGAGCGATAAGGGAGTAAAGGGTTATGGGGAGCGGGCAGGGAAGTGGAACTGTCCATGATCAGATCAGCCATGATCTTATTGAACGGTGGAGCAGACTCGATGGGCCAAATGGCCTACTTCTGTTCCTATTTCTTATGTTATGTTCTTATCACCCCCGGCAACCAAATTTTAATTTGATTTAAATGTCTAAAACTTAATTTGTTTATTGTGCCGGTTTTAGTGCCTCCCCACCACCCCACCTTTTAGCCAGGGGGCACTTGTATAATTTGTGTTTTTAGTGCCCTCAAAAAACATCCCAAAAAAACAAAATACAAGGGGCATTTGTTTGAAAGTGTTTAGTATGTGTGTCCCCTCTCCCCCCCCGCTTTAATCAGGGGGCACTTGATTTAATTGTTTTCTACAAAATAGTTGTAGAGCTGTTGCCTTCCAGGCCGCCTGCAATTTCTGCGGTCTGGAGGAGTCCGTGTTCCATGTCTATGTTAAATGTGTGAGGGTGCAGCCCCTCTTCCAATATTTGAAGGAGCTGCTCCTCAAATTCTGGTTGTACCTCAGTCCCACGCTCCTGATCTTTGGTCATCCTGTGCAGAGGGGAGCAGGCAGGTCGGAAGGCCTCCTAGTAGGACTGCTCCTGGGTATGGCCAAGGTGGCCATTAACCGGTCCAGGCAGCGGGCGGTCGAGGGGGTCATTCAGCCCGACTGGCTGCCTTTCTTCCGCGGTTACATTCGAGCCAGGGTGTCCCTGGAGATGGAGCATACGGTGTTCACCGGTACGCTCACGGCCTTCTGGAGGGACTGGAGTGCATCATCATCCCCAGCAACCAAATTTTAATTTTACAGTTTAAAGTTTAAAGTTTAATTTGTTTAAATTGTCGTTTTAAATTGACGGTTTTAGTGCCCCTTTAATAAGGGGACACTTGATTTAAAGTTTCTACCAAAATAGTTGTAGAGCTGTTGCATAATGAGTGCCTTAGCCAGTCACATGATGTTCACAAGACTTAATAAAATCCCAGTCAGTTGGGTCTAGGTCATCCACGATGAGGTGTGCAGTTGTGAGCCTATTGGATGAACTGGTAACGTGTAGTGCGATTGTTAAACCTTTGTTAATAAAATAACGAGTTCTTAATAGCAATGTGTTATGATGAATTCTTAAGCAAGAACCCATGAAACAAAGAATTACAAGGGGACTCCAGAGATAACAGTGCGGGAGCGGGAAGAGAAGTCATTGCAGGTGATTCTTTGACTACAACTGGATAGATAAGAATGGAACAAAGGAGACGGTGAGGACCAGAGGCACCCTTCCAGATTTTGAAGTTAACAAATACAGAGCTGGAGGCCCTGGAGATAAATGGTATGTCAGCATCCCTAAGCCACGGAGATGGAAAGAGTCCCAGTGACGACACCCAGCTCTACCTCACCACCACCTCTCTCTAGACCCCTCCACTGTTTCTAAATTATCAGACTGCTTGTACTTCATCCCTGGCAACTGAACCACACTTCGCTACCTTGGTGTGGTATTTAACCCCAAGAGGAGCTTCTGACCACATATCCGCCTACTCCCACCTTCGTAACATCACCCGACTCTGCCCTGCCTCCGCTCAACTGCTACTGAAATCCTTATCCATGCCTTTTTTACTTCTAGACTTGACTGTTCCAATGCACTCCTTGCCAACCTCCCATCTGCCGACCTCCCATCTTCCACCCTCCATAAACTTTAAACTCATCCAAAACTATGCTGACCATATCCTAGTCCCGTTCACCCATCACCCCTGTGCTCGCTGTTCAGCAGCAGCTCAATTTTAAAATTATCATCCTTGTTTTCAAAACCCTCCATGACCTCGCCCTTCCCTATCTCTGCAATCTCCTTCAGCCCCACAATTCCCCCCCAAAATATCTGTGCTCCATGAAATCTGGCCTTATGTACATCCATGAATCTAATTGCTCCACCAGCTGCCAAGGCCCTAAGATCTGGAATTCCCTCCCTTAAACAAGACATCTGAGGAAACGTGAACTTTCACAATATAATAGTTTAGCGTTCCCATTTTCTGCAATGTAAAGGGGTTCCCTAAAAGAAGGGGATTGGGCCCCAAAGACATTTTGCATTTTTCATTTTTCAGAAGTAGAAAGAATCATGTTTCTGCTGACAAAACAAATTGCATTGCTAACCTTTCCTGATTGGGTTTATAATGTGGGATCCAGGCACTGAAGATCTTCGTGCGGTTCAGTGTATCTGGGATTGAGAAGTGAGCTTTGCTTGGTGGAGGGGAGGAGTTAGCATCCGAGTTTCTCAGCTTACACCTCGGTTTCGGGTTTCTTTCTTTGGTTTCTGCTTTTCTTCCAGACGGTTGGGGAGTAGCTGCAGATGAACAAATCCAAGGAATGGGGAGGAGCTTTGTTAACCTGGTTGAGGAATCCCTGTGGATGACTATCGCTGTCCCCTGTGCTGCATTGCTCAGTGACCATACCATCTGCTGAGAAGCAGACAATGTGGGCGCTGAGGCTGAGGCCCGGGTAGCTTTGTTTGGGAGAGTACTGCAGGTTCCTGGCTTGGCATAGGCTGGTTCCATCTCAGGGGCTGGAGAGAGGGAGAAAGTTGCTGGTCTGATGCTGCCCTCTGTGTTTGGAGATGGTGTTGATCCTGCTGGTCGACATTCCCCCAGACTGCTGCTTCTCCACTTTATTTTCAGCACTGCAGATGCCTCAGCTCTTGGGAAAGTGCCTGATATGCTGGGGTGTCAGTGATGGTAAATGAATCTGCGTACCCCCTTTAAAACTCCCACTCCATAGCAACAGCCCCCTTTGTGCCCAACTCTCTCCAACCTCCCCTGACAGCTGAGAGAAGTTTGAGCACATGTTGCAAAGCCACTGCACTATTTGAAGTAGAGCAGGGAGTTCTCCATGATATCCTAGAGATGTTATTTCTTACTTCCAAATGCTGTAAAATGCTTCAGATAGGTTGTCACAAATAAAACTTTTCTGGGGGCTAGATGGATGTCTCCAGACCAGTCTGGAAAGGTCCATTATATATGATTCTCGCTTCAAAAATTGCCATGAATGTACTGAGCTGTGATGGTGCATAGATGGTGTGGTACTTGCAGACTGACACGCACACACACGGGGCTGGATGTTAAGTACCTACCAGGGTCTGATCTTGCACTCGAGCGCAGGAAATCTCCAGTCGATAAGTGTTTGAGCCCAAAGATTTTCGCTATTCTCTTAGAAATGGTCCCCTTCCCGGAGCCAGGCGGACCCAGGATGACGGCTCGGAATATTTTGGAAGCCATCTTTCAGACGGGCTAATTGAAATTAAATTCGGCAAAATGATTCAGGTTGAGAAAAAGCGCGGGGATCCTGAAGGGGGCGAAAAACACCACATCACAGTTCCAGCAAATATACTTTTATTTGTTTTGAAACATAAAACAATTTGCTCGTCTTACAATTAAAATACTTCTAGACTCAATAAAGACCGAGTGGACATTGACATTGCATATATAAAAGTTTTTTAAACAAAAAAAGCAGTAAAAGTATTTAAATTCAATTCTACTGCACACTAAAAATGACATTCCTTGATGTAAACATGCACACTTTTTAATTTACAAACGATTTTCACAAGCTGGGATACAACCGGTAAAATCCAAACTTACCTTATCTCTATAAAGTCATGGTTGTTTTGCTGCAATATGGCGTAAAAGGGAATGAACAAATTCTATCCGCGTCAGTGAAGGAATTATACAGACTCTCCCAACGAAAGCCTGTACTTGCTGCTCCCTATAGATTTGTATTATTGGTGAAAACGTCTTAAAGGCAGCACTGATTTCAGCCAATTGTAAAAATGACCATTTCTGTCACCACGCAGTGAAAGTATGCGGGCTCACGCCTCCCCAAAAGCACTCTGGATGTTGTAGTTTGCACGATGTCAATTGCACAGAAATGAAATTGACGTACAAACTACAAATACCGAAGTAATGGCTGGTTGATCAGAGCATCAAATCAGCGCATGCCCTTGAACAACATGCAACACACCCCACGGACTGGGTCAGGGTCAGATTTGATTATTAAAAAGCTTGTTCCACTCCAAGGGGATATGGACTTGAGGTAACCAGTAAGTGCAGAAATTGAGTCCCTTGTCTGGGTTACAGCTGTGTGTTTAATTTCATTTTTACAGTTGATACCAGAGCGGCAATGTATTTCACATTTTGAATAAACTGCGATATGAAAGAACGAAATGGGCAACTCCTTGAAAATTCAGATCTGAAAAATGTGAAGTTCAGGATTGTACATTTTTCTTTTCCTCCTCTCCTGTCCCAAAGCTACTAAATCTCATATCTCCCGCTCACTCGCCCAAGTGACCATTCTTCATGTGTAAGCCTTGACAGTGACTGGCAGGCTGCTTGGTGGGAGGTGCATTACCGTCCAGCCTCAGCCTGTCTTCACCACATTTGCACTTATTAGGAATGGGAAACCCAGCTGACCGCCCCCGCCCCCGGCCTTATTCGAGGGAAACTGCAGACAACTTCTCAAGCTCGTTCCCCGCCACCCGGAACAGCACAGATCCAGGATCAAAACTGGGCCGTTCCTGAGCTGCATGGCTGAATGCTGCACCAGGTGGCTCGTTCACCAATGGAGCCAGCAGGAGAGCTTCTATCCACCGTGGGCCAAAGCCTGTTTTCTTGCCTCGATTTTTAATTCCATAGTCTCCGTGTGGGAAGTACCGAGTACCATGCTAAATGTTGTGTATGCAATAACTCAATAGACTGAATACTGTAAACTCCGAACAGGTACAAACCTGGCTCTGCTTTATTAGGGCCCAAAGTGATTACATTATAAGATGGCTGGCCTTTTATACCTGGGCTGCCATCACGTGCGTACAGCCCAATGACCTCCGGCAGTGGCGCCACCTGGTGGTTAGTAACACCAAGCATACATATATGACAATATCCGCCTTTAAGATATTAGTAACGGTCTTCTTACAAATTGAGACAGTCCGAGGCTTTCCGCTTAGTTCAACTCCAGCCTTGGGCGAGCGTTCTGGGTAGCCGATCTGATGGGAGTGACAATGACCACGTCAGGGATTGAAAAAAGCTGTCACGCTGCAAAAATCATGTCCGTTGTGCCCTGGATTGGGATGAAATCCGCACTGCGACTCCGGGAGGAGCTCCTCAGCCACGGGGAGAAGACGGTGACGACTTTCCCAGTGCGCGCAGGAAAAGTGCAAGGAACAGCGCCAGCCCTTATACATGGCCTTCTTCGACCTTACAAAGGCCTTTGACACTGTCAACCGCGAGGGTCTATGGAGTGTCCTCTTCCGTTTCGGATGCCCCCAAAAGTTCGTCACAATCTTCCGCCTGCTCCATGACGACATGCAAGCCGTGATCCTTACCAACGGATCCATCACAGACCCAATTCACGGTCCGGACCGGGGTCAAGCAGCGCCAACCCTCTTCTCAGTCTTCCTCGCTGCCATGCTCCACCTCACAGTTGATAAGCTCCCTGCTGGAATGGAACTAAACTACAAAACCAGTGGGAAGCTGTTCAACCTTCACCGTCTCCAGGCCAGGTCCAAGACCACTCCAACCTCTGTCGTCGAGCTACAGTACGCAGACGACGCCTGTGTCTGTGCACACACAGAGGCTGAACTCCAGGACATAGTCGACGTATTTACCGAGGCGTATGGAAGCATAGGCCTTACGCTAAACATTAGTAAGACAAAAGTCCTCCACCAGCTTGTCCTCGCTGCACAGCACTGGCCCCCCAGACATCAAGATCCGCAGCGTGGCCCTGGACAACGTGAACCACTTCCCCTATCTCGGGAGCCTCCTATCAACAAGAGCGGGCATTGAAGACGAGATCCAACACCGCCTCCAGTGCGTCAGCGCAGCCTTCGGCCGCCTGAGGAAAAGAGTGTTTGAAGATCAGTCCCTCAAAACTGTCACCAAGCTCATGGTCTACAAGACCGTAGTAATACCCGCCCTCCTGTATGGCTCAGAGACATGGACCATGTACAGCAAACACCTCAAGTCGCTGGAGAAATACCATCAGCGATGTCTCCGCAAGATCCTGCAAATCCCCTGGGAGGACACTCACGTCCTCGTCCAGGCCAACATCCCCAGCATTGAAGCACTGACCACACTTGATCAGCTCCGCTGGGCAGGCCACATAGACTGCATGCCAGACACGAGACTCACAAAGCAAGTGCTCCACTCTGAACTCGTCCATGGCAAACGAGCCAAAGTCAGGCAGAGGAAACGTTACAAGGGCACCCTCAAAGCCTCCCTGATAAAATGCGACATCCCCACTGACACCTGGGAGTCCCTGGCCATAGACCACCCTAAGTGGAGGAAGTGCATTCGGGAGGGCGCTGAGCTCCTCGAGTATTGTCGGCGAGAGCATGCAGAAATCAAGCGCAGGCAGCGGAAGGAGCGTGCGGCAAACCAGGCTCCCTGTATACCCCTTCCTTCAACAACTATCTGTCCCACCTGTGACGGAGTCTGTGGTTCTCATATTGGATTGTATAGCCACCTAAGAGCTCATGCTAAGAGTGGAAGCAAGTCTTCCTCGATCCCGAGGGACTGCCTATGATGAGTGATTGAAAGTCCAGATTCATTGATGACAGCGGAGTCCTCAGATGTCTGAGGGTAGGTTGGTTGTTCACTGATTGTGTGTTCCTCAGACTGTTCCAGTTCATCTGTGTGCCGCAGCTTTGTCTGATCGACATGTTTCCTGCATGTTTGCCCATTCTTGAGCTTAATGATAAACACTCTGTTACCCTCTGATACGTCCTTACTATACAGTATAAATGCACACGAGGCCCATGCTTGAGAGAAGGTCAGTCTGTGACCTGTCCTTTATTCCTTAGCACTCAAGTGATGAAGGTGGGCGGAGCTTCCACTTTTCTACCCGAAGGTCCAGATTAGGAGTGTCTCCCACAAGTTCACCACCTAGTGGTCATTGTTCTCACAGTGTACAACTTAGGTCAGATTATACATGGGTTACAATGCTGGTTGAATACATGACATCACCTCCCCCCCCCAAAGTCTTATTGGGATCACAGGTTGAGTCTCTCTGGTGGTTTACGCTCTCTTGTAGAACGCCTGAGTTGGGGCTCCGGTTGTTGGGTGCTGGCCTGAGTGTCTGCTGTTTGCAGTACCTCAGGCCTATCCGGACTGCCCACAGTGACTGGGCTCTCCTCCCTTTGATTCCGGTGTTCGGTCACCTGTGGTGGAGTGAACTCTATGTCGTGTTCTTCTTCTGCTTCTTCTACGGGGTTGCTGAACCTCCTTTTTGTTTGATCCACATGTTTGCGGCAGATTTGTCCATTGGTAAGTTTAACTACCAGAATCCTATTTCCCTCTTTGGCAATCACAGTGCCTGCGAGCCATTTGGGCCATGCAGCGTAGCTGAGGACAAAAACAGGGTCATTTACATCAATACATCGCGCCCTCGCATTCCTGTCATGGTAGTCATATTGTGACTGGCACCTGCTCTCGACAATTTCTTTCATGGTGGGGTGTATAAGGGACAACCGGGTTTTGAGCGTCCTTTTCATTAGCAGCTCTGCGGGTGGAACCCCTGCGAGCGAGTGTGGTCGGGACCTGTAGGTCAACAAGAGGCATGATAAGCGCCTTTGTAGGGAACCCCCTTGGATTCTGAGCATCCCCTGTTTGATTATCTGCACTGCTCGTTCTGCCTGGCCACTTGAAGCCGGCTTGAACGGTGCCGTTCTGACATGGTTAATTCCATTGGCTGCCATGAAGTCCTGGAATTCAATGCTTGTAAAGCACGGGCCATTGTCACTGACCAAGATGTCCAGTAGACCGTGGGCGGCGAACATTGCCCGTAAGCTTTCTACCATGGCAGAGGATGTGCTTGAATTTAAAATTTCACACTCGATCCATTTGGAGTAGGCGTCTACTACAACCAAAAACATTTTTCCCATGAAAGGACCTGCGTAGTCCACATGGATGCGTGACCAAGGCTTGGCGGGCCAGGACCAGGGGCTAAGGGAGGCTTCCCTGGGTGCGTTGCCCAGCTGGGCACACGTGTTGCACCTGCGAACACAAAGTTCCAGATCTGCGTCTATCCCTGGCCACCAAACATGTGACCTGGCAATTGCCTTCATCATGACAATGCCCGGGTGCTCATTGTGGAGTTCTCTGATGAACACCTGTCTGCCCATCTGGGGCATGACTACGTGGTTTCCCCACAGTAGGCAATTGGCCTGAATCGAGAGTTCATCCCTGCGCCTGTGAAATTGTTTAAATTCCTCAGGGCATGCCCTGTACGTGGCTGTCCAGTCCCCATTCAGGACACATTTCTTGACTAGAGACAATAGCGGGTCTCTATTTGTCCAGACTTTAATCTGACGGGCTGTCACGGGTGAGCCTTCGTTTCCGAAAGCTTCAACGGCCATGACCATCTCAGCAACATGCTCGGTAGCCCCCTCAGTAGTGGCTAGTGGAAGCCTGCTGAGTGCATCGGCGCAGTTTTCGGTGCCCGGTCTGTGCCAAATTGTATAGTCATATGCGGCTAACGTGAGTGCCCACCTCTGTATGCGGGCCGATGCGTTTGCATTTATGGTCTTGTTGTCGGCCAAAAGGGACGTTTGGGGTTTGTGATCTGTCTCCAGCTCAAATTTCCTGCCAAACAGGTACTGGTGCATTTTCTTTACTGCATATACACATGCGAGCGCCTCCTTTTCTTCCATCCCGTAGCCCCTTTCTGCCTGGGACAGACTCCTGGAGGCATAAGCTACCGGCTGTAACTGACCCTTGGCATTGACATGCTGCAACACACACCCGACACCATAGGACGACGCATCGCACATTAACACAAGTTTCTTACATGGGTCATATAGCATTAACAGATTGTTGGAACATAACAAATTGTGTGCTCGATTAAAAGCCCTTTCCTGGCTGTCCCCCCAGACCCATTCGCGACCTTTGTGTAGGAGCACGTGTAGCGGCTCTAGCAGCGTGCTCAATTTGGGAAGAAAGTTACCAAAATAGTTCAGGAGCTCCAGGAACGAACGCAGCTCCGTCGTGTTACGGGGTCTGGGTGCTCTCTGGATCGCTTCCGTCTTGGACGCAGTAGGGCTGATCCCGTCTGCCGCTGCCCTCATCCCCAGGAATTCTACCTCTGGAGCTAGGAAGACGCACTTCGCCTTTTTCAGTCGCAGCCCTACCCGGTCCAATCTGCGTAGCACCTCCTCCAGGTTGTGCAGGTGTTCTTCCGTATCGTAACCCGTGATGAGGATGTTGTCCTGAAAAACCACCGTCCCTGGAATCGACTTGAGGAGGCTTTCCATATTTCGTTGGAAGATCGTGGCGGCCGAGCGAATCCCGAACGGACATCTGTTGTACTCAAACAACCCCTTGTGTGTTGTGATGGTAGTCAGCTTCTTCGACTCACTTGCCAGCTCCTGGGTCATGTAAACTGAGGTCAGGTCCAATTTTGAAAAAAGTTTGCCACCGGATAGCGTCGCAAAGAGGTCCTCCGCTCTCGGTAGCGGGTACTGGTCTTGGAGTGACACCCGATTGATGGTGGCCTTGTAATCACCACATATCCTGACCGACCCATCTGCCTTGAGCACCGGTACAATCGGGCTCGCCCAGTCACTGAATTCGACTGGCGAGATGATGCCTTCCCTCAGCAGGCGGTCCAATTCGCCTTCTATCTTTTCCCGCATCACATATGGCACCGCTCTGGCCTTTTGGTGTACTGGTCTGGCGTCCGGGTTTATGTGAATCACTACCTTGGCCCCCATGAAAGTGCCAATGCCAGGTTGAAATAATGAGTCAAATTTGTCCAGGATCTGTGAGCATGATACTCACTCCACAGAGGAAATTGCATTGACATTTTCAGTTCGTGACAGCAAGCCAACACCTCCCCAGTAGTGCGGGACCATCCCAAGGGACAACCCAGAGTGGCAACCTGTTCTCCGAATCTTTGTGGGTCACGACTACCGTGGCGCTGCCTCGCACCGGAATGATCTCCTTTGTGTATGTCCGTAGCTGTGCGTCAATCGGCGATAATTTTGGCCTCCTGGCCTTGAACGCCCACAACTTTTCGAACTGTTTGATACCCATCAGGGACTGGCAGGCCCCAGTGTCTAGCTCCATTGATACTGGGATGCCATTGAGGAGCACTTTCATCATTATCGGTGGCGTTCTGGTGTATGAACTGTATACGTGCTCCACATGAACTCACTGAACTTCAGCTTCCAGCGATTTCCCCCAGCGTTCATTTCTGCAGGTATTTTGCTCATCTCTGCAAACTCCGGCTGAGTGTGTGCCTCCACGCCTCCAACATGAGCTGCTGTTGGAAACAAAAAGTCCCTTGCCAGTCGATCGTCTCTGACTGCCCCTGTTATTGTCCTTGAGTGCGCCATGAACAGGTGTTGATGGCCCCATTACTGGCCGCATTGTCCCTTGCAATGGCGTGAATCACCGTTCAGCTTGCCATTGTCTGTCGAACTCCCCCTCTGGGTTCGACTACATGTTGGGGCATGCCCGATTGCCCTTGTCTGCCTGGAGAACTGTGTGCTGCTTTAACAATGTTGAATCTCTGTCCCAACCATTCCTTAACACAGTACCTCTCGTCTGTTCTGCTAATGGCCATGCTTGCGTAGTTTAAATCCCAGTTTCTCGTCGCCATTGATACGTCCTTACTCTACAGTATAAATGCACACGAGGCCCATGCTTGAGAGAAGGTCAGTCTGTGACCTGTCCTTTATTCCTTAGCACTCAAGTGATGAAGGTAGGCGGAGCTTCCCCTTTTCTACCAAGGTCCAGGTTAGGAGTGTCTCCCACAAGTTCACCATCTAGTGGTCATTGTTCTCACAATGTACAATTTAGGTCAGATTATACATGGGTTACAATGCTGGTTGAATACATGACACCCTCCTTGGCCGTAACAGTACCGGTGATCCATTTGGGGCCTTGACTATAATTCAGTACATACACAGGATCATTGCTAGAAATGTCGCGTGACACAGTAGCGCGATCATGATACCCTTGCTTACCTTGACATCTGTATTCGACACAATTATTCAAGTCAGGGTGGACAAGAGAGAGCCTGGACTTGAGACCTCTCTTCATCAATAGTTCAGCAGGGGAGACCCCGGTAAGCGTATGGAGTCTTGTCCTGTAATTAAGCAATATGGGTGACAAGCGAGTTTGCAGTGAACCTTGAGTTACACGTTTCATACTCTGCTTGATGGTTTGAACCGCACGCTCTGCTTGTCCATTGGATGCAGGTTTGAATGGTGCTGACCTCACATGTTTGATACCATTGAGTTTCATGAACTCTTGAAACTCCATACTGAAGCAAGATCCGTTGTCGCTTACAACGATGTCAGGCAGACCATCCGTAGCAAACATGACACGAAGGCTCTCAATGGTAGCTGTGGATGTGCTGGATGACATGATTGTACACTCTATATCTGTTATGTCTTTGGATGCTCTGATAATAACTCCACGAGGCAATGTCTTGTACTTGAACTGTAATGACCTTAGTCCTTTATTAATAACTCCGGAGTGAGGATCACACCTGGTGGCCTGCCTTATATACTAGGCCAGGCACACCTGTACTGGTAACCTACAAGTCTCCCACTGCTGTGCCCTCTGGTGACACACCTTGTGATAGTACAAACAGTAGCCATGTAGGATTCATGACATCACTCTCCCCCAAGCTTTTAGTGCAAATCTCCTCTGCATTGACTGTGCTCTGGGCTTAGCTCTATCGAGTTGACCCTTGGCGGGTCGTTTCAATCTTGGATGAGTGGTTGGTGCAGTAGAGTAGTAGAGTGCTGGTGGTTGCTGTTTGTGTGTGTCCTGACCACTCCATTCTCCCCCGCCCCCCACCCCCCTCTCACCCCCCCCACCCCACATATTGATTATTCCGGAGGCTCAGTGCGTTCATATACATTCAAGTTCAGAAAAACAAGTTTGCATTCATTTGTGGTTCAGTTGGGAGACCAGTACGTTAGATTGGTGAGATACATTATCGATGCGTACTGGGGATTAGTGATTGGTGCGTAAGGACAAACTAGTTCCAGAACTGCTGGATGGTGTCCCTGCAGTCTGGTAGCGGTGCCCAGTGCTGGCAGTGGGAACCCAGTTGGCTCAAGTTGCCTTGGGGCTGTTGCCTTGGTTCCTAGTGTCGGGCAGATTTACAGATGCCTGTGACCTCCCTGTCCTTTCTTTGCGCCCTGGGTCACTGCTGCTCCCTGAGGGGCTGTTGTCTAGCAGTGCACAGGGAACTGCTGACTCACTGGCCTGGGCATTGTTTGGTTTGGGATCCTGGCTGGTCCCGGTCCCCTTTGGGAGGACTGTAGTGGGTGATCCTTCGTTTCTGTGTGTGGCCTTGATGGTGATGGGGTCTGGGGGCTGCGCCTTAGCACAGTTTGCTTTTTCAGGCTCGTGGCAGTTGGTGCCATCGGGTGCCTGAGAGGTGGAGCCGATCAGGGGCAGGATATCAATACCGGTGCTGTTGCCCTCCTGAGATCATTTGCTCTGCAGCTCGTGTGTATTGGCTGTGTGCAGTTGAAATCGTCCATCGCACAACTTTTCATTACTTATTGTGAATACCCTGTACCTCCGATCGTGATCGTGCGACTTTTCCTTGCTAGTTGCAAGTACACAATTCTGATCATCATTTGCACATTTTACATGATCGCAATCGCGAGACATTTCTTTGCTTATTGCATGTAAACAACTCTGATCGTCAGTTACACATTTTGGGCCCAAGTTTCCACACGATAAAAAATGGGCGCTCCTCCGAGCTGGGCGCCCGTTTTTCGCGCCTAATACGGCGCCGGAAAAAAAACTCACGATTCTGGAGCGTTCTGCAGCTCCTTGTCTGTTTGGCGCGGCGCCCAGGGGGGCGGAGCCTACACTCGCGCCGATTTTGTAAGTGGGAGGGGGCGGGTACTATTTAAATTAGTTTTTTTCCTGCCGGCAACGCTGCGCGTGCATGTTGGAGCGTTCGCGCACGCGCAGTGTGAAAAAAACATTGGCACTCGGCCATTTTTGTAGTTCTTTGTAGCTGTTTAATTTTTGAACATTTTTTAATAAAAGCACATTGCCATCAGCACATCAGCACTTGCAGCCTTCTCACTGTCTCCTTCCCCCCCCCCCGCGGGAAGAGCGGGCGCCTCCTCCCCCCCCCCCCCCGCGCAGGAAGAGCGGGCGCCTCCTCCCACCCTCCCCCCCCCCCCCCACGCGGGAAGAACGGTCGCCTTCTCCCCCCCCCCCCCCGCGGGAAGAACGGGCGCCTCCTCCCACCCCCCCCCCTGCGGGAAGAACGGGCGTCTCAGGCTGACTGCAGTATTCTCCGTGCCTGAAGCACTTTCACACAGGTAGGAAGATGGTTTATTTAATCTTTTCTTTGCTTATAAATGTTTATTCAGGTTGGATTTATTTGTATAATATTTGTAGAAGTATAAATAAGGATTTATTGTAGAATTTAATGACTTCCCTCCCCCCACCACCTCGTTCTGGACGCCTAATTTGTAACCTGCGCCTGATTTTTTAATGTGTAGAACAGGTTTTTTCAGTTCTATAAAAATCTTCACTTGCTCCATTCTAAGTTAGTTTGGAGTACGTTTTCACTGTGGAAACTTTGAAATCAGGCGTCAGTGGCCGGACACGCCCCCTTTTGAAGAAAAAATTCTGTTCCAAAGTAGAACTGTTCTATCTGACTAGAACTGCAGAAAAAAAATGTGGAGAATTGCGATTTCTAAGATAGTCCGTTCTCCACCAGTTGCTCCTAAAAATCAGGCGCAAATCATGTGGAAACTTGGGCCCTTTATCTTTAACTCACAGTTGCTATTACATTGCTTAAGTGTGTGGAACTGTCCCTTTAATTGTGGTGGGTTGCAGGCCTTCTTTAAGAGAGCCTTGCTATCTTTACCCCAATCCTCTTCTCCGTTTGGTGCCACGTGTTGCTCCATCAACGCTGCACCTCGTGGTCTGGCCGCCGCCATCTTTTTCTTCAGCGCCTCACCTCGTGGTTTGGGCGTCATCTTTCCTCCATCCACGATGTCGACTGCGGTGATCCTCTTTTCCCCGGGTTCTGCCTCCGAAGCTGGGAAGTCGCCTCTGGATCCGATTTTCTTTCTCCGGAGTCCTGCCATTGGAGCCTGGAAGGTGTGTTCGGGTCGTCCTACTGGATCATCTCCATGCAGTCGTGCTGGGCAATCTGTGCCTCGGGTGCTGTGCTGGTCTGCTCTCTGGTGCCAGATCCAACCTCAGGTGAGGGCTTGTTTTGCCTCTGAGTGCAGAGGACATCGATCGCTGGAGAGGTGAAGTCTTCCCAATTCCAATGGATCTTCTCCATCCACCACCTTCCGAGTAGCGTTGGTCCATCACCTGCAACAATCTACAGAGGTAACTTGTGCTCCGTGCCATCATGGAGTATCTTAACATCCGCCCTACCAACGACTGGGATAAGTTCATCGGTGTAGGTGCGCAGCTCTGCCTGAACCGGGACCAACTTGGGTCGTTCAGCTTGATTGTCCCACAGCCTCTCAAAGGCTTCTTGATTCATTACTGACTGGCTCACCCCCGTGTCCACTTCCACGAAGACTGGAATGCCATCTATCTTAACTTCCATCCTCAACGGGGAACACTCGGTGGTGCAGGTAAACATGCTATATACCTCTTCTCGGGGCTGAGCTGCCTCTCTGCCTATCGTTTCATAATCCGCGCTGGATTCATGGCCATCTGCAGACTCTTCATCGACACAGTGAGTCCTATTTTTCTTATACATTCACTGGAGGTGGCCCTTTGTGCTGCAGCCTTTGCATACATAGTCTTTAAAATGGCACTGGTGAGCCCTGTGATTCCCTCCACAACGCCAGCTTGGGGCTACTCGGTTAGCCCCCCTCAGCGGACTCTGAGTTAAGGGATTCGGGAGCCTGTTCTCTCTCCCTGAGAAGCTTCACGTTCTACAGTCCAGCCTCTAAAAGGCATCACTCTGTGCTCAGTACTTGCCGGGTTTGAGTCCTGAGGGTGAGTCATCTGCCTAGAAACGCAGGTTGAGGTCATGAATGCCTGGCTCACAGAGATGGCCATCTGCAGTGTGACTGTGGTATCCGCCGACAGTAGCTCATGAAGAAGGCCCTCATGGCCGATTCCAATGACAAAAATGTCCCGCAGCGCTTCAGTGAGCTGGTTGCCAAAATCACATGGTGCCGCCAGCCTCCTGAGGTCCGCAGCCTGTGGCGCGATTTCCTAGCCTTTGGGCCATCGGTGGGTGTAGAACCAGTGCCTGGCTGTGAGGATGCTCTCCTTGGGCTTGTGTTGCTCATGGATCAGTGTTACGAGCTCCTCGGACATCTTGGTCATTGTCATCGCTGGTGCCAGCAAGTCCCTGACGAGGCTATCGACGGTGGGCCCACAACTGGTTAGCAGGATAGCTCTGTGCTTGCCAGCCAGTGTGGCTGGGTTGTCTCCTGCCACGTCGTTTGCTGTGAAGAAATGGTCGAGCCTCTCCACAAAGGCGTCCCAATCATTACCATTGGCGAACTGCTGCAACATGTCAAGGATAGCCATTTTCGCATGAACGTCCGCAATCTCGTCGCCAATTGTTATGTCCTTGGATGCTCTGATAATGACTCCACGTGGCAATGTCTTGTACTTGAACTGTAGTGACCTTAATCCTTTATTGATAACTCCAGAGTGAGGATCACACCTGGTGGCCTGCCTTTTATACTAGGCCGGCACACCTGTACTGGTAAGCTACAAGTCTCCCACTGCTGTGCCCTCTGGTGGCACACCTTGTGATAGTACAAACAGTAGCCATGTAGGATACATGACATTATCCACTTGGAATAAGATCCACCACAACTAAGAACATCTTTCCCAGGAAGGGACCTGCAAAGTCGATGTGGATCCTGGACCATGGTTTAGATGGCCACTACCACAGACTCAGTGGTGATTCTGCTGGTGCTTTACTAAGCTGCATGGAACTGTTGCACTGATTCCAGATCAGAGTCAATTCCAGGCCACCATACATGAGACCTGGCAATGGCTTTCATCATGACAATACCAGGATGCGTGCTATGTAGATCATGCACAAATTTCTCACTGCCTTTCTTGAGCATAACAACACGATTACCCCACAGTATACAATCTGATTGAATGGATCATTCGTCTTTGCGACAGATGTAAGGTTTGGTCTCCTCACACATTTGCTTGGGTATGGCAGACCAATTACCACTAAGGATACAACATTTCACAACCGATTATATCGGGTCCTGGCTGATCCAGGTCTTAACCTGTTGGGCCATGACAGGGATTCCTTCACTTTCAAAAGCATCCATGACTAACACTAGGTCTGCCAGTTGTGGCGTTTACACCTCTGGTGTGGGCAATGGCAGACGGCTCAATGCATCGGCACAATTCTCAGTGCCAGGTCTATGGCGAATAACGTAATCATAGGCAGATAATGTCAGCGCCCACCTCTGGATGCGGGACGATGCATTGGTATTGATACCTCTGTTTTCCGAAAACAATGAAATGAGTGGCTTGTGATGTATTTCCAGTTCAAACCGAAGACCAAACAGGTACTGATGCATCTTTTTAACCCCATACACACTGTTATGTATGCAACACCTTGTAACCAGCATTCTACCGCCACCAGAGGGCGCATCTGTTGCAATCCCAAGGGATTCCAGCATCCCTTGGGAGCACTGCATATAAGCAGGCCTCCCAAGCTGTGCCAGCACTCTAGAGTCAGAATAAAGAGACTAAGGTCACACTTACTCAAGTCTACAGTACTCAGTCACTTTGCTTTATTTGAGACATAACACACACAGGCTAGTGCTTCTTTCTCTATCATGCTGTAGGCTCTTTCCAACTTTGACGAACTTTTTGAAGCATATGCAACAGGTTGTAATTTGCCCGACTCATTAGCTTGTTGGAGCACGCAACCAACTCCATATGGCGAAGCATCACAGGCCAATACTAGATGCTTATACGGATTATAATATACCAGCAGCTTGTTAGAGCAAAGCAGATTAGTAGCTTTCTCAAAAGCTCTATCTTGAGACGCACCCCAAACCCAGTTGTAGCCTTTTCTTAGCAGCATGTGCAGTGGCTCTAATAAGATACTCAATCTAGGTAAGAAATTACCGAAGTAGTTGAGTAGACCAAGGAATGAACGCAACTCCGTCACATTCAGAGGCTTGGGTGCATTTTTGATGGCCTTGGTTTTCGAGTCCGTAGGCTTGATACTGTCAGCAACAGTTTTCCTCTCCAGGAATTCAACTTCCAGTGCCATGAAGACGCACTTCGAGCGTTTCAGTCTGAATCCCACTTTGTCCAGATGATGTAGTACCTCTTCCAGGTTGTTCAGATGTTCAGCAGAGTCACAACCTGTGACCAGTATGTCATCTTGGAACACGACGGTTCTGGGGATGGACTTCAGTAGACTCTCCATGTTCCTCTGAAATATGGCTGCAGCTGAGCGAATTCCAAAAGGGCACCTGTTGTCGATAATGTCATGTATCCTACATGGCTACTGTTGGTACTATCACAAGGTGTGTCACCAGAGGGCACAGCAGTGGAAGACTTGTAGGTTATCTGAACAGGTGTGCCTGGCCTAGTATAAAAGGCAGGCCACCAGGTGTGATCCTCACTCTGGAGTTAGCAAATAAAGGACTAAGGTCACTACAGTTCAAGTACAACATATTGCTTCATGGAGTCATTATCAGAGCATCTAAGGACACAACAGATAAACAGTCCTTTATGAATGTTGATGCATGTAAGTTTCTTCGATGTGTCGACCAGCTCCTGTGTCATGCAGGCCGACATCAGATCCCGTTTTGTGAACGACTTCCCCCCCGGCTAGCGTTGCAAACAGACCATCAGCCTTCGGTAACAGGTATTGATCCTGTTTCGAAACTCGGTTGGTCGTAACCTTGTAGTCTCCACAAATCCTGACAGTGCCATTATTTTTCAACACGGGAACAATAGGGCTGGCCCATTCGTTAAATTCGACTGGTGATATGATCCCTTCACGCTGGAGTCTGTCCAGTTCGATTTCGACCTTCTCCCTCATCATGTACAGAACTGCCTGAGCTTTATGATGGACTGGTCTTGCATCCGAGTCCACATGGATCTGCACCTTGGCTCCCGTGAAATTGCCAATGCCTGGTTCAACCAGCGAGGGGAACTTGCTCAGCACTTGAGCACATGGAGTATCCTCCTCCAACGACAACGCTTTGATCTCGTTCCAGTTCCATTTGATTTTTTCTAACCAGTTCCTGCCAAACAGCATTGGACCATTGCCTGGAACAATCCATAACGGTAAATCGTGAACCGCACCATCATACAACACCTTGATTACTGCACTGCCAATCACCATTATGAGTTCTTTAGTGTACGTACGCAACTTGGCTTTGACTGGACTCAGTTTAGGCCTCACAGCCTGTCGAATGTCTTCTGGCTCATTATTGATTGACTCGCAACCGTGTCCAATTCCATCGATACCAGCACACCATTAAGTTTTACATTAATCATTATCAGTTGGCTCTTTGTTAGGAACGAATACACTTCTTCCTCTGGTATCTCGGATTGCATATCCGGATCCGCGCTTGACTGGTCATCATTCTCCACGTAGTGTTTCGCAGCACGCTTGCTCAGTTGTGGACACATGCGCTGGAGATGCCCCACTCTTGAACAGCCTTTACAAATATACTGTTTAAACCAACACTGATGATGCCGATGATTTTCCCCACAACGCCAACACGGTAATATCGGATTCATTCCTGTTGGTGGACTTTGAACAGCCACAGATTTTGCGTACGCAGTCGGGTATGCCCTGCCATATGCAGCTCTGCCAAACAAAGTTACTATCTTGTTTACAGTACTTGCCGAGTTCCGATTTTTCAATGATATCTGCTTTAAGCTTTTGTCCGTTGTCATGCATGATTGGGCAATCGTGACGGCCTTGCTCAAATCCAGCGTCTCCGCTGCTAGTAGCTTACGCAGGATCACCTCGTGGTTGATGCCGATTACAAAGAAGTCCCGCAGTATGTTTGCCAACACAATTTCGAACTTACACGGTCCAGCTAGACGTCTTAAGTTGGCACCGAATTCCGATACATCCAGGCCTCAGAACGAATGTGTGTATAGAATCGATATCTTGAGATGATGATACCTTCATCTGGTTTGAGATGGTCACGTACCAGAGCACACAATGTTTCATAGTCCTTGTCCGTTGGACTTAAGGTTGAGAGGAGATTCTCCGAGTCCATAGATTTTCGGACTGCAAACCGTGAGGAAGAACGCCCGGCGCCGAACTACGTCTGCCTCTTTCTCCATTTTGTTGGCCATGAAGTACTGGTTCAAGCAGGCTACAAAGTCTGCCCAATCTTCTCCCTCCACGAATCGCTCCAGAATTCCAATTGTGCTCATTTTTGCAAGCGAAGCTTCTTGTTACCTCGTCGCAAAATGTTGTTTATGCAATAACTCAATAGACTGAATACTGTGAACTCTGAACAGGTACAAACCTGGCTCTACTTTATTTGGGCCTAAAGTGATTACATTACAAGGTGGTTGGCCTTTTATACCTGGGCCGCACACACGTGCGCACAGCCCAATGACCTCCAACAGTGGCGCCACCTGGCGGCTAGTAAACCCAAGCATACATACATGACACTAAATATGCTAAACATATGTATCTGAAGCAAAAACCAAATGTTCCCAATTCTGAAAATTGAGTGTTTCTGAGAAATGGCCAAAAACAAAGAAAAACATAAAAATGGTTGCTATGGACTTTCTTTTCCCTAGCAACGGTGCTACTGCTAAATTTTAAGCTTGGATAGTGTAAGACTTGGTAAAAAGAAGTATCACTGAGGATATCTGAGGTCTGGACGCATCATATGGTGCAGTTATACATAAATCTAAGTTTTGTTTTCATATCCGTTGCTAAGAAAGAAATTACCACAGCAACCATTTATTTCATACACACTTATTAACATTTCAGACGGACACCCGCATCCATTTGTCAACCATATAATTATAATAATTATAATAATAATAAAAGTAAATAATATTGTTTTTTATAAAAGATAGAAGTACTGAAAAAATAAAACAGATCTGAAAAAAAGTTAGCGGCTGAAAAGGAATGCATATCTATGAATCATCATCAGAATCAAGGGTATCTGTTTTCTCAGTTGGTGGCCATCCCAGCGGAGGAACAACACCAGACTTCTCTTTCATTAAATGCTTCAGTGCTAGAGCAGCATGGTACAAGGGTCTGTAATCAGGTCTTCAATCCAATCCTCTGACGGGAGCTTTTGGCTCCAGAATCCATGCTGGTTATCCATGTCTGTGTCGGTCTCACTTGTTTCTGAAAGCAAATCTCACTGAATCTCAACAACTTCTTCTGTTGTAAGATCTTCTACAAAAACAAGATCACTCTCATTACTGACAGATTTCAGGAAAGGATACGATTTCTGTATTCTACATTTATGATTACATGTTTTATAAGAAGAAACATTGATACCCTCTTTCTCAAAAATGCATTTCTTAAACCAACTGTCCAGCGTTGTCTTACTAAGAACTTCACAGTTCTTTACAATCCTGCCCTCTATCACTGTATCACAGAAGTGCCTATATCCTGTCTGGCAGAGGTTGCCTTCTGGAGGGTCTTCATGCTCCTTTCTGGTCAGAAATCTGGTATAGCTCTGATAGCAGCTAAGATGATACCTTGTTTCAAGGGCAACAAGATCTTGTCCACGGATATGCAATAGGATTGCCTCATCTTTGCGGGTTTCTGCTGCAAGGAGCAGCTTATCTGCAGTTTTAGTTTCACATTGTACCAGCCTCTCTTTTTGTCTCTTTCGGCTGTGTCTCTCCACAATGTTCTTGTCCTTCTTGCAGAGAAGGCACTGCACTGGAAGAAGATGTGAAGCCCTCGCAGGTTTAACCTTGGAGTCGAACTTGGGCAGGGATGGGGTCAGGAAATTCGGCTGGGGATGGCATATACTTGGGCTGGGGGAGGCATGAACTTGGGCCGGTGGGGGTGGGGGTAAAGTCAGGAACTTGGGCTGGGGAGGGGGTAAGGTCAGGAACTTGGGCTGGGGGGGGTAAGGTCAGGAACTTGGGCTGGGGGGTAAGGTCAGGAACTTGGGCTGGGGAGGGGGTAAGGTCAGGAACTTGGGCTGGGGGTGGTAAGGTCAGGAACTTGGGCTGGGGGGGGGGGTAAGGGCAGGAATTTGGGCTGGGGGTGTCAGGAACTTGGGCTGGGGGGTCAGGAACTTGGGCTGGGGGGGGGGTAAGGTCAGGAATTTGGGCTGGGGGGGGGTAAGGTCAGGAACTTGGGCTGGGGGGGGGTAAGGGCAGGAACTTGGGCTGGGGGTGTCAGGAACTTATGCTGGGTTGGGGAGCTCTATCCTCTCTGGGGTCTGAAATCAGAATGGCTCAAATTATACTTTGCAAAGTCACTCAGAACTTGGGCTGGACAATTCCACTTACACATTCTAGAGAAACTTCTGGGTGTGGCTTATCCTCCAATCAGTAATCAGGTCATGTAATATTGGAGAGCCAATCAGAGCATTTTCTAGTACAAATAACTCTGTCCGTGATTTAACCCATTTTGCAGGTTTAACAGTGGCTGGCAGGGTTTCCCAGGCAAAAACAAAGACCCAAAGGGTCTGGGCTTGGAACCTCCCTCCTGGGAATGGACCCCCCCCTGGAACAGGATAAGACCCCCCAGCCTCCATGCTCCCAGTAGCAGTAGCAAGCTCATTGCCTATCTTCCCACCTGACTGGAAGCCAAGCCTGTCAATCAGGCTGACTTCAGGGTGAGGAACCTGTCAAAGAGAAAAGTTGCATGCTGTGGAATTAGCAGGTGGGTCCCTCTGCCTATGTAACCTGCTCCTGTCAATATCGAGGCCAAAGTGTTTGCAAAATGCTTTTCAGTGCAGTGGTCCTTTTAATGAGTAAGAAAATAGTAACTTGAATGTTTTGTGTTGTGTGTTTATGTTTAGAGCTGACATTCAATCATGGCTAAAGCCAAAGCCTCTAGTGCTAGTCACACTCACATGGTTGATTGACATCTCTTAAGATGGACTCAACACTCTAGTTGAATAGAATTTCAGGCTGACTAACAAAAATTAAGCATGTTATTATCTTCTGCCTTGCTGGACATGGTACACACAGGATCAAAATCAAATGACCAGACCCAGAGTCAGATCATTGTCCCCTCCCTATTTCTGTATCTTCCTCCAGCCTTACAACCCTCCGAGAGCTCTGCACTCCTCCAATTCTGGCCTCTTGTGCATCTGCAATTTGCATCACTCCACCATTGGAGGCCACACCTTCAGTTGCTTGGGCCCTAAGTTCTGGAATTCCCTTCTTAAACCTCTCTAGCTCTCTCTCCTCCTTATGCTCCTTAAAAGCTACTTCTTTTAAAAACTTTTGGCCACCTGTCCTAATATCTCCTTACGTGGCTCGGTGTTAATTTTGTTTGCTCCTGTGAAGTTCTTTGTGATGTTTTACGACTTTAAAAGCGCTATATAAATGCATGTTGTTGTTGTATAAGCATAAGGGACACATGCTATGTAACTTTGAACTTGGTACAGAATCTACTTGTCTGGTCCGCTATGTCCAAAATGTGGCTAACAATAGGCACAAAGTGAATTGCAACACCAGCAATCAGCTGGGATAAGATATTTTGTTCCCAGGTCAAGCCATTCAATTCAAACACAAATGATCTTGGAGCATATGTTCACCATCAAGTACAGATTCACTCTAAGATGAATGTTCACCCAAAGTGAGTGTTCACCATGAAGCAAGAATGCACCTGAGGCGAGTGCTCCCTGTGAGGCTGCATTCTTACTCTGAGTCAAGTACTCACCCAGGAATGAGAATTCATCCTGAGGTTGTAATCTACCATTGGACATACTCAACTTCAGGCTGCAAATCTGGCCCATTAGACTACCAGGGTATCACTGCTGTATATCCACCTTCAGGCTGCAACACCCCCTCATTACTGTCAGGCCACAGTCCTCTCTCCACTGGACTACCAGAGATGGAGCAGCACCATAGCTAGAATTGAGAAAATAGAAAATGTAACCTCTTGTCTGCTGCTAAACCCTTCAGGGATTGGATGAGTATTTTAAGGTTATCATTGCAATGCAACTTATAAGAACATAAGAACATAAGAGTTAGGAACAGGAGTAGGCCATCTAGCCCCTCGAGCTTGTTCCGCCATTCAACAAGATCATGGCTAATCTGGCCGTGGACTCAGCTCCACTTACCCGCCCGCTCCCCGTAACCCTTAATTCCCTTATTGGTTAAAAATCTATCTATCTGTGACTTGAATACATTCAATGAGCTAGCCTCAACTGCTTCCTTGGGCAAAGAATTCCACTGATTCACAACCCTCAACTCGGTTTTAAATTGGCTCCCCCGTATTTTGAGGCTGTGCCCCCTAGTTCTAGTCTCCCCTACCAGTGGAAACAACCTCTCTGCCTTTATCTTGTCTATCCCTTTCATTATTTTAAATGTTTCTATAAGATCACCCCTCATCCTTCTGAACTCCGAGTAAAGACCCAGTCTACTCAATCTATCATCATAAGGTAACCCCCTCATCTCCGGAATCAGCCCAGTGAATCGTCTCTGTACCCCCTCCAAAGCTAGTATATCCTTCCTTAAGTAAGGTGACCAAAACTGCACGCAGTACTCCAGGTGCGGCCTCACCAATACCCTATACAGTTGCAGCAGGACCTCCCTGCTTTTGTACTCCATCCCTCTCGCAATGAAGGCCAACATTCCATTCACCTTCCTGATTACCTGCTGCATCTGCAAACTAACTTTTTGGGATTCATGCACAAGGACCCCCAGGTCCCTCTGCACCTCAGCATGTTGTAATTTCTCCCCATTCAAATAATATTCCCTTTTACTGTTTTTTTCCTCACCCTTTCCGACATTGTATTCATTCTGCCAAACCTTAGCCCATTCGCTTAACCTATCCAAATCTCTTTGCAGCCTCTCTGTGTCCTCTACACAACCCGCTTTCCCACTAATCTTTGTGTCATCTGCAAATTTTGTTGCACTATACTCTGTCCCCTCTTCCAGGTCATCTATGTATATTGTAAACAGTTGTGGTCCCAGCACCGATCCCTGTGGCACACCATTAACCACCGATTTCCAACCCGAAAAAGACCCATTTATCCCGACTCTCTGCTTTCTGTTAGCCAGCCAATTCTCTATCCATGCTAATACATTTCCTCTGACTCCGCATACCTCTATCCTCTGCAGTAACCTTTTGTGTGGCACCTTATCGAATGCCTTTTGGAAATCTAAATACACCACATTCATCGGTACACCTCTATCCACCATGCTCGTTAGATCCTCAAAGAATTCCAGCAAGTTAGTTAAACATGATTTCCCTTTCATGAATCCATGCTGCGTCTGCTTGATTGCACTATTCCTATCTAGATGTCCCGCTATTTCTTCCTTAATGATAGTTTCAAGCATTTTCCCCACTACAGATGTTAAACTAACCGGCCTATAGTTACTTGCCTTTTGTCTGCCCCCTTTTTTAAACAGAGGCGTTACATTAGCTGCTTTCCAATCTGCTGGTACCTCCCCAGAGTCCAGAGAATTTTGGTAGATTATAACGAATGCATCTGCTATAACTTCCGCCATCTCTTTTAATACCCTGGGATGCATTTCATCAGGACCAGGGGACTTGTCTACCTTGAGTCCCATTAGCCTGTCCAGCACTATCCCCCTAGTGACAGTGATTGTCTCAAGGTCCTCCCTTCCCACATTCCTGTGACCAGCAATTTTTGGCATGGTTTTTGTGTCTTCCACTGTGAAGACCAAAGCAAAATAATTGTTTAAGGTCTCAGCCATTTCCACATTTCTCATTATTAAATCCCCCTTCTCATCTTCTAAGGGACCAACATTTACTTTAGTCACTCTTTTCCGTTTTATATATCTGTAAAAGCTTTTACTATCTGTTTTTATGTTTTGCGCAAGTTTACCTTCGTAATCTATCTTTCCTTTCTTTATTACTTTTTTAGTCATTCTTTGCTGTTGTTTAAAACTTATTGAAGCAACAGCACTTAGTGCTATGCTGCAGTAAAACATCAAGTCATTGCGGAAACCCTGCACTGAGTGACCAATCAGAGTCATGTCTTGTACATCCCCTAGGAACTGGGTCTCATTGTGGCATTGATAAAAGCTTCCAGACAGATCACTGCAGACAATGCATGGCATGGGGAAGCCTTAATTGAGGGAAAATGGGTGAGGGGGTCTGCTTTGGAATAGGATTAATAGTTGTAATAATACATACAAATGGAAATGATCAAATGTTGTGTGGAACTGAGAAATATAATTCCAAAGGAGGCAACTGTTTACGAATAATATGGGTTGAAAGATTAGACCGGGTATTCTGGCGTTTGGCTTGATAATCTTTTGGCAAAGCAGAAGAACTTTGCAGAACCTTTCATTAGGAGATGCAATGAATTGGCTAGAGTCTATGATAGAGAGGATTGTACCTTGTCCGTGTGATGGACTGAATGGCCTTTAGTCATTCCATTGCTATCTTTTGTTACATGCTTGGATACTCTTTTTTTAATGTTTTTCAGGGGGTTACTTTCTGGGTAAGGTTCTCACAATGTTTTCTAACATTTCTTTCACTTTTTTTTTGTCCACCTGGTCTGACAGTTCTACAGCTGACAGGACAGTTCTACAGCTGCTGCAAACATCTCTTTCAGCCAGCTGCGAGGAATCACCAGTGACTAACAGAGTATGGTAGTCATAGAAACATAGAAAATAGGTGCAGGAGAAGGCCATTCGGCCCTTCGAGCCTGCACCGCCATTCAATTAGTTCATGGCTGAACATGCAACTTCAGTACCTCATTCCTGCTTTCTCGCCATACCCCTTGATCCCCCTAATAGTAAGGACTACATCTAACTCCTTTTTGAATATATTTAGTGAATTGGCCTACAGGCCAAAGCAGATCCCCCTCACCCATTCTCCCTCAATTAAGGCTTCCCCATGCCATGCATTGTCTGCAGCGATCTGTCTGGAAGCTTTCATAGAGAATTCCACAGGTTCACCGCTCTCTGGGTGAAGAAGTTTCTCCTCATCTCGGTCCTAAATGGCTTACCCCTTATCCTTAGACTGTGACCCCTGGTTCTGGACTTCCCCAACATTGGGAACATTCTTCCTGCATCTAACCTGTCTAAACACGTCAGAATTTTAAACGTTTCTATGAGATCCCCTCTCATTCTTCTGAACTCCAGTGAATACAAGCCCAGTTGATCCAGTCTTTCTTGATATGTCAGTCCCGCCATCCCGGGAATCAGTCTGGTGAACCTTCGCTGCACTCCCTCAATAGCAAGAATGTCCTTCCTCAAGTTAGGAGACCAAAACTGTACACAATACTCCAGGTGTGGCCTCACCAAGGCCCTGTACAACTATAGTAACACATCCCTGCCCCTGTACTCAAATCCCCTCGCTATGAAGGCCAACATGCCATTTGCTTTCTTAACCGCCTGCTGTACCTGCATGCCAACCTTCAATGACTGATGTACCATGACACCCAGGTCTCGTTGCACCTCCCCTTTTCTTAATCTGTCACCATTCAGATAATAGTCTGTCTCTCTGTTTTTACCACCAAAGTCCTCAGCAGAGCAGGTCTCCAGTCGTCCTGGTTAATCCTTGCCACTGGATAAAGGCCTAGCTCTGTCCCACTGGTTCTGTAGTTTAGCTCCACTCCAGCGGGGAGCGTATCAACTGTGAGGTGGAGCATGGCAGCGAGGAAGATTGAGAGAGGGTTGGGGCGATGATGCAGCCCTGCTTAATCCCGGTCCAGACATGAATTGGGTCTGTGATGGATGCGTTGGTAAGGATCACGGCTTGCATGTCATCATGGAACAGGCGGAGGATGGTGACGTACTTTTGCGGGCATCTGAAACGGAGGAGGACGCTCCATAGACCCTCCCGGTTGACCGTGTCAAAGGCCTTTGTAAGGTTGAAGAAGGCCATGTATAAGGGCTGTTGCTGTTCCCTGCATTTTTCCTGCAGCTGTCGCGCTGCAAAGATCATGTCCGTTGTGCCCCGGAGAGGACGAAATCCGCACTGCGACTCCGGGAGAAGCTCCTTGGCCACGGGGAGAAGACGGTTGAGGAGGACTCTAGCGACGACTTTCCCAGTGGTTGATAGCAGGGATCTGTAGTTGCCGCAGTCGGACTTGTTTTCTTTTTTAAAGATGGTCACGATCACTGCATCTCTAAGATCTCCCGGCATGCTCTCCTCCCTCCAGATGAGAGAGATGACGTCATGTATTTGCGCCAGTAGTGCCTCTCCGCCATACTTCAGTGCCTCAACAGGGATTCCATCCGCTCCCGTAGCCTTGTTGTTTCTTAGCTGTCTTATGGTGGGAAACTGTTCAACTTTTGCCGTCTCCAGGCCAGGTCCAAGACCACTCCAACCTCTGTCGTCGAGCTACAGTACGCGGACGACGCCTGCATCTGTGCACACACAGAGGCTGAACTCCAGGACATAGTCGACGTATTTACCGAGGCATATGAAAGCAGGGGCCTTACACTAAACATTAGTAAGACAAAGGTCCTCCACCAGCCTGTCCTCGCCGCACAGCACTGCCCCCAAACATCAAGATCCACGGCGTGACCCTGGACAACGTGGAGCACTTCCTCTATCTCGGGAGCCTCCTATCAACAAGAGCAGGCATTGATGATGAGATCCAACACCGCCTCCAGTGCGCCAGTGCAGCCTTTGGCCGCCTGAGGAAAAGACTGTTTGAAGATCAGTCTCTCAAAACTGTCACCAAGCTCATGGTCTATAAGGCCGTAGTAATACCCGCCCTCCTGTATGGCTCAGAGACGTGGACCATGTACAGTAGACACCTCAAGTCGCTGGAGAAATACCACCAGCGATGTCTCCGCAAGATCCTGCAAATCCCCTGGGAGGAGACGTACAAACGTTAAAGTCCTCGTCCAGGCCAACATCCCCAGCATTGAAGCACTGACCACACTTGATCAGCTCCGCTGGACAGACCACATAGTCCGCATGCCAGACACGGGACTCCTAAAGCAAGCGCTCTACTCGGAACTCGTCCACGGCAAACGAGCCAAAGGCGGGCAGAGGAAACGTTACAAGGACACCCTCAAAGCCTCCCTGATAAAGTGCGACATCTCCACTAACACCTGGGAGTCCTTGGCCATAGACAGCCCTAAGTGGAGGATGTGCATTCGGGAGGGCGCTGAGCTCCTCGAGTATCGTCGCTGAGAGCATGCAGAAATCAAGCGCAGGAAGCGGAAGGAGCGTGCGACAAACCAGGCTCCCTGCCCACCCTTTCGCTCAACGACTATCTGTCCCACCTGTGACACAGACTGTGGTTCTCGTATTGGACTGCACAGCCACCTAAGAGCTCATGCTAAGAGTGGAAGCAAGCCTTCCTCGATCCCAAGGGACTGCCTATGATGACCTCTGTCAAACCCGTGTGGTGGCTGATGTGCAACGGTCACCACGCGTTAAAAAAATCCACGCACAGGCATCTTCCATCCCCTCAATTGGAGTTCAGGACTGGAACATCGGATCCTTTATTGAAACATCTGTGAACTCATGTGGAAGCAAGTCATCCTCGTTCGAGGGACCGCCTATGATGATGATGGTAATCCTATTGGATTGTCACTTCCCCACTGTGAGAAACTGTAGCCTCTGCTTGACACCGTCCAACTTAATGCAGCTCAATGGGAACTCAATGATACAGGGTTTGCGCCTGTGCCAGACCTTGCTCTACACCACGATGTAATCACATGTTAATGTTTACCTGGCATCACAGTGCCACCTGTTGTTTAGATTTTTCACACAAGATACAGTTACATGTTTAGTGTTTGTGGCTGAGGTCAATATGATCGGACTGGAATGATAGGATCTGACTTATAAGTTTTCTCATCTTCAGTTTTAAAAGGGCATTTTCTTCATATCTGGATATTGGAAATGATAGAACAGTACCATTTTGTGAATTTTTAAAGATCTTTGTTTTTTTCCCCATCATTCTCCCCTTCCCCTTGGGGAAGTCCAGAACCAGAGGTCACAGTCTAAGGATAAGGGGTAAGCCATTTAGGACCGAGATGCGGAGGAACTTCTTCACCCAGAGAGTGGTGAACCTGTGGAATTCTCTACCACAGAAAGTTGTTGAGGCCAATTCACTAAATATATTCAAAAAGGAGTTAGATGAGGTCCTTACTACTAGGGGGATCAAGGGGTATGGCGAGAAAGCAGGAATGGGGTACTGAAGTTGAATGTTCAGCCATGAACTCATTGAATGGCGGTGCAGGCTAGAAGGGCCGAATGGCCTACTCCTGCACCTATTTTCTATGTTTCTATGTTTCTCTCCTTAAAGGAAGAAAGACTTGCATTTATATAGTGTCTTTCACCACCTCAGTATGTCCCAAACTACTTACAACCAATGAAGTACTTTCGACGCGTAGTCACTGTTGTAATGTAGGAAACGCGACAGCAAACAAAAGGCAATGTGATAATGACCAGATAATCTGATTATTTTATGTTGATTGAGGGATAAATATTGGCTACGACATCAAGGATATCACCTCTGCTCTTTGAAATATTGCCATGGGATCTTTTACATTCATCTGAGAGAGCAGACAGTGCCTTGATTCAACATCTTATCTGAAGGATGGCATCTCTGACAGTGCAGCATTCCCTCGGTACTGTACTGGAGTATCAGCCGAGAGTTTTGTGCTCAAGTCTCTGATGTGGTGATGTGGGACATGAACGTGCAACTTTCTGACTTAGAGGCGAGACTGCTACCCACTGAGCCACGGCTGACACCAGTTCTTTTCCAAAGCTGCCAGCAATCCTCTTTTGCCTATCTTGCCGAAATGGCCATTTTTCATGCATGAACCTCGTCACTCTGTGTTAGAAGCCTATTCCATGATGGAAAGGATTCCAACTGGGTCCTATCCTGACTTCACTCAATGTCCACATCAGCACGTTGCTCACCAGGGATCACTGGATAGTGACCTGCTGTGGCAACACTGGTTACATTTTACCCTTCATACCAATGAATTGCAACAGCTAATTTTAGCTTTCCAGATGCTGCCTTGGCTGAAATTAGCTAATTAATCATTAGGAATCAAATCTGGGGCCTATTTGATCTCTATTGCTTCATATAAGACCTTTCAGTGAACAACATAATTCACATACAAGTGAGGCAATGACATTTCTTGCTATATTTTACACAGACAGTCAGATGGAAATTCAGTTGTCTAGCGCCTCAGTTAGAGGCCAGGAGGGGCGTTAATGCGAGCGTAATAGCTTAACCGGGTATACAGCTTGCAGCACCCTGCTGGAAAATTTCGTTGAGGTTTACCGGCAACGCAAAACGCCTGGCTGCTGACTATCAGTCAGGTCATGATGTCAGTCCTGGTGCAACGACCCTGCTTGCTCCCCACTCGCTAAATTAGGTCCGGCCGCCTCATTTAGCGAAAACCACTAATCACGTCCGAAAAAAACAATCGGTACAACCTTCCATAGTCGTTAACTGGTGGTTACTTAAAGGGATGAGGAAACGCTTCCCTCGGAGGTCACAGTCAGTGTAACATTTACACAGAGCATGGTGTGGGAGCCTTCGAGTTTGCAGCGGCAAACAGACCTAACAGTACAGCTTGGTAGCACGTGAAGTTGAAAACTTTAATGGGTGCATTACTATGTCGCCAGCGTCGTAGTCTACATGCTCTAGTAATGGGTGGCAGCAGTCTCGGATGGTTGGGGTGCAGGCCGTGGCGGGTGCAGAGACGGACTGGCAGTAGTGGGAGCCAGAATGCAGACATCGTGAGGAAGGACAGCACCTTCCATTTCCAGCGGCCCACTGCCACTCCTTCGGGCCAGAGCCAGAGCATCAGAAGCAATATGTGCGAGCACAGATTGCTGCCCTGCTGCAACACTGCCTGTTTCCCGTTGGACTGTGGGATTGACAGAGAGGATGGCAGCAGTCGCTGCTTGCATGGCATCACTCTGAGACTGCGTCGGAGCAGACTGCACTTGAAACGCAGCAGTCTGAGGGTGCATGCCAGCAACCTGTGACTGCATGACATCACAGAGACCTTGCGTAGCTTCGGCCTGTGATGTCATGGCTGCTGCCACGTCAACCATGGCATGCGGCATCACCTCGATGACCTCACTGTCACTCGTTGAGCCCACTTCCCGGTTTAGCTGGACAAGGATGGGCTCAGTGGATGTTGAGAGGCAAGGACAATGCTTGAAGCAGCCTCCGCCACACTCACAGCAAGTGCATCCACGCTCTGCGGCACCCTCCCCAATGCACCCATAAGCTCACGGTGGATCTGCATGGACTCCCTGGACATATCCTCCAAATCCAGGTCCTCAACTGCCTGTCTCTGATCAGGACTCCTGAGCAAACCTACCCTCCGGAAGAGCTGGCCCCTTGCTTTACCTCGCACTGGGCTTTGCTGCAAGCCACTGGGGCCAGAAGCATCCGGACTTGGGTACCTCAGGAACGTGGGCTCCTCCACCGAGCTGGTCTCCCCACTCAGCACTGAGGACGGGTCCCACTCTGTGGCTACACGCATCTCCTGTACCTCCTCATCTTCCCCGTCGTATGACGAAGGCGGCTAATGGGCAGGCTGCGGCTCATCTGGCTCATCATCTGTAAGCACAAACAGATGTATGGGTAACAGTTGAGGAGGGGGCAGGAAAGCAAGAAGGAGGGGACATCGTTATTTTGGAGCTACATGTGATAAGGCATGTGGGCTCAAGGGTAAGGGGTCTCATTCACAAACCGTCACTGTTGAGCGGGGGCTCTGCCTCGCCAACCGCTACCACCACAACTGGTGTGAGAGAATGAGTCTCAGTCTGTGTGTGAGAGAGTGAGTCTCAGTCTGTGTGTGAGAGAGTGAGTCTCAGTCTGTGTGTGAGAGAGTGAGTCTCAGTCTGTGTGTGAGAGAGTGAGTCTCAGTCTGTGTGAGAGAGAGTGAGTCTCAGTCTGTGTGAGAGAGAGTGAGTCTCAGTCTGTGTGTGAGAGAGTGAGTCTCAGTCTGTGTGAGAGAGAGTGAGTCTCAGTCTGTGTGAGAGAGTAAGTCTCAGTCTGTGTGTGAGAGAGTGAGTCTCAGTCTGTGTGAGAGAGAGTGAGTCTCAGTCTGTGTGAGAGAGTGAGTCTCAGTCTGTGTGAGAGAGAGTGAGTCTCAGTCTATGTGAGAGAGAGTGAGTCTCAGTCTGTGTGAGAGAGTGAGTCTCAGTCTGTGTGAGAGAGAGAGTGAGTCTCAGTCTGTGTGAGAGAGTGTGAGTCTCAGTCTATGTATGAGAGAGAGTGAGTCTCAGTCTGTGTGAGAGAGAGAGTGAGTCTCAGTCTGTGTGAGAGAGAGAGTGAGTCTCAGTCTGTGTGAGAGAGAGTGAGTCTCAGTCTGTGTGAGAGAGTGAGTCTCAGTCTGTGTGAGAGAGTGAGTCTCAGTCTGTGTGAGAGAGTGAGTCTCAGTCTGTGTGTGAGAGAGTGAGTCTCAGTCTGTGTGAGAGAGAGAGTGAGTCTCAGTCTGTGTGAGAGAGAGTGAGTCTCAGTCTGTGTGTGAGAGAGTGAGTCTCAGTCTGTGTGAGAGAGAGAGTGAGTCTCAGTCTGTGTGAGAGAGAGTGAGTCTCAGTCTGTGTGTGAGAGAGTGAGTCTCAGTCTGTGTGAGAGAGTGAGTCTCAGTCTATGTGTGAGAGAGAGTGAGTCTCAGTTTATGTGTGAGAGAGTGAGTCTCAGTCTGTGTGAGAGAGAGTGAGTCTCAAACACTCCTTCACGTCAGTGAGGTCCTTGAGGTTAGGCTCCCCTCTTCCCCTCCGCTGCTCTTCTCGCCTATTGTGTTTGACCTGCAATGACCAAAACGAGAAATTGTCCGTGGGTCTGCTGCAACTTGTGTGCCACATGTCTGCAGTAAGTGACTCACTACTAATGTCTTAAGGTATGCATCTCAGCCTGCGTGGCAGCAAACGGTGGATGTGTCAAAGGTGGGATTTGGGGACAAATAGCTACGAGTAAGTATGAGGCTGAAGGCCTGTGACTGCATATGAAGAGTTAAAAGATGTTGGAAGGTGTCCTCAGGCTGAGTCGGGAGCTAGAAGGTGAGAGGCATGTCTGGTGAGGCAATAGAGAGCTTTTATGGAGTCTCCAGCAATGAGGAGCATGGCCTGGTACACATAGAGAAGGGGTGGGCAGTGCAAAGCCTTTACATTGTGTAAGGCACTGAGGCTCACATGAACGCATTGCAAGGTGAATGGGCTCAAGTCCCCCTCCAGGCTGTAACGCATTGTTGCATCTCTCCACAGCCTCAAGCAAGGCCTCAAGGGCCACGGACAAGAAGCGGTGCATTCTCTGCCTTCCTCCTTGCTCCTCCATTTTCCCGCTCTCAAGATACTGAGGAGGTGGAGCCTTGGCTTTTCCTGGGATGTGAATAGGACTTCAGAGCATGTGCAATGGTTGACAAAATTTAGCACAAAGATTTGTGCTGATGCTGTTTGATATATTAAGAAAGAACAGAAGTTTATATACTTAAAACATTAAAACATTTGAAATAAAAAATTAAAGAATGAAAGCCTTCAGGTCTGCTGTCAAGCCTTTTATTCCCAGGAGTCCTACTGTGGGGAGGTATGGCATGTGAGCTACACCTTTCCTGCAATAGGGATCGACATTTATGCAAAGGAAGATCTTCTCCAGCAACAGGTCCCTGAAAATACTCGCTGTGGGGAAAGAGAAGCAATATTTTTGTTTCCCACAATATTTATTTGAGTGTTGGGGCGGGGGAGTGTGGGGGGTGGGCTGCGGGAGGGAGAGAAAGGCTTGCTGCCTGCTGCTTCACTGAGCAGCATTGACAGATGATGTTGTTTGATATCCTACAACTTCTTGACAGCAGGGTCCCTGCAAAGGTAGTAACAGGAAAATGTTGACTGCTGAAAATATTGGTCTTATAACGGTGGAAGAAACTTTTAAAGAGAATTTAGAAAAGGATATAAGATTTCAGATTTTGCCAGGGTTTGGTGCTCCAGGAGCTGCTTTATCTTTGTAGGAATGTTCCACTGGGGAGTTGGAAATAAAGGGCCGTTGCAGATCCACCAAGAGACCACTTTCTTGAAGTGCAGGACGCTTCACAAAAGTTTGTACACAATGGGGCAGAAATTCCGGCCTCCCAGGTCCATAAGGAGTGTGTACTGACCCGGGAAAGCATTGCAAAAGCCGGTTTTCAGCGCACAATGCGCATGCGCTGAAGACCAGCTTTTCCGATCTGTCAAGCTGGAGCTTGACAGATCTTCTGTATCTCAGGAGCAAGGACATTTGCAAAGGCAAGATTGCGGGATTTACCCATATCTTGCCCAGCAAACGTCCTGAAAACTCTTGCGCCTGATAAAAGCAGGCGCATAGCCTACTTTTACATGTGCAAGAGTTTTAAAACACACAAAAACATTTTAAAATAAAATGATAAAAACACATTTTATTGTTTAAAAACCCTCCCCACTACAGTAAGTTTATTTTAAACCATAGTTAAAAAGCCTTTTTTAAAAATCGGAACAATATATTTTTTTAATAATACATAAATAACTTTAAATTAATAAAAATATGTGGTGTCTTTTTTCTATTTTTTATTAGTGTTTTGGGTGTTTGGGGGGGCTTCTCATTCATAATAATGGGAACTCCTTACAGAGTTCCCATTATTGTGAATGAGAACATACTTTACCTTGATTGGCTGCCCAGAGCCATGTGACTGCAGCTCCAGCCCTGCGCACGTCCTGACGTGCACACGCTCTGACGCGCAGTCAGTGGAGGCTTCGGCACCGGAAACTCATGTGGGCGCAACAGCTTCTGGTAAGTGCGCATCTTTTAAAAGTTTTTTACCTGATCGCCCGCGGAAAGCAGCCGACGGGGATTTCTGGGCCAATATCAAATCGGGGATTTCTAGCGAATGTTCTTGTGGCAGTGCCACCTACAGGTATAATTGTACTGCAGTTAGATGTGAACACTTTTTTTCCCCCATAGCCAGTCTGACATAGGAACCTTCAATGCATTTTGAAATGGAATGTCGCCACCCATTGATATCAATCAGACCGCTGAAGCCCTCAGAGAGAGCTGTCTGGATTTTAGCCCAATAGATTGGAGACAAGAATAGGTTACACTATCGTATCTGGTGTCCAAAAGTTTAACAGCAGCAGTGGTGGCTGCCATGCCTGCACCAATGATTGCCCATAGTTATGGGCCCTCTGCTACAACTCATACTGAAGTTACCACATGCTCCCGGCTCAACTGCAGATCCATATGGTCATACATCGTGGTTCCACAGCTGCAGATAGTAGACTCCTCCTTGAGCCACCATCTGATGTAAGTTCTTGGATACATATTTCACATGAATTGGATGTGAGCATTCTTTTAAATGCAGGACCTCTGAGATCCCTGTCTTGTGGCTTCTCAGGGAAGGATTTTTTTCTCCCTCCTCTTCAACAACCTCCTCCTCAATACTAATGCTCTGTACTCCACAAAGTGATCTGACCTCACCAACACTAACTAATCCATCATGGGTGATGCTTGGTCGAGGGGAAAGCAATGACACACTATGTGAGAGAATTATTAGGGGGGAGTGGAAGAGGGAGAGAGGATGAAGACCTTGGTTCCAGTAACAGCTGTCCCTGTATCACTCTGCTGAATCGGCGCTGTACTCCCTCCAAGGCTAATATATCCTTCCTGAGGTTCAGTGTCTGCAAACTGACCACTGTACTCCAGATGGGATCTGAGCAAGGCTCTGTACAACTGAAGCATCACTTCCTCATACACAAATATTTCAACCCACTTCAGATAAAAGTCAACAATCCATTAGGGTCATGACCCTCTCTTGTTTTTTCATTTTCTCTAGTTTTGTCTTTTCATTTTCCATTTGTTTCTATAGTCTTTTACGTTTGTGTGTCTGTGTTTTTATGTGATTCAATTGGTGTCACGTTATTTTCTTTGTGCCTTTCACTTTTTTTCTGTCTCTTTGTCCCATCCTCTCTGTTGACCCTTTTTACAGCTTCTGCTACTCTTGTTCTCCTTGCCTTCCCAAGCCGCTCTTTCAATTATGTCATGTATGTACTTTTGGGATCACTAGCCACTAGATGCACATGTGTGTAGCCCAAGTATAAAAAGTCAGCCATTTTGTATTATTAGTTACTTTGGGCCTTAATAAAGCAGAGCCAAGGTCATACCTCTTGGAGTTAAACAGTACTCAGTCTAACAGTTATGGCATGCACAACATTTGGTGACAAGGCAACAAGAATCTTTGCATGCAAAAATGAGTACAATTGGATTGTTGGAGCGATTTGTGGAAGGAGAAGATTGAGCAGACTTTGTGAGCCATTCTTCGTGGCCAACAAAATGGAGGAGGTTGGTGGCGCAGATTGGCACCGGGCGGTGTTCCTCACGGTTTGCGGTCCAAAAATTTATGGTCTGATAAAGAATCTAATCCTGCCTGTGAGTGTCCAACAGAGAAGACGTATGAAGAATTGTGTACACTGGTACAGGACCACCTTAAGCCAGACAAAGGCATCATCATCTCGAGATACAGATTTTACACGCACGTTCGCTCACAGGGCCAGAATGCGGCAGAATTCATTGCTGACTTGAGATGTCTCGCAGGACCGTGTAAGTTCAGGGCTGTGTTGGCAGACTTGCTACGGGACTTCTTCGTAATCGGCATCAACCATGAGGTTGAACTACTGGCGGTGGAGACGGTGGACTTGAACAGGGCCATCACGATCGCTCAGTCATGCATGATGATGGATAGAAGTCTAAAGCAGATATCAGTGAAAAATCAAAACTCAGCAAGTACTGTAAATATGATCGATTCAGCATTCGGCAGAGCAGCACATGGCAGAGCCTACCCGACTGCGTACACAAAACCTGTGGCTGCCCAAAGTCCGCCAGTGGGAATGCATCCGATTTCTCCGTGTTGGCATTGTGGGGGAAATCACCGGCACCAGCAGTGCCGATTTAAGCAATATAGTTGCAAAGGCTGTTTGAGGGTGGGGCATCTCCAACACAAGTGTCCGCAGATGAGCAAGCGTGCTGCAACACACCACGTGGAGTATGATGGTCAGACTAGCACGGATCTGGATACGCAATCCGAGATACCAGAGGAGGAAGTGTATGGACTGTACTCGTTCCTAACAAAGAGCAAACCGATAATGATGAACGTGAAATTTAATGGGGTGCTGGTATCGATGGAACTGGACACGGGGGCAAGTCAATCAATAATGAGCCAGAGAGCATTCGACAAGCTGTGGGATACTAAAGCTGTGAGGCCCACGCTGAGTCCAGTGAATGCCAAGTTGCGCATGTACACCAAAGAACTCATAACGGTGATTGGCAGTGCCACAATTAAAGTGTCGTATGACGGTGCGGTTCACGAGTTACCGCTATGGATTGTCCCAGGCAATAGCCCAATGCTGTTCGGCAGGAACTGACTTGAAAAAAATCAGATGCGATTGAAACAACATCAAGGCGTTGTCGTCGGAGAAAGATACATGTGCCCAAATACTGAGCAAGTTCCCCTCGCTGTTCGAACCAGGCATCAGCAACTTCACGGGAGTCAAGGTGCAGATCCACGTAGACTCAGATGCAAGACCCGTCCATCATAAAGCTCGGGCAGTTCCGTATATGATGAGGGAGAAAGTCGAAATCGAACTGGACAGACTCCAGAGTGAAGGGACCATATCACTGGTTGAATTTAATGAATGGGTCAGCCCCATTGTTCCTGTGCTAAAAAGTGATGGCACAATCAGAATCCGTGGAGACTACAAGGCTATGATCAACAGGGTTTCGAAACAGGATCAGTACCCATTACCGAAGGCTGATGACTTGTTTGCAACGCTAGCCAGGGGGAAGTCATTCAGCAAACTGGACTTGACATCGGCCTACATGACACAGGAGCTGGTCAAGACGTCAAAGAGAGTTACGTGCATTAACACGCAAAAAGGACTGTTTATTTATCATAGGTACCCTTTTGGAATTCGCTCGGTTGCAGCAATATTTCAGAGGAACATGGAGAGTCTACTGAAGTCCGTTCCCAGAACCGTCGTGTCCCAAGATGACATCCTGATCACAGGTCGGGACTCCGAGGAACATCTGAACAACCTGGAAGAGATTCTACATCATCTGGACAAAGTGGGACTCAGACTGAAATACTCGAAGTGCGTCTTCATGGCACCAGAGGTCGAATTCCTGGGGAGGAAAGTTGCTGCTGACGGCATCAGGCCCACGGACGCGAAAACCAAGGCCATCAAGAATGCACCCAAGCCGCAGAATGTGACAGAGCTGTGTTCGTTCCTGGGTCTACTCAACTACTTCGGTAACTTCCTACCTAAATTGAGCACCTTATTAAAATCACTGCACATGCTGCTAAGAAAAGGCGACAACTGGGTTTGGGATGCGTCTCAAGACAGAGCTTTTGAGAAAGCCACTAATCTGCTTTGCTCGAACAAACTGCTGGTACATTCTGACCCATCTAAACGTTTAGTATTGGCATGTGATGCTTCGTCATATGGAATTGGTTGCGTACTCCAACAAGCTAATGAGTCGGGTAAACTTCAACCAGTCGCATATGCTTCAAAAAGTTTCTCTAAAGCGGAAAGAGCCTAAAGCATGGTAGAAAAAGAAGCACTAGCCTGTGTATATGGGGTTAAAAAGATGCATCAGTACCTGTTTGGTTTTCGGTTTGAACTGGAGACAGATCTCAAGCCGCTCATTTCACTGTTCTCTGAAAACAAAGGTATCAATACCAATGCTTCATTCCGCATCCAGAGGTGGGCGCTGACATTATCCGCTTACGATTATGTAATTTGCCACAGACCTGGCACCGAGAATTGTGCCGATGCTTTGAGCCGTCTGCCGTTGCCCACACCGGTGGTGGAAACGCCACAACTGGCGGATCTATTGTTAGTTATGGATGCTTTTGAGAGTGAAGGAACCCCTGTCATGGCTCAACAAGTTAAGACCTGGACCAGCCAGGTGGTGAAGAGTTGCATCCTCAAAGGTAATTGGTCTGCCATACCCAAGCAAATGTGCGGGGAGACCAAACCTTACATTCGTCGCAAAGACGAACTGTCTATTCAGTCGGATTGTATACTGTGGGGCAATCGTGTTGTTATGCCCAAGAAAGGCAGAGAGAAATTTGTACGTGAACTACATAGCACACATCCTGGCATTGTCATGATGAAAGCCATTGTCAGGTTTCCTCTATGGTGGCCGGGAATTGACTCTGAGCTGGAATCATGTGTGCATCAGTGCAACACTTGCATGCAGCTCAGCAAAGCACCAGTGGAATCGCCGCTGAGTCTGTGGTCATGGCCGTCCAAACCATGGTCCAGGATCCACATAGACTTTGTAGGTCCCTTCCTGGGGAAAATGTTTTTACTTGTGGTGGATGCATATTCAAAGTGGATAGAGTGTGTAATCATGTCATCCAGCACATCCACAGCTACCATTGAGAATCTCAGCGTCATGTTTACGATGCATGGTCTTCCTGACATCGTTGTTAGCGACAACGGATCGTGCTTCATCAGTCAGGAGTTTCAAGAGTTCATGAAACTCAATGGTATCAAACATGTAAGGTCAGCATCGTTCAAACCTGCATCCAATGGGCAAGCAGAACGTGCTGTCCAAATCATAAAGCAGAGTATGAAGCGAGTAACCTAAGGGTCACTGCAGACCCGCCTGTCATGCATACTGCTTAGTTATAGGACAAGAGCACACAAGCTTACCAGGGTCTCGCCTGCTGAACTAATGATGAAGAGAGGTCTTAAGACCAAGTTATCTGAATGGCGGCAGATTAGGAAAAGGGGAGGTGCAACGAGACCTGGGTGTCATGGTACATCAGTCGTTGAAAGTTGGCATACAGATACAGCAGGCGGTGAAGAAGGCGGTGATACAGCAGGCGGCAAATGGTATGTTTGCCTGGATAGCTAGGGGTTTTGAGTATAGGAGCAGGGAGGTCTTACTGCAGTTGGTGAGGCATCACCTGGAATATTGTGTTCAGTTTTGGTCTCCTAATCTGAGGAAGGACGTTCTTGCTATTGAAGGAGTGCAGCGAAGGTTCACCAGACTGATTCCCGGAATGGCTGGTTTGACATATGAGGAGAGACTGGATCGACTGGGACTTTATTCACTGGAGTTTAGAAGGATGAGAGGGGATCTCATAGAAACATATAAAATTCTGACGGGACTGGACAGGTTAGATGCAGGAAGAATGTTCCCGATGTTGGGGAAGTCCAGAATGAGGGGACACAGTCTAAGGATAAGGGGTTTAAGACTGAGATGAGGAGAAGCTTCTTCACTCAGAGAGTTGTTAACCTGTGGAATTCCCTACCACATAGCGTTGTTGATGCCAGTTCTTTGGATATATTCAAGAGGGAGTTAGATGTGGCCCTTATGGCTAAAGGGTTCAAGGGGTATGGAGAGAAAGCAGGAAAGGGGTACTGAGGTGAAAGATCAGCCATGATCTTATTGAATGGTGGTGCAGGCTTGAAGGGCCGAATGGCCTACTCCTGCACCTATTTTCTATGTTTCTATCTCTTGTACACCCTGACTTGAATAATCATGTTGAATGTAGAAGTCAAATCAGCAAGGGTATCACGATCGTGCAGCTGTGTCACGCGATATTTCTGTAAATGATCCTGGATATGTTCTGAATTATGGTCAGGGTCCCAAGTGGATCGCTGGTACTGTCATGGGCAAGTAGGGCATCAGAGTATTTATTGTCAAGCTCAAAAATAGGCAAACATGCAGGAAACATATGGATCAGACAAAGCTGCGGCACACAGACGAACCGGAACAGTCGGAGGAAGAGACAATCGACGACCAACCAACCTACCCCCAGTCATCAGAGGATTCAGTGGTCATCAGTGAATCGGGACTTTCAATCACCGACATGTTCAATGAAAATTGACTTTTTTTCCCTGACATGGTCATTGCCACTCCCACCAGGTCAGCCACCCAGCTATCAGTCACAACAGACTCTGAACAGTCACCCAAGGTTGGAGTTGAACTGAGACGGTCAACCCGGGAGCGTAAAACACTGGACCATCTCAATTTGTAAAAGACTGTGTTAATATCTCAGAGGAGGGTATTGTCATGTATATACTTTTGGGATCACTAGCCACCAGATGGCGTCACTGTTGGAGGCCATTAGGCTGCACTCACGTGTGTGCAGCCCAAGTATAAAAGGCCAGCCATTTTGTATATTAGTCACTTTGGGCCTTAATAAAGTAGAGCCAAGATCATACCTCTTGGAGTTAAACAGTACTCAGTCTAACAGTTATTGCATACACGACAACTTATATTTCCTTCTTGCTTTCTCCTTCTGCTTCTTCCTTACCCTGTTGCTCTCCCATCCAGTGCTCTGGCCTTTTGCCTTCTCCTCCCTCTTCCCTATATCCATTTGTACTAAGAACGCTTTCAAAATTGAAGAGGCGGTTTCCCAGTTGCACCATAACCAGTGATGGACATCTCAAAGTGCCAGGATGGGGAACTAGCGAGAAGCAGAAACGTTGTAAGTCCACACATGTATTGTGCATGTTGAACATTGTCCACTTAGCTCACCGCACTGTGACTCTGGGAGGACTTCCTTGGCCACGGGAAGAAGACGGGAAGAGGACTCTAGCGACGATTTTCCCAGTGGCTGATAGTAGGGAGATTCCTCTGTAGTTGCCGCAGTCGGACGTCCCCTTTTTTAAAGATGGTCATAATTACAGCATCTTGGAGATTCCCCGGCATGTTCTCCTCCCTCCAGATGAGAGAGATGAGGTCATGTATTCGCGCCAGCAGTGCCTCTCCGCCATACTTCAATGCCTCAGCAGGGACACAACGGACATGATTTTTGCAGCGTGACATGGCCTTCTGCGACCTTACAAAGGCCATTGACACTGTCAATCACAAGGATCTATGGAGCGTCCTCTTCCGTTTTGGATGCCCCCAAAAGTTCGTCACCATCCTCCGCCTGCTCCACGACGACATACAGGCCGTGATCCTTACCAATTGATCCATCACAGACCCAATCCATGTCCGGACCGGGGTCAAGCAGGGTTGCGTCATTGCCCCAACCCTCTTCTCAATCTTTCTCGCCGCCATGCTCCACCTCACAGTCACCAAGCTCCCCGCTGGAGTAAAACTAAACTACAGAACCAGTGGGAACCCGTTCAACCTGCGCCGTCTCCAGACCAGATCCAAGATCACCCCAACCTCTGTCGTCGAGCTACAGTACACGGACGAAGCCTGCGTCTGCGCACATACAGAGGCTGAACTCCAGGACATAGTCGACATATTTACTGAGGTGTACGAAAGCCTGGGCCTTACGCTCAACATCCGTAATACAAAGGTCCTCCACCAGTCTGTCCTCGTCACACAGCACTGCCCCCCAATCATCAAGCTCCACGGCGCGGCCCTGGACACCATGGACCATTTCCCATATCTCGGGAGCCTCCTATCAACAACAGCAAGCATCGACGACGAGATCCAACACCGCCTCCAGTGCAGCCTTCGGCCGCCTGAGGAAAAGAGTGTTTGAAGACCAGGCCCTCAGAACTGCCACCAAGCTCATGGTCTACTGGGCTGTAGTAATACCCGCCCTCCTGTATGGCTCAGAGACATCGACCACGTAAAGTAGACACATAGAAACATAGAAAATAGGTGCAGAAGTAGGCCTTTCGGCCCTTCGAGCCTGCACCACCATTCGATAAGATCATGGCTGATCATTCCCTCAGTACCCCTTTCCTGCTTTCTCTCCATACCCCTTGATCTCCTGAGCCATAAGCGCCATATCTAACTCCCTCTTGAATATATCCAATGAACTGGCATCAACAACTCTGCGGCAGGGAATTCCACAGGTTAACAACTCTCTGAGTGAAGAAGTTTCTCCTCATCTCAGTCCTAAATGGCCTACCCCTTATCCTAAGAATGTGTTCCCAACATCGGGAACAATCTACCCGCATCAAACCTGTCCCGTCCCGTCAGAATCTTGTATGTTTCTATGAGATCCCCTCTCATCCTTCTAAACTCCAATGTATAAAGGCTCAGTTGATCCAGTCTCTCCTCATATGTCAGTCCAGCCATCCCGGGAATCAGTATGGTGAACCTTCGTTGCACTTCCTCAATTACAAGAACGTCCTTCCTCAGATTAGGAGACCAAAACTGAACATAATATTCCAGGTGAGGCCTCACCAAGGCTCTGTACAACTGCAGTAAGACCTCCCTGCTCCTATACTCAAATCCCCTAGCTATGAAGGCCAACATACCATTTGTCTTCTTCACCGCCTGCTGTACCTGTATGCCAACTTTCAATGACTGATGAACCATGACACCCAGGTCTCGTTGCACCCTTTTCCTAATCTGCCACCATTCAGATAATATACTGTCTTCGCGTTTTTTCCCCCAAAGTGGATAACCTCACATTTATCCACATTATACTGCATCTGCCATGTATTTGCCGACTCATCTAACCTGTCAGTCACCCTGAAGCCTCTTAGCGTCCCCCTCACTGCCACCCAGGTTAATGTCATCTGCAAACTTGGAGATATTACACTTAATTTCTTCATCCAAATCATTGATGTATATTGTAAAGAGCTGGGGTCCCAGCACTGAGCCCTGCGGCACTCCACTAGTCACTGCCTGCCATTCTGAAAAGGACCCGATAATCCCGACTCTGCTTCCTGTCTGCCAACCAGTTCTCTATCCACGTCAGTATATTACCCCCAATACCATGTGCTTTGATTTTGAGCACCAATCTCTTGTGTGGGACCTTGTCAAAAGCCTTTTGAAAGTCCAAATACACCACATACACTGGTTCTCCCTTGTCCACTCTACTAGTTACATCCTCAAAAAATTCCAGAAGATTTGTCAAGCATGATTTCCCCTTCATAAATCCATGCTGACTTGGACCGATCCTGTCACTGTTTTCCAAATGCGCTGCTATTTCATCCTTAATAATTGATTCCAACATTTTCCCCACTACTGATGTCAGGCTAACCGGTCTATAATTACCCGCTTTCTCTCTCCCTCCCTTTTTAAAAAGTGGTGTTACATTAGCTACCCTCCAGTCCATAGGAACTGATCCTGAGTCGATAGGCTGTTGGAAAATGATCACCAATGCATCCACTATTTCTAGGGCCACTTCTTTAAGTACTCTGGGATGCAGACTATCAGGCCCCGGGGATTTATCGGCCTTCAACCCCACCAATTTCCCTAACACAATTGCCTACCTAATAAGGATATCCTTCAGTTCCTCTTTCTCACTAGACCCTCGGTCCCCTAGTACTTCCGGAAGGTTATTTGTGTCTTCCTTCGTGAAGACAGAACCAAAGTATTTGTTCAATTGGTCTGCCATTTCTTTGTTCCCCATTATAAATTCACCTGAATCCGACTACAAGGGACCTATGTTTGTCTTCACTCATCTTTTTCTCTTCACATAGCTGTAGAAGCTTTTACATCAGTTTTTATGTTCCCGGCAAGCTTCTTCTCATACTCTGTTTTCCCCCTCTTAATTAAACCCTTTGTCCTCCTCTACTGAATTCTAAATTTCTCCCAGTCCTCAGGTTTGCTGCTTTTTCTGGCCAATTTGTATGCCTCTTCCTTGGATTTAACACTATTCTTAATTTCCCTTGTTAGCCACGGTTGAGCCACCTTCCCCGTTTTATTTTTATTCCAGACAGGGATGTACAATTGCTGAAGTTCATCCATGTGATCTTTAAATGTTTGCCATTGCCTATCCACTGTCAACCCTTTAAGTATCATTTGCCAGTCTATTCTAGCCAATTCACGCCTCAAACCATCGAAGTTACCTTTCCTTAAGTTCAGGACCCTAGTTTCTGAATTAACTGTGTCACTCTCCATTCTAATAAAGAATTCTACCATGTTATGGTCACTTTTCCCCAAGGGGTCTTGCACAACACGATTGTTCATTAGTCCTTTCTCATTACACATCACCCAGTCTAGGATGGCCAGCTCCCTGGTTGGTTCCTCGACATATTGGTTGAGAAAACCATCCCTAATACACTCCAGGAAATCCTCCTCCACTGCATTGCTATCAGTTTGGTTCGCCCAATCAATATATAGATTTAAGTTGCTGGAGAAATATCACCAACGATGTCTCCGCAAGATCCTACAAATCCCCTGGGAGGACAGGAGTACCAACATCAGTGTCCTCGTCCACGCTAATATCCCCAGCATTGAAGCACTGATCACACTCGATCAGCTCCGCTGGGCAGGCCACATAGTTCGCATGCCAGACACAAGACTCCCAAAGCAAGTGCTCTACGCGGAGCTCCTTCACCGCAAACGAGCCAAAGGTGGGCAGCGGAAATGTTACAAGGACACCCTCAAAGCCTCCCTAATGAAGTGCGACATCCCCACTGACACCTGGGAGTCCCTGGCCAAAGACCGCTCTAAGTGGAGGAAGTGCCTCTGGGAAGGCGCTGAGCACCTCGAGTCTCGTCGCCGAGAGCATGCAGAAATCAAGCGCAGGCTGCGGAAAGAGCGTGCGGCAAACCAGTCCCACCCACCCCTTCCCTCAACGACTATCTGTCCCACCTGTGACAGAGTCTGTGGCTCTCATATTGGACTGTTCAGCCACCAAAGAACTGGAAGCAAGTCTTTCTCGATTCCGAGGGACTGCCTATGATGATGATGATTTAACTCACAACCATACTAAGCAGTGTGCTGGGCTATCTGGGAGCTATAAAGTGTTTTACCTCAATCCCTAATTGTCAGCTTGGTTCAGTGTTGACACTCTAATTTCCCAGGGGCACAACAGACATGATTTTTGCAGCGCGACAGCTGCAGGAAAAATCCAGGGAGCAGCGCCAGCCCTTATACATGGCCTTCTTCGACCTTACAAAGGCCTTTGACACTGTTAACCGCGCGGGTCGCTGGAGTGTCCTCCGTTTCGGATGCCCCCAAAAGTTCGTCAACATCTTCCGCCTGCTTCACGACGACATGCAGGCCGTGATCCTTACCAATGGATCCATTACAGACCCAATGCACGTACGGACCGGGGTCAAACAAGGCTGCGTCATCGCCCCAACCCTCTTCTCAATCTTCCTCGCTGCCATGCTCCACCTCATAGTCAACAAGTTCCCCGCTGGAGTGGAACTCAACTACAGAACCAGTGGGAAGCCGTTCAAACTTTGCCGTCTCCAGGCCAGGTCCAGGACCACCCCAACCTCTGTCGTCGAGTTACAGTACGCGGACGACGCCTGCGTCTGCACACATACAGAGGCTGAACTCCAGGACACAGTCGACATATTTACTGAGGTGTACGAAAGCATGGGCCTTATGCTAAACATCTGTAAGACAAAGGTCCTCCACCAGCCTGTCCTCGCCGCACAGCACTGTGCCCCCGTCATCCAGATCCACGGCGCGGCCCTGGATAACGTGGACCATTTCCCATACCTCGGGAGCCTCTTATCAACAAGAGCAGACATTGATGACGAGATTGAACACCACCTCCAGTGCACCAGTGCAGCCTTTGGAAAAGAGTGTTCGAAGATCAGGCCCTCAAATCTACCTCCAAGCTCATGGTCTACAGGACCGTTGTAATACCCGCCCTCCTGTATGGCTCAGAGACATGGACCATGTACAGTAGACACCTCAAGTCGCTGGAGAAATACCACCGACGATGTCTCCGCAAGATCCTACAAATCCCCTGGGGGGACAGACGCACCAACATTAACATCCTCGACCAGGCCAACATCCCCAGAATTGAAGCACTGACCACACTTGATCAGCTCCGCTGAGAAGGCCACATTGTCCGCATGCCAGACACGAGACTCCCAAAGCAAGTGCTCTACTCGGAACTCCTTCATGGCAAACAAGCCAAAGGTGGGCAGAGGAAACGTTTCAAGGACACCCTCAAAGCCTCCCTGATAAAGTGCAACATCCTCACCGACACCTGGGAGTCCCTGGCCAAAGACCGCCCTAAGTGGAAGAAGTGCCTCCTGGAGGGCGCTGAGCACTCGAGTCTCATCGCCGAGAGCATGCAGAAATCAAGCGCAGGCAGCGGAAAGAGCATGCGGCAAATCTGTCCCATCCTCCCTTACCCTCAACGACTATCTGTCCCACCTGTGACAGGGACTGTGGCTCTCATATTGGATTGTTCAGCCACCTAAGGACTCATTCTAAGAGTGGAAGCAAGTCTTCCTCGATTCCGAGAGACTGCCTATGATGATGATGATGATGATAATCGGTGTTGGCATTCTAATTTCTGGAACGTTATGGGTTAATTGGCTGTAAAGCGCTTTGAAATGTCTGGTGGTCATGAAAGGCGCTATATGAATGCAAGTCTTTCTTTCTTTCTCGGATCTAAGCACATAATCAAGGCTGACACATCAGTGTCGTACTGAGGGAATGCTATATTGTCAGAAGTGCCATCTTTTGGAGGAGACATTAACCCGAGGCCAAGAATCCTGTTGCTGATTGCTATCCACTAACTGATATTACATGTGTTGGGTATAGGGCTTGACTGCCATGTCACCCATAACTAAATATCCTGCTGATACTGTCTGGGGACACACATGAAGAACAGCCTTTTAGGGAAGGTTCTTAAGGCTAATCAGTGCTTGTGGAATCATACCACAACAAGCAGTTAATGCCTTCAGAGTAAGGGAGTAAAATGGCAGAAAAAAGGAAGGAAAATCAAATTCATAAAGTGCTTTGACAATCCTATTTTCTTACATCACGCTATAATTTTTTTACTTCCTCTTGGCTTTAATTTGTTTGTCTCTCTGACAATATTTTTTTTTAATTCAAAATAAATAAGGCTATGTTTGAATCCTTCCTCTCCATTAGTATTGCCCCCTTGTCTGAAGCTGTTTAATTGTACCGATGTGCAGTTTTAAGGCACTAGTTATCCTCCAGTACTTTGCCCAAGTGGCAGGCTATTTGGCTGGGTCGGGCATCAGTCAGGCTTGGTCTGATCGACTCCTCACTTTAATGTTTCATATTTCCTATCAGAAATCACTAACACAATATGCATATTCTCCTAGTTGGACCACTGCCATCTGTTATCGTCCAAAAGCTTTCAGTGTCTCAGAATGCAAAAAAATACTCATCATGCAATATATTTAAAGTCAGTGAGTGTTGTACTTTTCTGTCCAGAAGTGATTAACCTATTATATGACTCCTTTGGTTTCCAGTCTAGGTTTGTATGACTCAGCACCAGACGCGGAGATGTCCATTCATTGTCATCCATCAGTGGGGAAGCCATAAATCATCTTTAAGAGGAAAGTATAACTGCTTACAATGGGATGTCACAGGTGGGCTTGGCCCCCACAGGGAGTGCAGAAGGGTCCAACGGAAAAAAATTACAATGAAACAAGGCATCACTTGCACACAGCATCGCTGCTCTCTCTCCCCCCCCGCCCTCACACGCCCGTGGGGAAAATGATTTTTTTTTTTGCAAAGACAAAAACAAACCCTTTTAGAAACTTAGCAGCAATGTTTGCCGATTGGGAGCAAAAGAAGTCATAAAACAAGTTATTTACCCCAAGCAATAACAAAAAAAATTAAAAGCAGGCTGACTTTAAACGTGTTGCATTATGATTTTGTTTTGCACTCTGGGGAGTTGGCGTAGGACCCGGAAGTTTTTTAGATATCACATGGCTGAGAGATTTAATAAAAACACAAAAATGGCGGCAGTCACATTGGGAGAGTGTGTTTGCTGCGTCATAAAATAATATGCATGTAAACAAAGAGAGAAGGAGGGAGAGAAAGCGGGGAAAAGAAGAGAAAGAGCGAGCGGGAGCCGAGCGAGCGCTGCGGAGAGCAGCCGGACCGTGTCTGGGGATTGGGGTCTGAGACTGGGGGCCGGGGATTGGGGTCTGGGGTCTGAGACTGGGGACCGGGGATTGGGGTCTGAGACTGGGGTCTGGAGATTGGGATTGAGACTGGGGGCCGGGGGCTGAGGCTGGGGATTGGGGTCTGAAACTGGGGGCCGGGGATTGGGGTCTGAGACTGGGGTCTGGAGATTGGGATTGAGACTGGGGGCCGGGGGCTGAGGCTGGGGATTGGGGTCTGAAACTGGGGGCCGGGGATTGGGGTCTGAGACTGGGGTCTGGAGATTGGGATTGAGACTGGGGGCCGGGGGCTGAGGCTGAGGATTGGGGCTGGGGGCGAGCGCGGCTCCGGGGGCTCAGTGTATCAGAGTCTTGTTGCTGGGCAAGTCTCGAACTGTCCTCAATTGTGTCTGGCTGGTGTCGGGGAGAAGTGCAACAGATCTTATTTAATGTATGTACAAATTAAAAAGCAGCAAATTATACTGGATGCAAATTCCGAGAGTTATAATAGTCAATGCTAAAAGTACCAATTAAATGAGGGTCACATTCGCAGTATTTAAAAATACGATGTCAATTTCTGGAAGCTGGTGGAATTATCTTTGCATTTCCTGATGCGAGTTCATTTGAGTTTCACGTTTTTTTTCCAAACGGAATTTGAATATATTTTTCTTAAAATTCTGTATTGCTGTCCTAGGATTTCCATGGGTTGGAGAGGTTTTTTTTTCCAGATTTACTATTTTTTTGGAGATTGCCGCTGGCTCGAAAGATTGGAAACAGCGCCCAGATCCAACTTGTTTACAGCGGGGGTCGTGCATGGAGAGGAAGGGCGGAGCAGCCAATCCCTGATTCCCAGATCCCTGGGAGCACCAACTCCTCCCCCACCACAAAGGTAGTGCACAGCTTAAGAAAAAGAATCCTTACAAAGCTGACCTTGTTGCTTAATCGAAGGAATTTTGAGATACCAGTATATCTGCACTGAAATGAATCTGTTCATAAAATAATTGAATTCCTTTCAAATTCTTTGGCTTTTAGCTTCCGATTACTATTGAGGGACCATGACAGATGTAGAAAACACGTGTCCCCAGGCATGGATTTGTTTACACTTGTCTCTATGTTTTACGTTTTGAAAGTTGTTTGGAATCTGATTGTAAGGTAAGATGCCTTTCATATTATTTGTACAAGAATACATTATTTTATATATATTAAAATGGTCATGCTAGCAATTTTTAAAGAACTTTCATTTATATAGCGCCTTTTAACATAAAACCTCACAAGGTGCTTGACAGGAGTGTTATCAAACAAAATTTGGCAACGAGCCACATTAGGAGATATTGGGACAGATAACCAAAAGCTTGATCGAAGAGGTAGGTTTTAAGGAGCGTCTTAAAGGAGGAGAAAGAGATAAAAAAAACGGAGAGATTTAGTGAGGGAATTCCAGAGTTTAAGGCCTAGTCAGCTAAAGGCATGGCCATCAATGGTAGACTGATTCAAATCAGGAATGTGCAAGAGGCCAGAATTGGTGGAGTGCAGAGATCTCGGAGTGTTGTAGGGCTGGAGGAGGTTACAGAGATAGGGAAGAGAGAGGCCATGGAGAAATAAACAAGGATGAGATTTAAAAATTGTGCGTTATCTGACCGGGAGCCAATGTAGATCAGCGAACACAGGGGTGGTGGGTGAACGGGAGTTGGTGCGAGTTAGGATACAGGCAGCGAAGTTTTAGATGAGCTCAAGTTTCTGGAGCGTGGAAGATAGGCTGGCCAGCAGAGCCTTGGATGAGGATTTGAGATGAGCTGAGGCAGGGGCAGAGTTGGGTGCTGTTACAGAGGTGGAAATAGGCGCTCTTAGTGATGGGGCATATATGTGATCGGAAGCTCATCACGGGGTCAAATACAACACCAAGATTGTAAGCAGTCTGGTTCAGCCTAGGACAGTAATATTTAAAAGAAATGTAATTATCCTCTTAGCAATTCTTCATTCAAAATATATATTGAATTATAATCAACAGCAGTAATTTGCATTTGTATACCAAAGGTAAAAAAAAAATTCCAAGGTACTTCAGAGAGGTGTAATCAGACAAAAATGGATGCCAAGACAAAAGAGATATTGAGCGAGATGACCAAAAGCTTGGTTGGAGAGCTGGAATTTCAGGAGGGCCCTAAAGGAGGAGAGGGAGGTGTTTAGGGCGGGAATTCCATAGCTTGAAGCCTAGACAGCTGAAGGCACTGCCGCTGATGGTGGAGTGAAGGAAGTGGTGATCCACAAAAGGCCAGAGTCAGAGGAATGGAGAGTTTGGGAGAGGGTTGTAGGACTGGAGGAGGTTACAACAATAGTGAGAGGCAAGGCTATGAATGGATTTAAACATGTGGATGTGAATTTAAAATTTGAGATGTGCAGAACCAGGAATCGATGTAGGTCAGCATGGCCAGGGTGCTGGGTGAGTGGGACTTGGTAGGATAGGCGATGGGAAGCAGAGCTTTGAACGAGCTGATGTTTATGAAGGGTGGAGAATTGTGGGTTTAAAAAAAAATAAAATTGAGAAATCTTGGTGAGGGGTCAAGGGCTATAAGTTGAATAGCATATGAGCGAAGATTAGATAAATCAAGAAGCTGTAGACCACACGGTAGAGCCCATGGGCCGATCAGGCCCACAAATACTGTTATCAGCTCCTCTCCACCCCCTCGATCTAGATCCAACCTCCTTAGTGCTGCTCCAAGTGATTGAATATTTCATACGTCTTGGTGGCAATTCCTACCCACAGTATGCAGCAACATTCAGTTGCTTGGAGCTGCGGGAAGTAGGAAACGGCAGTGGGGCTGAGGGGAATGCTGCGAGAGCCACACTAAGAGCCAGAGAGAACCAGTGTGAAATTGGAGGGCAGAACAGTAGTGCCATTATGAAATTGGGCGGGGGGTGGGGAGGGAGAGAAGGAGAATGGTGCCAATGTGGAATGTAAGGAGAGAGGGAGAAGGATGCTGCCTTGACTGAGGACTGGGGAGAAGGGTGCCAACTCGTCAGAAGCATGAAAAGAGTAAGAAGCCTCGGGCCACCCTAGAAAAGGATTCTCTTTCCCCCCCGCCGTGTTGGTAGTAGAATGTAGGAGAAGATAACTTTATATATGCGGCCCTTGGGTTCCTGATGAGCAGTTGAGTGGCCGATGAAGAAAAAAGGTTTGGATGCATCTGCTGCAGATTGTAGGAGGAACAGAAGCCTTGGGGGCTTAAGGAGCTTCACACTATTGAGGTTCTTGGAAAAAGTGGGTTAGTATCAGAAACTTTGCAATGAGTTTTGCATCGGAATTTCATGACAACTCGAGGGAAAGAAGGTCAAATGGGTTTGCGTGCAGAGAAGTAATGACCACAGCGTATTGATTAAATGGATAAGTAGGGGAGAGAGAGAGATGGGTGGGTGGATGTGAAAGTTGGAATATCTGACAATATTAATCTTCTTGTGTTCTGCTCAAGGTGGAGAGGTGCTGGAGAAACCTCCCAAATCTGGGAATAGCATTGAAGTCTTTGCATATAAAAATAGTCCTCGCCCTCAGAGGGTTAAATAAATACTGTAAATACGATCTTTGGTTTGTATTGATCATTGATCTTTTTGAACAACTCAGTAAGCATACAATTTAGATGCTGTATTTAGTTATAATGGTGTAGATTTACTGCTTAAAATGTTTACTGTTTAAAATGTAATTGTCTATGCTCAATCACTAGTCTATGTTGAGTTAGCTGGCCTCAGCTGAGGTGGCACTAGAGCCATAAAAATTGGCATCAGCGCCCCTGGGCTAGAGAAATTAGGCAGGATACCTGCTCCCGATCACTGTTCAGTGTCACTACTGGAAAAGTGCAAACCGCGACATTGGGCTCACATGTGAGTTGTGGTCACTTGGCCATGGTGCTGGAGAGCAGCCAACACCCATGGAACTGTAACCCAGCATATGAGTCTGCACCTTCAGGAGAGGAAGGGAGGGGAGAGGCTGATAATCTTCAGAAATGTTCTAATTTGCTCAGTAACTATGCTGACTTGTAAATTCTTACATCAATGTTTCCATTGTGCTTTTGTCACCGCCATCTGTTTGCTAATGATTGCCCCACTTCCAACAGTGTAGGTACTTTTTTTCATTATTAAACATTGCCTGCATCGATCTACCACATTTTCTTGTTCTCTGAAGCCCAAGAATAAAAACTCTAATTTTTCTGGCTCGGTGTACTTAAATCTGACATAATGCTGAATGCAGTTATAGTTTGTAGTAATGTGTTTTCAGTGTTTTTTCCCTGGTTGCCTGATGCGCAACCTTGGATAGTTGAGGCACGTGAATAGTTCTTTACTTACAACAGAAGAGAGCAGTTCTGTAAGAATTTGCAAGTTTACTCAGATAGTGGTACTCTGTAGTGTTGTCAAATTACAAATTCATTGGGCATTTGAATTTAAGCTTCACATAATCTAAATTACTACCTTCCATTCCGTTCTTTTCAGCTTTGGTGGTTTCCTGCATTATAGGTCTTTACTCTTCACCTTGGTTTATAATAAAATGAAGATTTTTTAAAAAGCATTATTACTTGTATTCATGAATATTTGGGGTATAAAATAAGTTTATTTTCAATGGTAAATAGTTGAATCCTCAAGACCCCAAGCTTTAAAATTATGAATGGGTTGGACAGGGTCGATGTGGAGAGAATGTTTCCACTAGTGGGAGAATCCAGAACTAGGGGCCATAAATACAAGATAGTTCCTAATAAGTCCAATAGGGAAATAAGGGGAAATTTCTTTACTGAAGAGAATGGTTAGAATGTGGAACTCACTACCACAGGAAGTGGCTGAAGCAAATAGCTTGGATACTTTCAAAAGGAAACTAGATGTGTACATGAGGAAAAAAGTAACAGAATGATATGCTGAAAGGCTGAGCTGAGGTAGATGGAATGGGAGGAGAAGCGTGTGGAGTATAAAAACCAGCACAGACTAGTTGGGCCGAATGACCTGTTTGTGTGCTGTATACTCTATCTAAATCTATGAAGTGTTTGGACATCTATCCAAATTTCTGACCCTTCAGAAGGCGAGATGTTTTGTCGTGCTACTGTGGCAAAGTGCTGGGATGGAGAGACCCCAGATTGTTGTGCCCCTCTTGCTTAATGGATCCCTTAGAATAGCATTAGCCAAGACCAAGGAGCAGGTTTCTTGTCTGGGCATCCATTTGTTGTGGATGTTAAAGGGACACTATCCATGTCTCAACCAAACTGAGAAAATCTGCTTTTGTTCTTTTCCTTTTAGCTGGTTTCCCTTCCTTATATCATTTGTGGCCAAAAAGGTGAACAGACAATCTGCTGTCGGGCCTTTGCCTCTACTGCTGCAGTATTTGCCTGGAGGAGCATGTGAGAGGTCCTGAGGGTGAACATCCCCTTCTGATTCTCGATGTGGAAAATGCATGCACTTCTCTCTTGCTTTTTCCAAAATGAGCTGAGATCAGGTATTCAGTGGTGTGGAAGATACAGTTTATGTAAATGTTGGTGGTCCAATATGCTGGACTTTTTTCCCCACTTCTCCCCTCCCCTACTCCAATGATGTTGTCTCCTTATCTTGGAGTATAGTTCTACAGGTACTTGGTACCTACCCATAACATGCCCAAGTGGTCATTACTCATTTGTGACCCTTATCTCTGAGTTTTGACCGGCTATTCAATTGTGGGAGGGAGCGCCACTAAACTCATTTCTTCTCTCCTTCGATGTTCTCTCACGCACTTCCTGCGGGCTTACTAAACAATGACAGGAGCTGGAACCCTTGCCTCAGGCACCATCAGCTCTCTGGTACCTTACCTTAGTGACCATCCTTCACTTGTGACTGTGCTTTTTGGCAGGCTATTTAACTGCTGGAGGAAGAATCATAGCCAAGTCTAATTCTACCCCTAAGAGGACTAACCGATACTAGCCAGGGGTAGGAACCCTGGCTGATTTTATTTTTCCTTCTCCCTAGTCCCGGACCTGAGGCCATCAATCATGGGTTTTTAGACATTAAAGATTGAATTACATAAGGCAGGCAGAATGTCATTCGGCAGAAGGAAAACAAGTCTCACATGGATGTTTCCAGCTGTCTGGCTAACATGATGTTTGCCAGATATTGCTCAACAAATCTTTTGGCAACAGAGCCAAATATACAGTTGGTTTTTACATCAATTGTATCAAGTCATGAGACTTGGAAGGCAAATCAAGTTAACCACCACTACTGTACGCTGTAGAGGGAATATTTTTGCACACATTCATGTGCCAGTGAATAGTATGTAGTGTTTTTCATTTTATATCAACTAAGTCGGCGCAGAAGCCTTGAGAGTTTTAGAAAGTAGTGTATTTTTAAACACAAAAAAAAATCATACCATTAATGTATCAAATTTGAATGGTTTTCCAGTCCTGGATCCCACTGAGGACATTTTGTGGTTCTTGATATTTAGGACTGTTGAAGTCACTAAATTGTAGATTAAATATTTTAAACAAAAAGCTGTTCGAAATGAGATCTATATCAGGGGTTCTCAACCTTTTTGCTTCTGAGGACCCCCTCCCTTGTTATAAAAAATCCACGGATCCCAGTAACACAACACAAGTATTTTTTCTGTATAAAAATGAGTTGTACAATTAAACATATATATATGGCACGGTTGATGAGCAGTGGCAGACATTTACCAATGAGAAGGAAAGACTAAGAGAAGAGATCATCATCCGTGGCTAATTAAGGAAATAAGGGATGGTATCAAATTGACAACAAGTGCATACAATGCAGCCAAGACTAGTGGGAGGCCAGAGGATTGGGAAACTTTTAAAAGCCAGCAAAGAACGACAAAAAAAATGGAGAGGGAAGGTAGATTATGAAAGTAAACTAGCACAAAATATAAAAACAGATAGTAAGAGTTTCTACAGGTACATGAAAAGGAAAAGAGTGGCTAAAGTAAATGTTGGTCCCTTAGAGGATGAGACTGGGGAATTAATAATGGGGAAATGGCATAGATGAACAAATATTTTGTATCGGTCTTCATGGTAGAAGACACTAAAAACATCCCAATAGTGGATAATCAAGTGGTTATAGGAAGGGAGGAACGTAATACTATCACTGAAGAAGTAGTATTCGGTAAAATAATGGGACTAAAGGTGGACAAGTCCCCTGGATCTAATGGCTTGCATCCTAGGGTCTTAAAAGAAGTGGTTGCAGAGATAGTGGCTGCATTAGTTGTAATCTACCCAAATTCCCTGGATTCTGCGGAGGTCCCAGCGGATTGAGTCATTTTCTGGTTGGCAAACAGTAACTAGTGGGGTGCCGCAGGGATCGGTGCTGGGGTCTCAACTATTTACAATCTATATTAATGACTTAGATGAAGGGACCGAGTGTAATGTAGCCAAGATACAAAGATGGGTGGGAAAGCAAATTGTGAGGAGGACACAAAAAAATCTGCAAAAGGATATAGACAGGCTAAGTGAGTGGGCAAAAATTTGGCAGATGGAATATAATGTGAGGTTATCCACTTTGTCAGAAAATATAGAAAAGCAAATTATTACTTAAATGGAGAAAAAATTGCAAAATGACTAGGGAGTGTCCAATCGTTCAGAGGGACCTGAGGGTCCTTGTGCATGAAACACACAGTATGCAGGTACAGCAAGTAATCAGGAAGGCAAATTGAATGTTGGCCTTTATTTCAAGGGGGAACGGAGTATAAAAGCAGAGAAGTCCTGCTACAACTGTACAGGGTATTGGTGAGGCCACACCTAGAGTACTGCATACAGTTTTGGTCTCCGTATTTACAAAAGGATATCCTTGCATTGGAGGCTGTTCAGAGAAGGTTCACTAGGTTGATTCTGGAGATGAGGGGGTTGACTTATGAAGATGGGTTGAGTAGATTGGGCCTATACTCATTGGAGTTCAGAAGAATGAGAGATGATCTTATCGAAACATATATAAGATAATGAGGGGGCTCAACAAGGTGGATGCAGAAAGGATATTTCCACTCATAGGGGAAACTAAAACTAGGGGACATAGTCTCAGAATAAGGTGCTGCCCATTTAAAACTGAGATGAGGAGGAATCTCTTCAGATTTGTAAATTTGTGGAATTCTCTGCCCCAGAGAGCAGTAGAGGCTGGGTCATTGAATATATTTAAGGTGGAGACCGACAGATTTTTGAGCGATAAGGGAGTAAAGAGTTATGGGGAGCAGGCAGGGAAGTGGAGCTGAGTCCATGATCAGATCAGCCATGATCGTATTAAATGGCGGAGCAGGCTCGAGGGACCAAATGGCCTACTCCTGCTCCTATTTCTTATGTACTGAGTAGGGGGTTTTCTCCTGAGGTTGGGGAAGGCAAACCCGCTTCTTGGTATACTATGTCTGATTAGGCAGTGTCCAATTGTTTATTACCCCACGCTCTGTAACACACATAAAAATTTATTAAAAAGTTAGTATTTTTATATTTAAAATAAAAAATGCGAAGTTACTCTGTGTATGAGTTGCCAGACAAAGCTGGCTACGTTCATTCGTGTTCACACCATCAAGTCTGGGCATGATGAATATGTAGAAGCAATATGCCATGCCCCAGGACCTGGGCTCCATTGTTGCCCCTGTCTGGGAGAGGGGCGGGTTGCAAATCAGGCTCTTTTGTCACCCAGCTAGGCCCACAACAGCAAAATAAATGAACTGCCAGCAGGTGTGACATTCTAGTTAACATCCCCATTAATTTCATTCAAACTTAACTAACCAATGATCTCACTGAGTTTGGGCAGCATCCGCAAACAAGCCCCCCCCCCACCACCCCAAAAAAACACCCGCTGGTCGATTTATAGCTTATGAAATTGATGAGAATTCCCATTTTAAAAATAGGTTTTAAAGAGATTCCTCCTCATCTCAGTTTTAAAGGAGCTCTATATGCAGGCGATTGACTAGGTATCAGTGCTCTGTCCGTACCTCAGTCCCACCTGGTTCTCCACCTCTTCCCTCTGCTTTGCAACTAGAAGCCTGGACGACTCTGGAAAAAGCTGGCAGTCTCAGCCATTCAGAAGAATTCACCATGCCTTTCTGTCCTGAGAAACTTTCTTTTACTCCGGACCTTTGCTTTCTGTCCACGAACCTTCTCTCTCTCTCTCTCTCTCTCCCTTTGACCACATTCCCTTTAAGTTCATGTACCATTATCTTTGCCAAATGTTTCTTATATGGTACCTTATCAAATGCTCTTTTGAAAATCCATATAAATCATATTAACTACATTTGCTTTATACTCAAAGAATTCTACAAGGTTGATCAAGCACAAACCTGCCTTTTAGAAATCTCTGCTGACTGACCCTCATTAGCTCAGGTTTTTCCAATTACTTAGTAATTTCATCCTGTATTGTAGACTTTAGTAGTTTACCAACAACTGTCTGCTTTTTTGAAGAGGGAATGTCATTTACCATCTTCCAGTGTTCTGGCCCAATTTTCATGTCCCTGGAATTTTACAACATTATAATTAAAGCCTCTGATTTTCTTTAAATGCAAGTTCTAACTTTTTTTTTACAGTCTAGTGGTATGATATTGCTTCTAATACTGTACTAGACTACCATTTCTCCCTTTCTTCCATCTCTATCCCCATGAAAGTTTTATACCCAAGTTTATTTAATTGCCTATCCTGAAACAGCTGAAGTCATGTCATCATTTTCTGCTATACTCAGCTCTGGTTTTCCCAATTTTGCTTTTTACACTTTATGCATTAATATGCATTCCTTTGTTTTTGTAATTTTTTCCTCTCTCGCCGTTTCCATATCATTTAATTTTTAACTTTCCTTCCAAGTAGTTCATTCTACACTCTCTCATTTTGCTTTACCCTTGCCATATTTGTTTAAACCCACCCCAAAGTTCAAGTTAACATCCCAGTGTGTATATTGGTCTCAACTCTATTCAGGTATTGGCTGTCCCATCAGTACTCCTACCCCAGACGACAACAACAACAACTTGTATTTATATAGCGCCTTTAGAGTAGTCAAATGTCCTAAGGTGCTTCACAGGAGTATTACAAGACAAAAGATTTAGCACTGAGCCGCATATGGAGAAATTAGGGCAGGTTTGGTCAAAGAGGTAGGTTTAGTGGAGTGTCTTAAAGGAGGGTAGAGAGGTGGAGAGGTTCAGGCAGGGAATTCCAGAGCTTAGGGCCTAGGCAACAGAAGGCCAATGGTTGAGCGATTTATAATCAGGGGCCCAAGAGGGAATAATTAGAGGAGCGCAGATATCTTGGGTGGGGGGGGTGGGGGGGGGGGGGGCGGGTTTGTGGGGCTGGAGGAGATTACAGAGATGGGGAGGAGTGAGGCCATGAAGGGATTTAAAGCAAGGATGATAATCCAGAGACCGTGGAGGGGTCGAGGAAAATGGTGGTGAGGTAGAGCTGGGTGTCATCAGCGTACATGTGGAATCTGACGCTGTGCTTTTGGATGATGTCACCAAGGATAGGAGGGGGCCAAGGATAGATCTTTGGGGGACAGCAGAGGTAACGATGCGGTGGCAGGAAGAGAAACCGTGGTAATGATGCTCCAGGAATAGGAACCCTTCTCTCCTACACATTCACTCCCTCATTTGTCTGTTCCTGTACGAGGCAGTGCTTTACACTAATGATAATTCTTAGATTACTGCCTTCTGAGGTCTTGTTAATCTGTCTCCTAACTCTTTCAAGTGTCTCTGCAGGACCTGAATCTTAGTCTTATGTCGTTGGTTCTGACATGAACTATGACGTCCAGCTAAAGGGTTTCTGTAAACACTGCATTATAAGAACATCAGAAATAGGAGCAGGAGTAGGCCATCTGGCCCCTTGAGCCTGCTCTGCCATTCAATAAGATCTTGGCCTCAACTCCACTTCCTTCCCTTCTCCCTAATATCCTTGACTCACTTATCTTTCAAAAATCTGTCTCCAACTTAAATATAATCAAAGACCCAGCCTCCACCGCTCTCTGGGGTAGAGAATTCCAAAGATTCATGACCCTCTGAGAGAAGAAATTCCTCCTCATTTCCGTCTTAAATGGGCGACCCCTTATTCTGAGACTATGCCCCCTAGTTCTAGATTCCCCCACGAGTAGAAACATCCTCTCTGCATCTACCTTGTCAAGCCCCCTCAGAATCTTGTATGTTTCAATAAGATCACCTTATTCTTCTAAACTCCAATGAGTATAGGCACAACCTGCTCAACCTTTCTTTATATGACAACCCCTCCATTTCAGGAATCAACCTCATGAACCTTCTCTGAACTGCATCCAATGCAAATATATACTTCTTTAAATAAGGAGACCAATACTGCACGCAGTACTCCAGGTGTGATCTCACCAACGCCTTGTACAGTTGTAACAGGACTTCCCTACTTTTATTCTCCATCCCCTTTGCAATAAAGGCTAACATTCCATTTGCTTTCCTAATTACTTACTGTACCTGCATACTAACTCCTTGAGTTTCATGTACAAGGACCCCCAGATCCCTCTGTAACGCAGCATTTTGTAATCTCTCCCAATTTAAAAAATAATTTGCTTTTTTATTTTTCTTACCAAAGTGGATAACTTCACATTTTCCCACATTATACTCCATCTACCAAATTTTTGCCCACTCACTGAGCCTAACTATATCCCTTGGTAGATTCTTTGCGTTCTCCTGACTTTTTTTCCCACCTATCTTTGTATCATCAGCAAATTTGGCTACATTGCACTCAGTCCCTTCATCCAAATCATTAATATAGATTGTAAATAGTTGAGCCCCTATTATGTTGCTTACACTGGCACCTGGAAGACAAGACACCTTTCAAGACTCGTATTACATAAGTGATTGCCTATTCCTCTCGCTATCAAATATCCCACTAGCATTCCTGCACTTAACCCTCCCTCATGACTGACAATTGCTGCACAGTGCCATGGCGTTTCTTGTTATTTCCCTTTCCTGAGTTGCTGTTTTTGTTTGTATCATTGGCATCCAGCGCTATTTACCCATCAGACTGCTTCAGACCCCACAGGAGTTTCATATGCTATCTCTAGCTGAATTCTCATCTCTCCCCAGCCACCCTGGCAAATGGTCATCTACTTTCCTTGCTCTGTCTCACCATCCTTCTTTTGCTGTGGGGTGACCACCCATTGCAGTGCGCGCCTTTAGTGCACAATGTCTCCATTTGCTTCTCAAGCTCAGAAGCATTGAACTCGAGCAAGGCCCCCTGGATCCACTTACACGCGTGGGTTTTCTGGGCAGTCACCGTTTCTAAAAACTTCCATATCAGGAAAATTCTGTACAATGTGTGTTTTCACTGCCATAATAAATGGACTCCAAAACACACAGAACTGAAAGTAATTGCAAGTCAACTACATTTCAATGCCTAACTTGAGCTTAGGCCAAACTTCTTGTACTCAGTTGTCTGCCTTACTGCACCACTGGCCTCTTGCAGCTTCATTATCTCACTTGTACAGTCTTTTTAAATTCACTCAACACAGTCAGTATACACACGGTTACTTGCCTGCTCTTGCAGATTCAGGCCTACTCTGTATCTGTGTGAAACACCTGTTCAAGCCGAACCTTGCCACCTTTCACAAAATCTCATTCTGTAAGTATCTCTCAGCTCCAACATTTTGAATCGTAGGAATGAAATTGTAACTCCAATGCAATCCTGTGTGCATCTGTCAATTTTAACATCACCTTTCTATGCTATGTAACTTTACAATTTATATATTTCTTCACTCCACTTTCTCTCCTCTCATTTATGCTGGGCTGCAGTTCTGCAAACAGCAGATGAGCTTGCTGAAGTGGTCATCGTGAGCCTAGTCAATGAGTGTGGCAGGCTATTCAATGGCAGAGGCATTGTCGCCAATTTTAATTCTATCCTCAGCTGACAACTACACTTGCATATCTCAACAGGAGTCACTAAACACTAATCCTGATTTGTTTGCTCCTTCTCAATCACTGCGGATAGTGATGGCCAATTGTAGAGCCCTAAATCTGGTTCCAACTGTATGGCTCAGTATGCCAAGAGGTGCACTTATTTGCTGGGCCATTGTGGTAACTTTGTATTTTCCTAAATGTACATGAGTTTTTTTTTAATTGATGTGTTTTTTCTTTTCTCCTAAGGTAACAGAAAGTTTAACCCACAAGGAAATACCTGCCGTTTTTTATTTGGTTTATATCTTTCGGATGAGACGTTAAACCGAGGCCCTGTCTGCTCGCTCAGGTGGACGTCAAAGATCCCATGGCACTATTTCAAAGAAGAGCAGGGGAGTTATTCCTGGTATCCTGGCCAATATTTATCCCTCTATCAACATAACAAAAACAGATTATCTGGTCATTAGTGGGAGCTTGCTGTGTCCAAATTGGCTGCCACATTCCCACAGTGGCTATACTCCAAAAGTACTTCATTGGCTGTAAAGTGCTTTAGGACGTCCAGTGGTCATAAAAGATGCTGTATAAATGCAAGTCTTTCAAGTTTCAAAAGCTACTTTGCTTAAATGGGCATCTTGCCTCCATCTGTACTGTAACCAATAACTCAGGAAAGATTGGTGGCTTTACTGTCTGGCAAAGGTTGAGTGCAGCTATCAGCAGACGGTGACATTGAAACTTGAGTCTCAGTCGGTGTCTCTGGGCAGTAGACACGGAGCCAGTCCCTTCCGGGGAAAAGAAAACTAAAATCTGCTTAGTCTCCTCTGGGCCTCCCGCTCCTCGCCGACATCCGAGCCTCCCGCTGCCGAGTGCATTACTCCCCTGCGCCTCACTGATTTCAGATTCGGCTCCAAACTGCGTTTTTTGATCTCTTCCTGCTCACAGCCCTCGTCCGGGCAGGTAATTGGTTGGTTGATAAGTATCTCTTTCTCTTTTATAACCGATAAGTTTAAATAGAGGGATGGCAGGGCAGCTCAGTCCTGTGAAGAGCATGTCCTGCGGCATGTGGGAAATACTGGATGCTTCGCACAGCATAGACAACCATGTGTGCAGGAAGATGTCTCCAGCTTCAACTACTCGAGCTCCGCGTTTCGGAGCTTGAGCAGAGGCTGGAGTCACTATGGTGCATCCGTGAGGCTGGGAGCTACGTGGATAGCACATTTTAGGAGGTGGTCACCCCACAGCTTAAAAGCATGCAGGCAGTGGGGAAGTGGGTGACCACCAGACGGAGGAAGAATGCTAGGTAGGTAGTGCAGGAGCCTCTTCCCCCTTTCCCCCCACCCCCTGCAAAATTCCCCGAGTCCACCTCGCTTTCCAACTGATGCTCTCTTCTGAGCACTGGTGAGGGCGATGGTGCCTCTCGGGAGTGCAGCCAAAGCCAAGTCCAAGGCACCACGTGTGGTTCAGCTACACAGAGGGGAGGGACAAAGAATAAAAGAGCTTTAGTGGTAGGGGATCCAATAGTTAGGGGAATAGAGAGGTGTTAATTCAGCCGTAGACGTGACTCCAGGATGATACGGTGCCTCCCTGGTGCCAGGGTCAAGAATGTCACAGAGCGGACACAGGGCATTCTGGGGGGAGGAGGTGAACTGCCAGAGGTTGTGGTCCATATCGGGACCAATGACATGGGTAGAAAGAGGATTGAGGTCCTGCAGGCAAAAGGAGAAACATTAAAGGGTTGGACCTCAAAGGTAGTAATCTCCGGGTTACTTCCGGTGCCACGTGCTAATGAGTACAAGAATAGAAGGATAGAGAGGATGAACGCGTGGCTGGAGAGTTGGTGCATGAGGGAGGGCTTTAAATTCCTGAGTCATTGGGACCGCTTCTGGGGAGATGGGACCTGTACAAACCGGACCGGTTGCCCCTCAACAACGCCGGGAGCAATATCCTCGCGGGGAGCTTTGTTAGTGTTGTTGGGTAGAGTTTAAACTAGCTTGGCGGGGGGATGGGAACGGAGAACAAATTCAATAGGGAAGGAAGTAAAGCTGAAATTGGAAAGCAAGGATGTCGAAAGTGAATCTGTAAGACAGAGGAAACAAGGCTTAGTAAGTAGTAATCAAAGAGGTCTTCCTGTGCTAAATGGTATATACTTCAATGCAAGGAGTATAGCAAATAAGGCGGATGAGCTAAGAGCACAGGTAGACACTTAGGAGTATGACATTATAGCCATTACAGAGTGATGGCTGAAAGAGGGGCAGGTTTGGCAGATCAATATTCCTGGTTATAGGATTTTTAGACAGGACGGTGGGGGGCGGGGAGTAATGGTATTCATTAAAGAAACTTTTAGCGGTGAGGAGGGATGATATTTTAGAGGATTCATCAAATGAGGCCATATGGTTCGAACTGAAAGATAAAAAAGGGGCGATCGCACTGCTGGGCGTGTATTATAGACCCCCCCAAACAGTGGGAGGGAGATAGAAGAGCAAATATGTAGGCAAATTTCTGTGGTCCAAAAACCATAGGGTAGTAATAGTTGGGGATTTCAACTACCCTAATATTGATTGTGACAAATATAGTGTGAAGGGTATAGAGGGTATGGAATTCCTAAAATGCATTCAAGAGAACTTTTTTAGTCAGTATGTAACAAGCCCAACACGGGAGTGGGCGGTTCTGGATTTAGTTTTAGGGAATGAAGCTGGGCAGGTGGAAGGGGTATCGGTGAGAGAGCACTTGGGTGTCAGTGACCATAATTTAGTCAGATTCAAGGTAGTTATGGATAAGATCAAGGCATAAAAATCCCAGATTGGGGGAAAGCTAACTTTGCTAAATTAAGAAGTGATTTGGCCACTGGATTGGAAGCAGCTACTTGAAGATAAATCAGTGTCGGAACAGTGGGAGGCATTCATGAAGGAGATCCAGAGGGCTCAGGCCAAACATGTGCCCTTGAAGAAAAAGGGTGGGAATAACAATTCTAGAGCCCCCTAGATGTTCAGGGACTTACAGGGGAGGATTAAAAAAAAGAGAAGCTTATGTCATATATCGACAGCTAAATACTGTAAAATCTCTGGAGGAATATCGAAAGTTCAGAGAGGAAATTAAAAAGGACATTAGGAATGCTAAGAGAGAGTATGAAAAATTCTTGGCAAGTAAACTCAAGGAAAACCCAAAGATGTTCGATAAATATATTAAGAGTAAGAGAAAAGAAAGGGTAGGGCCTATTGGAGACCATGAGGGTAATTTGAGTGTGGAAGCGGAAGATGTTGGTATGGTTCTTTATGAAAACAGACACAAAGTATTCATTAAGGGAAGGGGCAATGCTGATACTGCTACCAAGGAGGAACGTGAAATTCTGGATGAAATAAACGTGAGAGAGGAGATAGTAAGGGGTTTAGCAGCTTTGAAAGTGGATAAATCCCCAGGCCCGGACAAAATGCATCCCAAGCTGCTGAGCGAAGCAAAAGAGGAAATAGCAGAGGCCTTGACCATCATTTTCCAGTCCTCTTTGGATTCAGGCATGGTGCTGGAGGACTGCTAATGTGGTACCCTTGTTTAAGAAGGGAGAAAGGGATAGGCCGAGTAATTACACGCCTGTCAGCCTAACCTCAGTGGTGGGAAAATTATTGGAAAAAATCCTGAAGGACAGGATAAATCTACATTTAGAAAGGCAAAGATTAATCAGGGATGGTCAGCACAGATTTGTTAAGGGAAGATCGTGTTTGACTAACCTGATTGAATTATTTCGAGGAGGTATCCAGGAGGGTCGATGAGGATAGTGCGTACGATGTAGTGTATATGGACTTTAACAAAGCTTTTGATAAGGTCCCACATGGCAGACTGGTCATGAAGGTAAAAGCCCATGGGATCCAGGGCAAAGTGGCAAGTTGGATCCAAAATTGGCATAGAGATAGGAAGCAAAGGGCAATGGTTAATGGGTGTTTATATGACTGAAGGATGTTTCTAGTGGGGTTCTGCAGGGCTCAGTACTGGGTTCCTTTTTTTGTGGTATACATCAATGATCTAGATTTGAATATAAGAATTACGATTTAAGAAGTTTGCAGATGACACTAAAATTGGCTGTGTTGCTCATAATGAAGAGGAAAGTCATGGACTGCAGGAGGATATCAATCTACTGGTCAGGTGGGCTGAAGAGCGGTAAATGAAATTTAATTCAGAAAAGTGTGAGGTAATGCACTTGGGGAGGGCGAATAAGGAAAGGGTATACACATTAAATGGTAAGCCACTTAAAAGTGTAGATGAACAAAGGGACCTTGGAGTGCTTGTCCACAGATCCCTGAAAGTAGCAGGCCAAGTGGTTAAGAAGGCATACGGAATGCTTGCCTTTATTGGCCGAGGCAGAGAATACAAGAACAGGGAGGTTATGCTTAAATTGTATAATACACTGGTTAGGCCACAGCTGGAATACTGCGTGCAGTTCTGGTCGCTGTATTATAGGAAGGACGTGATTGCACTGGAGGGGGTGCAGAGGAGATTTACGAGGATGCAGCCTGGGATGGGAAATCTTAGCTATGAGAACAGATTGGATAGGCTGGGTTTATTCTCCTTGGAACAGAGCAGGCTGAGGGGAGACATCATTGAGGTGTATAAAATTTTGAGGGGCCTGGAGATAGTGAATAGCAAGGGCCTATTTCCCTTGGTGGAGGGGTCAATTACGAGGGGGCATAGGTTTAAGGTGGTTGGTGGAAGGTTTAGAGGGGATTTGAGTGGAAGTTTCTTCACACAGAGGGTTGTGGGGGTCTGGAATCCACTGCCTGGAAAGGTGGTACAGGCACATACCCTCACCACATTTAAAAGGTGCTTCAATAGGCACTTGAAATGCCGTAACCTGCAGGGTTACGGACATAGAAGCTGGTAAGTAAGATTAGACTGGATAACCTCTTGTTGGCTGGTGCAGATACGATGGTAAGTACTTCAGAGAATCGAATATGGCCAGAGTGGTGGATCGCCTGGATGGGTCAGAGAGGAATTTTCCCAGATTTTTTTCCCCAATTGGCCTGGGTTTTATCTTTTTTTGCCTCTCCCAGGAGATTGCATGGCTCCGGGTGGGGTGGAGTGTAAAATTTTGCGATACATGGGGTATCGCAGTTGTGTGGGGCGGACTGCTTGGGCCGGATGCTGTTTATCTTTCCGCCATTGTTCATTGTTAATAGGGTTATATGTAATCTTCAGGGCTGCTGACCGAGTGCCGCGTGGCTCTTTGTCGGCCGGCGCAGACACGATGGGCCAAAATGGCCTCCTTCTGCGCTGTAAATTTCTATGTTTCTATGTGGTGAGTATTGTATCATTGATGCACACAATTTAAATCCTATTGTACCTATGAAATTTCAAAACAACCAGGGCATTGACCGATAAAGCAGCTGCTAAAAATATAGTTCACAGTTGTAGTGTTTGTAAACTTCCAGATTCCATAGCAGGCAATTTGCATACCACAGGCTACATTCAGATGTGGTCCATTTTGCCTTTATTGGTTGGTCGGATAAAGTCTGGTAACTGACTTAAAACATACATGTTGCTGAAAGTGAAACTTCAAAACCAAGAGGAAATGTCCTTTTGTGTTGGCAGTAAAACATGTTTTTATAATTCCATACTGTGTTTGTACATTTTAAAAATATTCTATGAAAATATCTGTCATAAGGTGCAGAATTCAATTTATTTCAGATGTTGTTCTGTGGTAATTGGAGGAACTTTATAATAGACCAGCTGTGACCCCTGTTTTCCTTGTATTGTTTTGAGTGAATATCGGGACAATGTCAGTGTCTTGTAGCTGTAATGTACAAGTAAGAGACAACGTGAAGAGTTGTGTCCAGACATGACCGCAGAGTATCACTATTCACTCCATATTACATAGTATTACATGGCATTTACAGATCAGATACAGGCCATTCAGCCCAACTGGTCCATGCCAGTTTCTTTAATCCACACAAGTCTCCTCCAACCCTCTTCACATCTAACCCCATCAACATATCCTTCTATTCCTTTCTCCTTCAAGCTTCCCCTTAAACACATCTATAATAGTCCCCTTAACGTTTCCTTGTGGTAGCGAGTTCAGCATTCTAACCACTCTCTGGGAAAATAAGTTTCTCCTGAATTCCCTATTGGATTTATTCATGATTATCTTATATTTATAGCCCCTAGTTCATGTCTTCCCCGCAAGTGGAAACATCTTCTCTATGTCTACTCTTTCAACCCTTTTCATAATCTTTAAGATCTCTATTCGGTCACACCTCAGCCTTCTCTTTTCTTGAGAAAAGCGCTCAGCTTGTTCAACCTTTCCTGACCAGCATGACCTCTCAGTTCTGGTATCATCCTAGGAAATCTTTCTTGCATCTTCATAAGTACCTCTATATCCTTTTTATAATATGAAGACCAGAACTGTGCACGCTACTCTACAAGTGTGATCGAACCAAGGATGCAATACAAGTTTAACATAACTTCTCTGAATTTCAATTCTATCCCTCTAGAAATGAATGGCAGTGTTTTGTTTGCTTTTGTATGGCCTTATTAACCTGCGTCGCTACTTTTAATGATTTGTGTATCTGTATCCCCAGATCCCTCTGCTCCTCTATCCCATTTAGATAGATATTTTCCAACGAGTATGTGGTCTCCTTATTTTTCCTACCAAAACAAACCACCTCACACTTATTGAAGTTAATTTGTCAATTACACGTCCATTCTGCAAGTTTATTGGTTTCTTCCTGTATTTTGTCGCAGTCCTCCTCCTGACGGTCACTTGGGAGGATACAAGAAGACTGCCAGCACCTGAGGAGATAAAGGGAAGAAAAAGTTTTTTTTGTTATGTGTTAATTTTAGCTTTTCAATTTTGTTTCCCATACCATCCCTATGGCGTGGCACTGTACGTCCTGAATTAAACTGATCATTGTAATCCGATTCAGACAGTAAGAGCACCGAGTGAAATGTTAGCACAGCCGTTTGAGAAAACAAATTCTTGAAATTCAGAAACTTTCCAAACTTTTTATTTATTTATTCACGCGATGTGGGCGTCACTGGCAATGCCAGCACGTATTTGCCCATTCCTACTTGTCCTCGAGAAAGTGATAGTGAACTGCCTTCTTGAACCGTTGCAGTTCGTGAGGTGAAGATACTCCCACAGTGTTGGTAGGGAGGGAGTTCCAGGATTTTGACCCGGCAACGATGAAGGAATGACGATATATTTCCAAGTAAGAGTGATGTGTGATTTGGAGGGAAATTTGGAGATGATGGTGTTCCCATGCACCTGCTGCCCTTGTCCTTCTAGGTGGTAGAGGTCGCGGGTTTGGGAGGTGCTGTCGAAGGAAATACACTTTGAACTACAATTAGAGAAGGTTACAATATGACTCGTTTGTGACATGTATGCGGTTATGTATCTTTGCTTTTTCAGCTAAAAACCTTGACAGCACCCGAATGCTCACATGCATTGACTATCTGGCTGCCCTGGCTCAGTTATCACAGTGCTGATGCTGTCCACTCTCAAGGTACAGTACTGTGATAACTGAAGGATGGCAGCCACCTGGACATCACGGCCCCTGTGAAGATGTGAAAGATGTTCCGTACGAAAGAAAATGTTCTAGATTCATGAACTAAACTGCAAATGTTACTGCCCATCCCGGAGTCTCCTGGTAGGTCAATTCTTTTTCTGTTCCATCTTAGAATGAATAGGAAAAAAAGTGAGAAAATTATGCAAGTTGAGAAAAGGAGATTTCGAGCTGACCGAGTGGATGTTTTTGCAATTATATCTGGAACTGATGAGGTGATCTAGTTATAGTGTTCATTGTGGTAAAGTGTTCAAAAACAAGAAAGTTTCTATAGATATGTAAAGAGAAAAAGGTTAGTAAAGACAATTGTAGGTCCCCTGCAGTCAGAATCAGGGGAAGTCATAACTGGGAGCAAAGAAATGGCGGACCAATTGAACAAGTACTTTGGTTCGGTATTCACGAAGGAGGACACTAACAACATTCCGGATATAAGAAGGGTCAGAGGGTCTAGTAAGGAGGAGGAACTGAGGGAAATCCTTATTAGTCGGGAAATTGTGTTGGGGAAATTGATGGGATTGAAGGCCGATAAATCTCCAGGGCCTGATGGACTGCATCCCAGAGTACTTAAGGAGGTGGCCTTGGAAATAGTGGATGCATTGACAGTCATTTTCCAACATTCCATTGACTCTGGATCAGTTCCTATCGAGCGGAGGGTAGCCAATGTAACCCCACTTTTTAAAAAAGGAGGGAGAGAGAAAACAGGGAATTATAGACCGGTCAGCCTGACATCGGTAGTGGGTAAGATGATGGAATCAATTATTAAGGATGTCATAGCAGCGCATTTGGAAAGAGGTGACATGATAGGTCCAAGTCAGCATGGATTTGTGAAAGGGAAATCATGCTTGACAAATCTTCTGGAATTTTTTGAGGATGTTTCCAGTAGAGTGGACAAGGGAGAACCATTTGATGTGGTATATTTGGACTTTCAGAAGGCTTTTGACAAGGTTCCACACAAGAGATTAATGTGCAAAGTTAAAGCACTTGGGATTGGGGGTAGTGTGCTGACATGGATTGAGAAATGGTTGTCAGACAGGAAGCAAAGAGTAGGAGTAAATGGGTACTTTTCAGAATGGCAGGCGGTGAGTAGTGGGGTACCGCAAGGTTCTGTTCTGGGGCCCCAGCTGTTTACACGTTATATTAATGATTTAAACGAGGGGATTAATTGTAGTATCTCCAAATTTGCGGATGACACTAAGTTAGGTGGCAGTGTGAGCTGCGAGGAGGATGCTATGAGGCTGCAGAGCGACTTGGATAGGTTAGCTGAGTGGGCAAATGCATAGCAGATGAAGTATAATGTGGATAAATGTGAGGTTATCCACTTTGGTGTTAAAATCAGAGAGACAGACTATTATCTGAATGGTGACAGATTAGGAAAAGGGGAGGTGCAACGAGACCTGGGTGTCATGGTACATCAGTCATTGAAGGTTGGCATGCAGGTACAGCAGGCGGTTAAGAAAGCAAATGGCATGTTGGCCTTCATAGCGAGGGGATTTGAGTACAGGGGCAGGGAAGTGTTGCCACAGTTGTACAGGGCCTTGGTGAGGCCACACCTGGAGTATTTTGTACAGTTTTGGTCTCCTAACCTGAGGAAGGACATTCTTGTTATTGAGGGAGTGCAGCGAAGGTTCACCAGACTGATTCCCGGGATGGTGGGACTGACCTATCAAGAAAGACTAAATCAACTGGGCTTGTATTCACTGGAGTTCAGAAGAATGAGAGGGGACCTTATAGAAACGTTTAACATTCTGATGGGTTTAGACAGGTTAGATGCAGGAAGAATGTTCCCAATGTTGGGGAAGTCCAGAACCAGGGGTCACAGTTTAAGGATAAGGGGTAAGCCATTTAGGACCGAGATGAGGAGAAACTTCTTCACCCAGAGAGTGGTGAACCTGTGGAATTCTCTACCGCAGAAAGTTGTTGAGGCCAATTCACTAAATATATTCAAAAAGGAGTTAGATGTAGTCCTTACTACTAGGGGGATCAAGGGGTATGGCAAGAAAGCAGGAATGGGGTACTGAAGTTGCATGTTCAGCCATGAACTCATTGAATGGTGGTGCAGGCTAGAAGGGCCGAATGGCCTACTCCTGCACCTATTTTCTATGTTTCTAAGAGTGCATCATTTTAAAAACAAAGTAGTAAATTAGAAGTAAGAAGGGAGATCAAGTGAACCTTTTTCACTTAAAGGTTAATATAATTATGGAAACGATTACCAGGAAAGGACTTTGAAGCAAACAGTATAAATAGATTCAGGAGATGATTACATGTGTTTCTCGATAGAGAGAACTTGGTTAGATGGGGCTGAACTATGGAAAAAAGTTTCAGGCATTCTGTGGCTAATTATCTTTTCTATTTGTAAAAGTGTGTTTTTAAAAGTTCACCAAATGCCAGTAGGTAAGTTTCTTGTGCTGGTTTTACCTGTGAATCCTTTTGCTATTCGGTGTCATCCCCTGAGCTTTGTCCCTTGTATGCAGAGTTTGAAAAGCAAAATAAACAATTGTTCATCATCTCTGACTGCATTTTGTTGTTTTTTTAAATATACAATATATTAAAAATGTTGCATCTGTAGGAACTTTCTATCTGTAAAATCTTGCTGCTTTTTTTGCATTTTCATCATGCGGTAATTGCACTAACCCACCAGGCTGTGGAGCCCGAGTTTTCAATTTCTCAGGTTTAATTACTTTCAACAGCAATAGGATGGGTTTCCAATTCCTTTCTTAGCACCGAGTCTGAAATGCTTACTATAGTTAAGAAGGGAGGTAGAACAAGTGCAGGGAACTATAGATCAATTAGCTTAACGTCGGTAATAGGAAAGATAATGGAATCCTTACTCAAAGATGTAATAGAAAAATGTCTAGAAACTGAAAATATAACGGGTAGTCAGCATGGATATCAGAAAAGAAGGTCATACTTGACCAAACTTACTGAATTATTTGAAGAAGTAACAGGGTTTATAAAGATAATGTAGTAGGCATAATATATTTGGATTTCCAAAAGATTTTTGATAAGGTACCGCATAATAGACTCATGAATAAGCTCAGAACGTGTGAAGTCGGGGACAAGTAGCAGAATGGATAGATAGCCGGCTGGCCACAAAACAGAGTAGGGTTTAAAGGTAGTTACTCAGACCGGCACCAGGTGGGAAATGGTGTTCCAAAGGATTGGTGCTGGGACCACTGTTGTTCACCATTTGCATAAATGATTTGGACTCTCTGACAGGCCGTGACGTGAACACTCCATTCTTGGATCCATGGCTGTAACCATCTTTATACCAGTTGATAGGGTGGCGAGTCCCATACGGCGGGAGTGTTGTATGGGCTCCCACAACTCAAATGATGAGTGGGTGGGGGGGGCCACCCACACCCACACCCATACCCACACCCACACCCACCGGACATGTGTATCCCACTGGATATCAACCCAGAATTCAGAGCAGGAGCTCCAACTCCAATCACCGGGACTGGGGTTCGAACACTGCATCTTCTGATTCAGAGGCGGGAATGCTACCACTGAGCCAACAAAGAAGTCAATACTTCTATTATGTTGCTGCAAAGGAAGGTGGTAGACTCGAGTCACACCTATCCATTGCTGAACATCTTCGGAGATTGAACTTTAAGCTTGCATAGTAAGTGTGACGTTCCTCAAACATCCTTCTTTACAGGCCAATAACCATGAGTTCTGAGTCACATGACTCTAAAGCCATTGGCATCCTGCTCCTCATCCTCCGCTGGGAAGGGAGGAACATCCTTACTTAGTCCCCTGCTACTCTGGTTCCCTGATGCTCTGTGTATCACCTGGTGTCATATGCTCATCACCATGATCTAATTCCCTCCCCAAGTGAAGTCTCTGAATTGGTGCCTGTGAGAGAGGAAGCAACTTTTGCAGGTGGCAAGTTGGAAGGGGCTGATGCAGAGGATGTCACAGCAGGATGAAGCAGCTGAATTGATGGATAGCCTAGTCCTGGACCTCGTCCTCTTCATCATCGCCATAGGTGATGAGGGACAAAAGATTCCCCAGCTCCTCTCCATCATCATGGTCCAACTCTTGTTTCATTTATGTGGTGAATCTGCAGCAAAGAAGGGTAAAAGATAGGAATGGATGAAGTATTACTCGTGACTAAGGAAACAGAGCAAGGGAGTGGTGGGTTCTGCCTGTATGGTACTTCTGAGGGATACCAGGATGATAATGTGAGTGCTCAGTTACTAATCTGACGCCAGCAGCAAGCCACTGACCTCAACATCACCCATGGCAAAATCTTAAGTGATTGCACATGAACTGCATGGCCTCGACCTTAAAGGGGTGAGATTTTAAAGATAGAGATGTACTTCTGGTGGTCTACTTTTGGCAAACATTGTGTGCTAGTTTGTCCTGCAAGAAGGTGGTAAAGCTACCAATTCAGTGTACCAAGTGGCATGGGAGAGGTGAAATGAGGGATGTGGAGGTATGAGGCTGTGAGTGGAGGAAGGGCTTTTACGGTTGTGCATGTAATAATTGCTGAGAGCGAAGGTGGTTAGCCATAGTGCAAGATAACAAGTTAGAGCCACCCTTGGAGTGTAGTGTGAAGACACTCAGGATGGGCAAGAAAGAAAAGGAGTGAGCTCAAAGGAGCAACTCCATCCCGCAGCATGCTACCCGCCACCACCTCAGTGAGACCCCCAACACTGCATGAGGTAGAAAAGGCCATAAGACAGCTAAAAAACAACAAGGCTACGGGAGCAGATGGAATCCCTGCTGAGGCACTGAAGTATGGCAGAGAGGCACTACTGGCACAAATACACGACCTCCTCTCTCATCTGGAGGGAGGAGAGCATGCCAGGAGATCTTAGAGATGCAGTGATCGTGACCGTCTTTAAAAAGAAAAGGGGACAAATCCGTCTGCGGCAACTACAGAGGAATCTCCCTGCTGTCAACCACTGGGAAAGTCGTCGCTAGAGTCCTCCTCAGCCGTCTTCTCCCCGTGGCCGAGGAGCTTCTCCCGGAATCGCAGTGCGGATTTCGTCCCCTCTAGGGCACAACGGGCATGATCTTTGCAGCGCGACAGCTGCAGGAAAAATGCAGGGAACAGCAACAGCCCTTATACATGGCTGCCTTCGAACTTACAAAAGCCTTTGACACTATCAACCGCGAGGGTCTATGGAGCGTCCTCCATTTTGGATGCCCCGAAAAGTGCGTCACCATACTCCGTCTGCTCCACGATGACATGCAAGCTGTGATCCTTGCCAACGGATCCATCACAGACCCAATTCATGTCCGGACCTGGGTCAAGCAGGGCTGCGTTATCGCCCCAACCCTCTTCTCAATCTTCCTCGCTGCCATGCTCCACCTCACAGTTGATGAGCTCCCCGCTGGAGTGGAGCTAAACTACAGAACCAGTGGGAAGCTGTTCAACCTTCACCGTCTCCAGGCCAGGTCCAAGACCACTCCAACCTCTGTCGTCGAGCTACAGTACGTGGACGACACCTGCGTCTGTGCACACACACAGGCTGAACTCCAGGACATAGTCGACGTATTTACCGAGGCGTATGGAAGCATAGGCCTTATGATGAACATTAGTAAGACAAAGGTCCTCCACCAACCTGTCCTCGCCGCACAGCACTGCCCCCCAAACATCAAGATCCACGATGTGGCCTTGGACAACGTGGAGTACTTTCCCTATCTCGGGAGCCTCCTATCAACAAGAGCAGGCATTGATGATGAAATCCAACACCGCCGCCAGTGCGGCCTTCGGCCGCCTGAGGAAAAGAGTGTTTGAAGATAAGTCCCTCAAAACTGTCACCAAGCTCATGGGTCTACAAGGCCGTAGTAATACCCGCCCTCCTGTGTGGCTCAGAGACGTGGACCATGTACAGCAAACACCTCAAGTCGCTGGAGAAATACCATCAGCGATGTCTCCGCAAGATCCTGCAAATACCCTGGGAGGACACTCACGTCCTCGTCCAGGCCAACATCCCCAGCATTGAAGCACTGACCACACATGATCAGCTTCGCTGGGCAGGCCACATAGTCTGCATGCCAGACATGAGACTCGCAAAGCAAGCGCTCTACTCTGAACTTGTCCACGGCAAACAAGCCAAAGGCAGGCAGAGGAAACGTTACAAGGGCACCTTCAAAGCCTCCCTGATAAAATGCGACATCCCCACTGACACCTGGGAGTCCTTGGCCATAGACCACCCTAAGTGGAGGAACTACATTCGGGAGGGCGCAGAGCTCCTCGAGTATCGTCGCCGAGAGCATGCAGAAATCAAGCGCAGGCAGCGGAAGGAGCGTGCGGCAAACCAGGCTCCCTGCCCACCCTTTCCCTCAACGACTATCTGTCCAACCTGTGACACAGACTGTGGTTGTCATATTGGATTGTACAGCCACCTAAGAACTCATGCTAAGAGTGGAAGCAAGTCTTCTTTGATTCTGAGGGACTGCCTTTGATGATGATGAGGTCATTGAACTTTTTGCAGCACTATTCTGCAGCCCTGGTAGTGAGAGTGTTGGAACTCAGTGATAGGGGGCCACCTCCCTCCAGGTGGCGTGTGTTGCATTGCTGGCTGACTTTGTAGCACCCACATCCAGGAGTCTGTGTTTCTGCATTTGATTTCCTTGAGATGGGCTTGGAGGTCAAAATGAGTGAAGTTCAGTGTTCTTTGGATTAGTGCCACCCCTGCAGCCTTTTGGGTCTAGATGGTGTCTGAATAGTCAGAATTCTGTACAAATGTAATAAAAATATTGCTAAGACGTGCAGTGAAAGTGAAGTTCTTAGCGAAGCACTGTTCCTCTATTGGAATTCAGAAGAATGAGATGTGATCTTATCGAAACGTATAAGATTATGAGGGGGCTTGACAAGTTGGATGCAGAGAGGATGTTTCCACTGATGGGGGACACTAGAACAAGGGGGCATAATCTTAGAATAAGGGGCCGCCCATTTGAAGCTGAGATGAGGAATTTCTTCTCGGGGTTGCAAATCTGTGGAATTTGCTGCCTCGGAGAGCTATGAAAGCTGGGACATTGAATAAATTTAAGACAGAGATGGATAGTTTCTTAACCAATAAGGGGTTATGGGGAACGGGCAGGGAAGTCCATGATCGGATCAGCTATGATCGTATTAAATGGCGGAGCAGGCTCGAGGGGCCAAATGGCTGACTCCTGCTCCTATTTCTTATGTTCTTACCCATTACTTATAAATGCAATTACTTTATTTTCTATATTTATTTCTTTATCTGTTTGTCTCCCAGTCTGCTGATGAAGAGTGCAGTCTTTTTAAAGGCTGCATAAAAGTTTCCAGTTGTTCATCTGTTTACACCCATTTTACACCAGTTTTACACCAAAGACTACGAATGGGAATGCAAATGAGCAGACGCAGGAAACCTGCATGAAACTTCCTCTACAGGCCACCGGTGGTTGCAATTTCTATTTTAAAGGGGCAACAGTGGTGTAACCCGCCATGAAAATTCTAGACCTTCAGTTCTAAACATGCATAGATCAGTCCCCTTCCTATGGTTCAATTACTAACTGCACTACTTATGTATTGAGCCACTGTGATTAGGAAGGTATTGCTGGGCTGCCTGATCTCACATGACCCCTGGGCTAGGGAACGGAAAATAGCAGCAAGAGACTCACCCCGATTGCTATACAGTATCTCCTGCTTCTCGGCCTTTTGGCTAAGATCTGCATAACTAACCTGACCAGCCACCATGACCTCCGGGTGGTTTCTCCCTGGTCAGGAAGGTATATGCTTACATTTTTGTAAACAGGAGGTGGGTGGGATGGCTTGACCCATCCACCTCCACGGAGGTGTGTGGGGGACCTGACCCATCCACCTCCATGGCACGAACCTGGTATTGCAGTACTTCCAGGAACGGTGCAGTGGCTCTAGGCCTTTTGGCTAAGAGCATTGGCGCAGAGTGATCCTTGACTGGTGCAGGGTGACCTCTGGCGTTTGTGACTTGACAAAGAATTGGAAACGATTGGCTACGAATTTATAAAAAAAAAAAAATCTCCTGCTGGAGAATCGCTTCTCGGCCTTTTGGCTAAGATCAAGTGTAGTATCAGTTTAATATCCCCTATGGGGACATGATATTGAATTGATTTTTGGACAGGGAGCTGGATCAGGGGCATGCCCCGTCCACTCCATGCACCGACCTGGTATTGCAATATTTCCAGGAACGGTGCAACTTCGCCTCTCGGCCTTTTGGCCTAAGATCAAACACATTGGCGCAAAGTGATCTTTGGCGTTAGAGTTGATCTGGAACGAAATTGGATTAAAAAAAAAATTTTTTAAATAATTAAAAAAAAATCTGCTGGAGAATGACCATGTTTATTTACGAAAATGTTAATTTGCTCAGCAGCAAATTTCTTTTGCTGGTTCAGTCTGGGGCTAACTTCCTGTTTTTTAATTGTTAATCTCCTGCACCATTACACACAAGGGCATCAAGAGCAAGTGTAGTCTGCAGGTGAAATAGATTAGAGGGCAAGGATAATTGGACCAGGGCATTCAATATCATTCAGCCCCCTGATTTGACCTCATACATTCTACCCTTTGGAGGAGTTTATGAGCAGTACTGACAATTGAGCTGGAGAGAGAAAACAGAGGGAATACAGCACTGCCACTTGCAGGAGGTGGTCGTTACAGGAAATGCTTTCATGGGCGGTGTCCAATATAACTGTGAACATGGGTATTTATAATGGAAAAAGTTGACAGAAAATGTGTGCAGATAATTTTTTAAAATATTAATGGATATCAAGATTTGAAATTCCCATTACTACATGCATTGTTGTAAAACTAATTTTGTGATTCCTTATCTTAAAATCCTTTGGGAGCAATTAATTAATTAAATAAATAAAATCTGTAATTCATATTCTAAAACTGTCAAAATTACTGTTTCATAAATCACCTATAGGACAATCTTTTGAGATGAAATAAGCATTGAACCACATTAGTTTCAGATTCAATTCAAAAGAAGCAATGAAATGAGAAGGATGGAAAATATCTTCAATCCCATGAATTTACTTAGGGTGAAGGTAGGCTATAGCTTCACTCTCATAACTGTCATAACCAGAAACAACCAACTGTAATTCACTAAAATACGAGTTGTGCCAGCAACTTGAAGAGAAATAGTTTAACAAGTAACAGTAAAAAATGTCCTCCTGTTCCAGCACAAAGCAGGGAAAACAAAACTGGGGCAAAAATAATGTTCAAGTCTTTTGTATTAAAGCCTGGATCCTGAAATTTCTGTGAGGTTCTTTCAATTATCCGCATAACTGGAAGACTGACAGAAATGCTATAGAAATGGTATAAGCTGCTCTTCACGTTTCTCTGGAATTTCCAACAAAGGTTTAGCAGGAAATTTTACCCCAAGATATTCATGGTGTAAATTAATATAGCAGGCAACTCAGTTGCAGGTGTTTTGACACGCAGTTATTAGGTAGCAAGCTATGGTTGCGGTTCATTCCTTTAGTGATTACATTGTATTTGTGTACCGTATTCTTGTTCAGTTTCTGACAAGAAAAATATATTTTTGTTGTGGGTGAGAATCTTTTGACGTGTCTTTTTAGGATCTTTCTCATGGTTCACACCAACCTTAGTTAATTGGCGATAGCTACTGGGACGAGTAAGGGCTCAACTTTGGGGACCATAGTTTGACCCAGTTATATTTACCAGTCCCCCAATGCAGGTTAGTTTGTGCTCTTTTCCATTTCTCTATGGCAATCCGGCTTAAGTCAGGAGAGGATGGGAGAAAATTGCAAAGATTAAAAGTGTAGTCTATTAAATAGCATGACCTTTTCAATTCTTGCTTGTCTTGCCTTATTTAATGTTATTGGACTTGTACTGAACATGAACAGTTGATGTTGAGCTCACAGACTATGTTTGTAGGCAGGCGCTGGGAGGCAGCAGCATTATACCACTTAATGCACGTATTATTCTGCTGGCATACCCAGTCTTGCCTATCCCATTAAGGTCGCAGGGTATATTTACTCTTGTGCACACTTTAAAATATTTGACTTTGCAGGGGAAGTTTCTCTGCAGCTTTTGTAAATCCCAGGATTTAAACTTAAGGATTTAACGCATGCACAGATAAATGCGGAAATTGTGAAGTTGCGGTTGGTCATTAACTGCTCCGCCACAGGCTGCGCTGTGAAACTCCACAGGGCTGGCAATCAGTGAAATCAGTGTTAAACACCCCATTAAAAATAAGACTTTGGAATAGGTGTAATTGGGCAGCGTATTGACTGCTGAACAACCGTTCTGGCCCTGAAAAACAAATGTTATATTTGTGGAATGTCAAATTTCTCCATTTATGATATAACATTACCAGAATTTTAAAATAATATATATTTTTATATTTAGCTTCTACATTAAAACCCATGCGTATGTCCCAATCTTTATTTTGCTCTCTGTAAAAAAAAAGTGAATTGAATCATTTTTTATTTCCTAGTTTGCTGTCTGAGAATTCTTCAATGTGCTTGGCTGCTTAGATAGCTTGATGACATCACTGCTGCATCGCGCTGGAGATACCTTGTTGACTTCGCTACAATCAATATAACATTAAGAACCTGAAGTTTTCGCTGCAGAGATCGTGAGATCTTTGTGGACAGATTTCTTCGTGATCAGCGGCGATAGCCGCCACTTCGCTGCTGACTGCAAATTATGGGCCAATGTATTGTGCAGAGTTCCTTTATCACTGGGCTCAATTGGAGGAACAGCCACAAGTGTAACCTGGGTAATCACTGCACATCATGCTATGTGAATACAGCTCCGAGACAGATCTCCATTTTACATTGGCACAAACAGCAAGACAGTTTTGATGGAAACAACTTGTTACTGTTGTAACTGCCAAACCTTCTGATTAAAAGGGCCACCTACACCGACTGGGCTTGCGCCAGTTACAAAGAAATTACATTGGGAACAGCTAGTTGTTCATTGAGTAAAATTTCATTGATCAGTAAGTTTGTGTGGGTTGCATGTACTATTAAAATAGAACCAAAGTACAGTATGGTATGCTCCACCCACAATACAGTGTGAAATTATACAATTTAATGTTTTAAAATTGACTCATCTATTCTATAATAGAGCTACATTCTGTGTCTGTTGTACAAAACAATGTCTAACCTAGTCTGGTTACTAATGACAAGTTAATCTTCAAGTGTCCTTTTTGCCTTTTTAAATGTTATATTCATTCCATTTTCAAATATTTTGTGATATATGTACGTACATTTACGGTGTGCTTTCCAATGTATAATTTACATTTATAGAATGTGATTTCCCCACCTCCTCAGCAGAGGAAGTGAAACTCGGTGTAATAACCCAGCACTACTGAGCTGGGTTTTAACTCTTGTATTTTAGCAAGCACAGGGAAATCTGCCCCTTTTCTCACCGCCCCCCCCCCCCTCCAATTAATGCTATTAACATCATGCAGTATGTGGTGTATGAGATAGATCAGATTAGAAAACCACAATTCTGCCCTGTGAGGGCAGCTCCTGTTGTCTGATGTGATTTTATTTATTAAATTAATAACTTATTAAATATGTATGGTTTATTTAAAAACTCTACTTTTGTGTAAATGTTTACTGGAGTGGCAGTAACGATATGCAACTATCCCAGCTCTTTTTTTTAGAATACTTCATTAATTTTATATCATTTACATTTCATATGTGCTATATCTCAAGACTTTTAATTTAAAGTTTCCATTTGCATTGATTATGCAGCAGCATTGTTTCAAAATTCTTGGAAAATAAGTGTTTAACTGCCAACATTTGTAGTGCAAATTAATTATTTCACTACCATTTTACCAGTACTAACTCCAGAAATATGCAATCATTGAAGATGGGCAACAACACTTGATTGATTGATTCAAATGTGGATCAGTGACAAACAAATGTGATGGTTTTTCATGGTAGGAAAAACACGCTCTCCGTTTATTGTGTTTTAAAAAAAAATGGAATATGCATTATTTTCCATTTGCCAAAAAACTAAACGAGAAAAAATGGAATAACTTTTTCTGTAAAGTAGTTTAAAATCTTCTTTCATTGAATGGGTTTTCTGTTTGCTGATATTAGCCAATACAAGTGAAATGTAATTAAAATAACTATTAAACTAAGACAGACGTTTTCACATGAACTATTTCTCTTTTTTTTTAAAAAGAACTTTCTCCCGGATTTACGCAGAGAAAAAAAATCACCAACTGGAAAAATGCAACCAGTAAATCAACCTCAGATGAAAAGATTACATATCATGTATTCCTGAGTTTTATTTAAATTTCCCGAGTTCTAAGAAGGCTAAGTCATTTGCTAGAACTTGATCCAAACCCAAAGTATTATAGTATCGACAACAAAAGTTGCTTTGTATTGTTCACCTATTTAAAAATATGTTGAAACAGCAGAATCAAAGATGATCAGAAAGATGATCAGTGTCAAGGTGTCTGCACTGTCTGAAGAAGGTAAGCCTCCCCAGGCGCCGCGCCTCACACACATACACGATGTTGGATTGGGGAGGGAGCGCATCCATTTAGAAAGAAAATGTTACTTTGTCATCTCAGACAGATGTTTAACGGTCGAAACAGTTTCTTGACGAATGACTAATACTGTTTGCAGTGATTGTAGCCCCCACTCATTTATAGTTTCCGGCGGGTGGAAAATCTCGCGTTTTATATCAGAAATACAACCTTTAGAAAGAGAAAATATATATATATTTCAAAGATATCTAACATGTCCAGACCCCTGTGTATTTGGGGGAAGTTGCGCTAGTTAAAGCAACTCCACGGACATTTTTTATATTCACTCTGAAGATTTTCTTTTTTCACTCCGATTTCCAAAGACTTATTTCAGCCGCTTTATTTAGCTCGAATGTCAGTGTATTTTGTTGTACTTCGCCAGCAGACGAGGGAAATGTCCATTCTTGGCAAGTGGCAGAGGGGTTGTAATCGTCCATTAGTGTACAAACTACGATGGAATGGACGACGAAACTGTATACCCACCGCAGTTGGGGTACTCGATTACAGCACGTTTCTGTCAATATCGCTGGTATTTGTAACCGGCTCCATCTCCTGCTGGCCAAGGGATCATCTTGCGGCGGGGGTTCAAGGCAAGTCATACTTGCGAGCCGTGGCGCAACTAAATATTCGCAGAGCTTACAGGAAGGCGGTCAAAATCTGGGAATGTGTGTCCTGCGGTCTAATTGCTGATGTTTGTCGGGTGATTCAAATATGTTACTGACTTGACACACATCATTCATGAAGGGTTCAGGAGGTGTTAATACTTGTTACTCCGTGCTTTCCTAAAGTTCAGCACTTAACAGACACCTAATCAAGTGAAATGCAGTTGAGTCTGACCATCGTGTTCAGCACCACCGTCAACAGGAAATGATAATCTGCAAATGGAAATGTCCTTATGTACGTACATCGTAAGTGAGTCTTAAACTTGCTACACCTCCTTGCACATTGTATCGAAGCACTGTATATTCAACTGATGTGGGTCAGTTAGGATGAAACCGATGTCCGTTGCAAGAGCGACTCTTTTTCAATTACATTTAAATGCCTTTCCAAAACTGCAAAATCTCCGGTTCGTTGCGCACTGGTATCCCGCTGATCTCAGAAGGATTGTGAATTAGTGATCGTTCTATCGGCACTGTTACCTTAAATAATGTAAAATTTATCATCAAAATGGGGTTTAAGTACATTCTGGAAATCAGACTGGAAAGATGCCCAGGACACACACATTTTGAATATTGATGACGCTTTCAAATATCTGAAATTTCACATTAAAAATAATTGTACTGACTGAGATGCATTAGATGAAATTATGTGGGGTAGTATTTTAAATGCCATATTTCCATGATTCATCCTTGGATCATTCCAATATGGCTTGTAAACTTTAGAAAGTAAGTTTATACTCACTCGGTATAAGCCTATACAAAGTATATTTCAGCTTGTATATGATGATGTCATATAAACTGATGAAATTCGCTTCAATTTTGGAAGAAAACTGAGTTCACGGGATTTAAAAATAATATAAAGGTGAAAATATTATAATGTTGCACTTAATATGTTGGCGCAAGATTTTTTTAAGTAAATAAATATCTGAAATGAAGTGTATGGATTGCTGCTGGAAAGCCTCTCCAATTAGTAAAGCCTGGTAGCAGCATTCACTTTTAACTATAGATTTATATCTGCCGCTAAATCATTACATGGAGCTATTTCTTAGGGATTAGTCCCTACTGTAATGTTGGCGAGAAATGACCGCCCATATAATACGGTTAGCACTGTACAGATCATCTGATTTCACGTAAATGTAATTTGGTTAAACGTACTGCGCCTCCGCTGTGCACTTTGAGATCGACACTTTAATTGGCCATGAAAGCTGTTCAACAGGGAATATGTCTCAAACTCCTCTAAACGTTTCTTCCAGGTGCTACGGAAATCCAGTACTGCGTTTCCCAGTGCATTTAGCACTAATCCACCCCATCCCCTCCCACTGGAAAAATCAATCTGTTATGGGAAATGTGCCATTGCAGCCATTGAGCATTATCGGTAAATATCTCCAGCCTACGTATACTTTCTGGCACTTGCGTCTGTGTTACGTAACCATTTCTCTTCAACACGGAAGTCCCTCCCCTTGACTCGGACAACACATCTGCTATTTCTTTTAAGGTGCTGGTTCAAAATGTTTACTAAGTCCCATCAGTCACAGTCTTTCAAGCCAGTACCTTTGATCATGTATGTCACACTGTTAAAAGAAAAACTGTAATTAATTTTAATGGACAGATCCAACAAAACGGATGTTAATCCCAATTCATTGTAACTACTGTAATTCTTTTTTTTGGCGTTTCTGGTGCACATACAATTCGCATATTTCTTACCAAGTGTCAACCTATTTGTAACTTGTAAGGCAGGGGGAAGGTGGCTTGATGGAGAGACTCCCATTTTAATCTCCTAATACCAGACACTGGCAATATCAATCATGACTGCACAAACCCATCCTTATTTTCTAAGGAATAGCCTTTCAAGTAGGCACCAATTATTACTACCAGTAAACCCAGAACACGGCTTAGAGTTTTCCCAAACGCCTGTATTGTTACTGACAGAAACACAATATATTATGGATGGAAATCATGTTAGACGATTCTTGCCTTAGAATCTCTTTAAAAAAATAAAGTGCAAAGTGTAATTTATGAAACAAGTCATTTATATACCACAGACTTAAGAGTTTAGGAGGCATATACATTTAAAATTCTGACACCAAGCAACGAAACGTAAAGACAATGATAGAAAAACAATATTTTAGGGTAATAGCACTTTATTGGCATATTTGCAAAGTAAAACAAATACATTTAAACCCAAAAACTAGATCAAAATGCTCGTTAGTTACATGAACACGTAACTTCTGACAACCGCTGCCAATTTCCTTAAACTCGAGTCTTTCAGATGGTGATATCTGTGAAACTAAATCCGTAGCGGTTGGTGTCGTTGCTGGGAAAGTCCAGAGCAGGGATTATTTGTAAGGAAGCTGAAGTTTGTAACACTTGGTAGCCAAAATCCGCCAGTTTCACTCAAGCCTAATATGTTAAGATCGGATTCACTTTATTATTGCAATATGTAAACATTCATGGGCCTATTTTTCCATGCATTTGACTACACGTTTGTATTTTAATGGATTGGGGAGGGAGTGCGGAGGTGCCTCCGATGTTCTTGGTGGCCAGGTCTCCGATCAACATAAACTAAAGACCTTAGTACATGTAACAGTATTTGCTGCGACGTTAGATAGGATGCAGGACGGAGTTCCCCCTCCACTCCCTTCTGTGCGGGAGGCGGAGCTGTTGTCTGTGCTGCACGAACGGGTAAAAGCAGAATGCGGCGGAGTTACTGCAGACTCGGCTTGTCACACGCACAGAACAGGATCATTATTGGTGTCATTGCTAAAATAAAATGCACGAATGAATGTAGCAGAACCGAGTACATAAATACAGACTCTGCCTGCGTGCAAACTCAAAATTGCAAATACAAATTCCAAAATGACTCGCTTGCTCTTTATTGGTTCGTCGACTCTGACTTCCCATCATTTTGAGTTTTATTCTTCGTTTTTATCGGGGCGGATATTTTTAACATTGAGTTACAAACCAAAAAGAATTAACGCCCGCACCCATTTTAGCTAAGTCATTAACAAGAGACTACAAGTCCCGAGGATCGGTGTGAGAGGCGGGTTCAGTGAGGAATCTTTGGTTGGTGGAGGTGCTGATAATGTGATCTGACGCAGTGGGAATAACCCGGGCGGACTGTCAGTCAAAGGGAGCCTGGCTCGCTGTTGTCGCGTGTTGCTGCTCTGAGCAAGTTTATATAACCCTGAATAATGCATACATCGAGTATCTCAAACCAGAAATAAAGTCTGACGGATTTCGGGGCCCCAGGTGACCTTCCTCTGCCAGAGGAAAATATTTGGAGGATTTTATTTTATGTTTACCAAGGAGTATTACGAGATAAATCGAGCAGCTCGACAAGGAAGTGGTGAGTAATGTAGACTTTCAGTGACTTTCAAGTAAAACCGATCGGTATTTGTTACTTAATGCAAACATTATTGCAATCGGTGCCTGCAACATTTGTTTCTCTAGAAAAAATAGATATACAATGTGTTCAAGATTTTGTAAATATATTATTTATATTATATATTAAAGTACAGCATAAGGTTCCATGAACCTTTCCCAGACGCTTTTAAGATCTCTATTTATGAGGGGCAAATTGTAAGCAAAACTTTGCTTTTTAACATTAATGGAATCCCCCCTTTTCCTTAACCAGAAGCTTGGCTGTAAGTCGATGTTGAGATAATTTGTTGAAACACTCAAAGAGAACTTGGAAATCTGTGGGGTATTTTAGGCCGAGCTTCCGATGTTTGTTAAATAGAGTTGTAGGAGAGGGAGGGAGGGAGTGCGAATGATTTCGCCGGCTGTGGTATTTGACAGAAAGCAAGAGGTAGAAGGGGATGCAGATTGTACTCGCGATCTTAAAGATCATCGCTACTGCACTTCGAAAGGACGGATGGGTGACATCCTGTTTATTCCAATCGATAACCAGCAATAATCTATCCTGCAGATCTTTTTCAAAAATGAAAATTAAGGTATCAAAATGAAAGACAGAATTATCACTTGCCCCTCATAAATAGAGATCATAGTAAAGCACTTCACAGGAATGATTATCAAACACAATTTGACACCAAGGAGATGGTGGCCAAAAGCTTGGTCAAAGAGGTAGGATTTAAGGAGCGTCTTAAAGAAGGAAAAGGGGGTAGAGAGGTTTAGGGAAGGAATTTCAGAGTTTAGGGCCTCGGCAGCAGAATGCTTTTACATAGAAGCATAGAAAATAGGTGCAGGAGTATGCCATTTGGCCCTTCAAGCCTGCACCACCATTCAATAAGATCATGGCTGATCATTCAACCTCAGTACCCCTTTCCTGCTTTCTCTCCATAAACCTTGATCCCTTTAGCCATAAGGGCTATATCTAACTCCCCTTTTGAATATATCTAACAAACTGGCCTCAACAACTTTCTACGGTAGAGAATTCCACAGGTTAACAACTCTGAGTGAATAAGTTTCTCCTCATCTTGGTCCTAAATGGCGTACCCCTTATCCTTAGACTGTGACCCCTGGTTCTGGACATCCCCAACATCGGGAACATTCTTCCTGCATCTAACCTGTCCAAACCCGTCAGAATGTTATATGTTTCTATGAGATCCCCTCTCATTCTTCTAAATTGCAGTGAATATAAGCCTAGTCAATCCAGTCTTTCTTTATATGTCAGTCCTGCCATCCTGGAAATCAGTCTGGTGAACCTTCGCTGCATTCCCTCAATAGCAAGAATGTCCTTCCTCAGATTAGGTGACACCAAGGCCCTGTACAACTGCAGCAAGACATCCCTGCTCCTATACGCAAATCCCCTCGCTATGAAGGTCAGCATGCCATTTGCTTTCTTTACTGCCTGCTATACCTGCATGCCTATCTTCAATGACTGATGTACCATGACACCCAGGTCTCGTTGCACCTCCCCTTTTCCTAATTTGTCATCATTCAGATAATAACCTGCCTTCCTGTTTTAGCCACCAAAGTGAATAACCTCACATTTATCCACATTATACTGCATCTGCCATGCATTTGCCCATTTACCTAACCTGTCCAAGTCACCCTGCAGCCTCCTAGCATCCTCCTCGGAGCTCGCACTGCCACCAAGCTTAGTATCATCTGCAAACTTGGAGATATTACATTCAATTCCTTCATCTAAATCATTGATGTATATTGTAAATAGCTTGGGTCTCAGCACTGAACCCTGCGGCACCCCACTAGTCCCTGCCTGCCATTCTGAAAAGGACCCATTTATTCCCACTCTTTGCTTCCTGTCTGCCAACCAGTTCTCTATCCATGTCAATACATTACCCCCAATACCATGTGCCTTAATTTTGCACACTAATCTCTTGTGTGGGAACTTGTCCAAAGCCTTTTAAAGGTCCAAATACACCACATCCACTGGTTCTCCCTTATCCACTCTACTAGTTACATCCTCAAAAAACTCTAGAAGATTTGTCAAGGATGATTTCCCTTTCATAAGTCCATGCTGACTTGGACTGATCCTGTCACTGCTTTCCAAATGCGCTGCTATTACACCTTTTAATAATTGATTCCAGCATTTTCCCCACCACCGATGTCAGGATAACCGGTCTATAATTCCCTGTTTTCTCTCCTTTTTTAAAAAGTGGGGTTACATTAGCTACCCTCCAATCCATAGGAGCTGAACCAGAGTCTATGAAATGTTGGAAAATGACCACCAATGCATCTACTATTTCTTGGGCCACTTCTTTAAGTACTCTGGGATGCTGACTATCAGGCCCTGGGGATTTATTGGCTTTCAGTCCCTTCAATTTCCCTAACGCCATTTCCTACCCATATAGATTGCACATCATCCACGCTAATGTCCTTCCTTACTCTTGCATTAATCTTCTCTTTAACCAGTAACGCTACCCCACCTCCTTTTTTCTTCCTGTCTAACCTTCCTGAAAACCTTTTAGATACAGCTGTCAATCCAGAGCCAGCAGTACTGGTATACATCATCATCATGGGCAGTCCCTCGGAATTGAGGAAGACTTGCTTCCACTCCTGAAGTGAGTTATTTGGTGGCTGAACAGTCCAATACGAGAGCCACAGACTCTATCACAGGTGGGACAGACAGTCGCCGAGGGAAGGGATGGATGGAACCGGTTTGCCGCACGCGTCTTCCGCTGCCTGCGCTTGACCTCTTCATGCTCTCAGCGTTGAGACTCGAAGTGCTCAACACCCTCCCGGATGCACTTTCTCCACTTAGGGCGGTCTTTGGCCAGGGACTCCCAGGTGTCAGTGGGGATGTCGCACTTTATCAGGGAGGCTTTGAGGGTGTCCTTGTAACGTTTCTGCTGCCCATCTTTGGCTCGTTTGCCGTGAAGGAGCTCTGCATAGAGCACTGGTATACACTGCCTGGCTGTTCCTGGAATCTTTCAGCTCCAGCAGAGAGCTCTGTATTTACATCCATGTGCGCTATTGACAGTTAAACTTTAAATGTTTTACGATTGCAGACAGGAACTCTCATTCTCAAAACATTTAAATAAGATCAACCTGAGCACTTTGAAAATCTAATTTGTTGTTGAAGAGGGGTTATACTACAAGAGGTGTGAAAAAAGCCTTCAAGGGTCTTTCACTGGACTCGCTTTTGTGTTACTGGTAAGTTGAAACTGCTTTGCAGGGCTGGCAGTATAATTGCATTTTTGGATCTCTGTAAAGAAGTGACCCAACTGACTTAAAATAAACCTTTTTTGAAAAAAAACACTTGTGGCAGCCAGAACGGCTAAATATATTTTAAAGTTATTATTTTGATTCTTAATCCACTGGCCTCCATGTGCTGTCTCCAAGTAAGAGAAGCAGACAAGCATCCTACTCCCTGTGTCATAGTAACTAGGAGGAACACAGAGTGTTCTGAGGTAATTGTTCTTTCAATATGCTGTCCACCTTTATGGGAAAGTACTTGATACCTCCCCATAACCACCAGAAGCTCTCCATATGGGGAGTTCTGGATGCCTGTCTATGTCCTAATAATCTATGGCTCAACATGTTACAATCTCACTACAAGCTAATCATGGAGCAGGTGTTTCATCCTTGAGATCATTTCCAAAGATCAGTTACAGCAGGTCATGATTATGATTCTATTTTTCTTGTATCTATTTCTGATTTTTAATATAAGTGTGTTGATGACATTATCAAGGGAAACTTGTGGGGAGTTACACAGCTTGACAGTATGAAATAGTTAAACTAATATCTTTACTGTTGTAATGACAGGGTACTTTGTAAGCCGTGGCTCAGTGGTAGCATGCTTGCCTCTGAGACAGAAGGTCATGGGTTCAAGCCCTACTCCAGAGTTTTCACATAATCTAGACTGTCACTCCAGTGCTGCATTGTCAAAGGTGCCGTCTTTCATTAAACTGAGGCCGCTTCACAGTTAGCGACTCTCAGTTGGATGTAAAAGATCCCATGGCACTATGTGAAGAAGAACAGGGGAGCTCTCCCAGTGTCCTGTCCACTATTTATCCCTCAACAAACATCACTAAAACAGATTATCTGGTCATTATCTAATTGCTGTTTGTGGGAGCCTGCTGTGTGCAAATTGGCTGCCGCATTTCCTATATTACAACATTGATTGCACTTTAAAGTGCATCATTGGTTTTGGGACGTCCTGAGTTTGTGAAATTATAAATGTTAGCTCTTTCTTACTGAAGCACTGTGGGTTAATGTTTGCATTTGCACCCATGTTAATTCAACTGTCCCACACTGTTGGATGTCATTGAGAATTAGCAGCTAAACTAATCAGTCAGGCAAAAAGATTTTTAAAATCAGTCCTTAAACGTTGTAAATGTTTTTTTTAAAGGGAAACTGATTGTGAAATCACCATTTTGAGGTTTATTTGAGTTCACCCTTGAGAGCTACAATATCTCTGAGTGATCATGTTAATTTTTATTATGTAAAACAATGCCTAAGAAAGAACAAGTTGACAAATAACGTTTATTTTTATTTGAAAAAAACTAGGTCTGTAGTGGAGAACATGCCAAAAGTTGAGAAGAGTAGAAGCAGTGACATAAATCAAGAAGTGATGTTTAGATGACAACAAGCTTCGTATTTTTGAAGCCTGTAGATTGTGGAAGGAAAAGGCTAAGGAAACTAATGAGTTACATAGTTTTGAGATCCTGGGAAAGAATGAATTTGAGTAGGACATAGCACGATAAGTGTTGATTTCAACACAGTGAGGTGCGATGAGGAGGGCGTGTATTGGAACTTGAGAAGGGAAACGAGAGAAACATTTCAAGGAACAACTACTTTAGCTGCATCAACAAAATAGAGGAAAATGCAAAGGAGGAAGATTGGAGGCTAGAGGTGAGAGAAGGATCATCTATCCGATAGCTTCGTTTGTGAATAGGAGTCTTGCAAATCTCAACAACTTTGCTGCCTCACAAAAAACATTTTATCTAGCTGCCTGTATAGACAGAGGTAGTTAAATACCGCAGCCCCAACCTACTGCATGATGGTGAAGTGGCATTTTTCCATTTCCCACACCAGCCTCCATGAGAGTGCTAATTTAATGTTCGTTCTAAAGCAGCCAGCAGAGAAAGGAGATATTCCTCCAGTGTTGGATTTGAGCTCGGGTCCCAGAGGTGAAAAGCTGGTGTGTAATCCACAGCATCACTCAACACTTTCCCCAAGCTGGCCTGTTATCCCTATTGTCTTTGGAAGAGGAACAAATTAAATGTAAATATTGTTATATTCAGGCTAACAAAGGACATGGGTTATCATAGTACCAATACACAAAGAATGTCCTTTTTTTCATACTTTAGCAATACAGGTATATTATGTGAAACCAGTTGACTATTTTGTGGATATTTGGGCCAAAGCTAAAAAAAACCGAGGGGACTTTAGCAACGTCGCATTATGCTGCGTGGCCACACGCGGTCTGTAGGTCCCGCGCAGGCCGCTCACCCGCTTTTAAATGAAAAAAACGTGCATGCTTTGAATGGGCCATGCAGCCTGTTAAAGGGGCTGCATACCCCCCAAAAATTAGAGGGAAGATTGGTCTTTAGTTGACTTGACGCTAGACATGTTCATTCAATGCCGAGCTGCAATGAACAAAACCAAAACGATGAACTACATGGTTTTAAAAAAAAAAGTAAAATATACCAGGAGAGGTAGCGATTGAACATTATAATGCTCTGGTCAGACCACATCTTGAATATTGCATCCAATGGTGGTTGCCAAGAAACAAGGCACATTTGAGTGCTAGAGGCAGTAGTACAGAAAAGAGCCACAAGGTTAACCCCTAGTTTCAGGTGTCAGAATTATGAGGACAGACTGGAAAAACTTTGGCCTTTCAGCCTAAAAAGGAGATGTCTCAGAGGTAATCTTAGAGAAGTATATATTTATGGGTATAGAAAAACTTATCCTGGAATATTGTTTTAAGTTAAACTGCAAGAGTAGAACTAGGGCCCACAAAATCAAACTAATAAGTTTTCAGGACACACATCAGGAAATTCTTCATGCAAAGAGGGATCAACAGGTGGAGTAAATTTCTAGATAGAGTAGTGGAGGCAAAAACGTTGGAATTGGGCGGGGGCGAACGAGTGGGGATGTTGGGATCTCTCGAGATGGATGAATTAAGATGGGCTAAATGGCTTTATTCATCTGTAATTATCTTGTGATCTTGTGAAAATCCATTGCCCATTTGGTGCACTTCTGTTGAACTCAGTGTGCCAGAGAGGCCGGAAATTAGAATAGGACCGAGATAGGCTGGGTGACCTTGGGTCCTAGTGTTACATTGCGGATGTCACACGGATTCTGATATTCAACATTACATTTCTATGTTCAGTTTTTATGTTAACTGTTATTTAGTATGATTCTATGAAGCTGATCCTGGAAGGATCAGTTGCAGATTTGGCTAAGTGGTTTGAGGATCAGCTGTAAGGTGGCAGGTTTATCGCTGAGCAAATTTGGGATCAGCTGGTGTGTGCTCGAGCAGTAGGCTGAGAGGGAGCTATAGTCGGAGTTCACAATCAGCTGTAGCACAGTGGAGGGCTCAGTTGATACAGCTCGCTCTTAGTTGATCCTGAATCCTGATGCAGCTCCAGCTCAGATGATCTGGCTGATCCCAGATCTTAAACCTCAGATCCCAAACCAAATCAATTACTTATTACAGATTCTAGCTGCCCAATAAAAGCAGCTTTTGTGTCCATTTTAAGTATTGGGTTTATGACTAAACTCTTTTAGGATTTGTACATTGTAATTGTTGTATCCACATCCAAGTCAATGGAGCTAACTGAATCATGAAGATGTTTCTATAACTTGGTAGTGCATTTCAATATGAATGTATTGTAGTACTGCAGAGAAAGTTTGCCTTTCGAAAGCTGCAATTGTGCGATAGCATCATTGTTCATGTGGAGCAGTTTTGATTTGCGAAATGGGGAAGTTCAGCCTAAGTTGCTGTGTTAATGTAACAATGATGTTCAGTGTAACAATGATCCTTGTACAATGCCATAAATGTGTTTTGCTGAAATCTATTTCAGGAGTGTGCTTTTCGAATTCAGAGGGTTAATAAATGGATGACAGTGGGAAAAATAGATGATGTAGTTCATGTCCCGCAGCGGGTACACACCTCAGCTTGGTGTTTCTCCAGAGACAAATAAACAAGCAGGTTAGTTTATGTGGATTATAAGCCTAGTATGGAATTTTAAATGCTGCAGAAAAACTTGATTGAATGGATTTTTTCCTCTTTGAGTGGTTAAAAAAGTTACAGCTGTATTGAATAATACTTCTCAAAGGAAACGGATGATATCTGTTAAAGAATATGATTGACGGTTGTTTAAAGAGTGATTACTAATGGTTAGTTGGGGGAGTTGGTTGGGTGTAAGGCAAAGGAATCATTTGCCTTATTCAAAATTCCCAGAGGGTAACAGGAAAAGAGAAATAGATGTATGTCCACCAAAAGAACAAACTGAACACTAATGAGACACCATTGATGAATAAAGATATAAGGGAAAAATTGAGGGTAAAGAAAGGGACATGGACAGCAGAGGAGAGTAAGACAAGGGAGAATATGAAGAGACTAGGAGAGAAGTCAAAAAAGTTAGGAAGGCAAAGAGGAACTATGAAATTAAATTATCAACAAACATAAAACAAAATAGTAAAATAATCTACAGGCACATAAATGAAAAGTCGGAATGGGAATAGGGCCATTAAGGAATGGTCAACATAAAACCACAGGCAGCGATAGCGAAATAGCAGAAATAGTAAATAATTATTTTGCTTCAGTATTTACCAGGGAGATGGATGAAGTGGACATGGTATCGGAGGATGTGATTAGTAATGAATGAACCGCATTTAAAATAAGAAGCGGATGGATTACATTTGCGCATTCTAAAATAAACTAGGGAAGAGATAGCAGGGCCACTATTACACATAATTAATAATAATTCATTAGAAATAGGTATAGTGCCAGAGATGGATAACGTTATAGCTATGTTTAAGGAGATCGAACATGTCCATGGAACTATAAACCAGTTTAACATTGGTAGTAGAAAAAGTAATGGAATCCCTACTAAAGGAGAAAATAGAAAAACATTTAGAAATATAATAATGAATAGTCAACATAGATTTCAAAAGGGAAATTCTCGCGTGACGAACCTCATTGAATTCTTTGAAGAGATAATAGAGCGAGTAGACAAGGGTAATGCAGTAGATGTAATATATCGAGATTTCCAAAAGGCTTTTGATAAGGTAGCACATAATAAATTAATGAATAAGGTTAGCGCATGCAGAGTCAGGAGACAGGTAGCAGAATTGATAGTTGGCTGACTGAAAAACAGAAAGCAAAGAGTAGGGGTAAAGGGTAGCTATTTCTTTAGATTGGAAAATTGCGTATGTCATTCTGCTGTTTAAGAATGGTGAGAGAGGGAAACCAGGGAATTATAGACCAGTTAGCCTAACATCTGTTGTTGGGAAATTATTAGAGTTTATAATTAAGGATAGGGTGACTGAACACCTCAAATTTACAGCTGATCAGAGAAATTTATGAAAGGTAGGTCATGCCTGACAAACCTAATTGAATTTTTTGAGGTGGTGGCTAAAGTAGTGGACAGGGGAATGTCTATGGATGTTATTTATATGGACTTCCAAAAGGCATTTGATAAAGTCCCTCACAAGAGACTGTTAACCTAAGTAGAAGTCCATGGAATTGAAGGCAAATTATTGAACTGGTTGGGAAATTGGCTGACTGGCAGGAGATAGAGTCGGGATAATGGACAGGTACTCAAATTGGCAGGATGTGACTAGTGGTGTCCCGCGGGGATTTGTATTGGGGCCTCAACTATTCACAGTATTTATTACGAATTAGATAATTGCATAGAAAGCCACATATCCAAATTTGCTGATGGCACAAAGGTAGTGTAGTTGAAAGCATAAAATTACAAAGGGATATTGATAGATTAAGTGAATGGGAAAAACTGGCAAATGGATTTCAAATTCGGCAAATGTGAGATCATTCACTTTGGACCTAAAAAGGGTACTTTCTAAATGGTGAAAAGCTAAAAATAGTGGAGGTCCATGGAGAAAATGTCATGAACAGGTTCAGAAAATAATCAAAAAGGCTAATGGAATTCTGGCCTTTATATCTAGAGGGCTAGAATACAAAAGAATAGAAGTTATGCTGCAGTTATCATCATAGGCAGTCCCTTGAAATCGAGGAAGATTTGCTTCCACTCTAAAGTGAGTTCTTAGGTGACTGAACAGTCCAACACGGGAACCACAGTCTCTGTCACAGGTGGGACAGACAGTCGTTGGAGGAAAGGGTGGGTGGGACTGGTTTGCCGCACGCTCCTTCCGCTGCCTGCACCTGTTTTCTGCATGCTCTCGGCGACGAGACCTGAGGTGCTCAGCGCCCTTCCGGATTAACCTCCTCCACCTAGGGCGGTCTTTGGCCAGGAACTCCCAGGTGTCGGTGGGAATGTTGCATTTTTATCAAGGTGGCTTTGAGGGCGTCCTTGAAACGTTTCGTCTGCACACCTTGGATTCGCTTGCCGTGTAGGAGTTCTGAGTAGAGCGCTTGCTTTGGGAGTCTTGTGTCAGGCATGCGAACAATGTGGCCTGTCCAACGGAGCTGGTCGAGTGTGGTCAGTGCTTCGATGCTGGGGATGTTGGCCTGATCGAGGATGCTAAGGTTGGTGCGTCTGTCCTCCCAGGGGATTTGCAGGATCTTGCGGAGATATCGTTGGTGGTATTTCTCCAGCGATCTGAGGTGTCTACTGTGTATGGTCCACATCTCTGAGTCATACAGGAGGGCCGGTATCACTACAGCCCTGTAGACCATGAATTTGGTGGCAGATTTGAGGGCCTGATGTTCGAACACTCTTCCTCCAGTGGCCAAAGGCTGCGATGGTGCACTGGAGGCAGTGTTGAACCTCGTTGTCGCCGTCCGCCTTTGCTGATAATAGGCTCCCGAGGTACGGAAAGTGGTCCACGTTGTCCAGGGCCGTGTCATGCATCTTGATGACTGGGGGGCAGTGTTGTGTGGCGGGATCAGGTTGGTGGAGGACCTTTGTCTTACGGATGCTTAGTGTAAGGCCCATACTTTCGTATGCCTCAGTTATACAAAGCCCTGGTTAGACCACACCTGGAGTACTGTGAGCATTCTGGGCACCACACCTCAGGAAGGATATGTTGGCCATGGAGGGAGTGCAGCGTAGGTTTGCCAGAATGATACCTGGACTCCAAGGATTAAATTACAAGGAGAGATTACACAAATTAGGGTTGTATTCCCTACAATTTAGATGGTTAAGGGGTGATTTGATTGAAGTTTTCAAGATATTAAGGGGAACAGATGGAGTAGATAGTGATAAACTATTTCCGCTGGTTAGGGAGTCTTAGACTAGGGGCATAGTCTAAAAATTAGAGCCAGACCTTTTCAGGAGTGAAATTAGGAATCACTTCTACACACCGAGTGGTAGAAGTTTGGAACTCTTGTTCCGCAAATGGCAATTGATGCTAGATGAATTGTTTTAAATCTGAGATTCCTAGATTTTTGTTAACGAAAGGTATTAAGGGATATGGACCAAAGGCAGACATATGCAGATCAGCCATGATTTCATTGAATGGTGGCACAGGCTCGAGGGGCTAAATGGCCTACTCCTGTTCCTATGTTCAAGGTGGCAGAAGGTGGGAAGTGATTTTGTTGAGATTTGCTTATCTCTGGTCTTTCAAACCATCAGGATCGAGTGCAAATCAATGTGGTGGGTATATTGTGTTTTAATCGGAGTTTAGGATGGAACATAACACAGTAGTTACACAGCAAAAACATACGACTGTGACAAATAGCTGGTACCAGACCCGATCGGACAGATGGCTGGCACGCGTGAACAACTCTTATTCGTTCTCCTTGTCTCGCGTGTCTCTCTCTCTCTCTCTCTCCTCTTGAACTACCCAAGAGTGTTAGACTAGGGTTAGCATAAGTCAACTCTCAGAAGAGTATAGGATCGCCTTATCTACTCTTGGGAGCTCCTCGCTCCACGGACTGCCTAAGGGTTCTTTAGCTCTTTTATTCTTTCTCTATGGATGGGCCAGAGGTAGAATAATGGAAAAAACTATTTACCCTATAGAAGTTCTCCTCAAAACACGGTGCCCAATGGCACGTCGATTCTTTTCTAAACTTACAAATGAAGACCCTCCCTTAAGGAGTTGTCTTCACAACCATTACATATCTTTTCCTGTTTGTATGTTTTGAAGGCCAATCCATCAATATGGACCCTTTTATCTCGTCCGGCCCTTTTTCCCCCACCCCCAAAGCTATAGTCCCTTATCTCATCCTGTGATGTACTTCCTGGTCCAGCTGGTGCTTGTCTAAGGCACAACCTTGGGCCAGTAAATCAAAGGCCCCAGGCTAGCCTAACTAGCCACTATCCAAAATATCTCCCCTTAATCTTACAGACTGTTCCATCCTGAGATCATACCTTAACTCTCATAAATTCCTTCTATTCTAGTATTCTAGGTCATTATAGTAAATAACTTTTAATTATCTTCACAAGCAATTGTATTAAACAAACTCCAAATTCTATTGTAGCATTATAATATAGTTATTAGTAAGACAAGAAACATAGGTTGGGCCTTCATTGGCCAAATTAAAGACCAAGTCAAAATCCTAAACTTACAGACAACAAACAGCTCGTGGGCCCCTATGTGGAATATTATGCATTTCTAATTTAACTAATTAAAAATACACTCCAATTCTAATACAAGTTTTCCTAGGAAATTGAAACTTGCACAGTTCCAGTAAGACACACTAATACATTACCCCTTACTTGTCTTGAGCAGAAACATAATCATTTAAACACAATATTATTTGTGTCAGTTTCATTTGCATAACCATATATTTTTAAGTATCCCTAATTACCAACAGGGTTCCACAAGGATCAGTGCTGGGACCACTGTTCATAATTTAAATAAACGATTTAGACTTTGGAATCAAAAACACAATTTCTAAATTTGCAGAAGGTACCAATTTGGGGGTGGGGTGGTGGAAATAGTCAACACTGAGAAAGACTGTAACAAATTACAAGAAGATATTAATAAACTAGCAGAATAGGCATATAATTGGCAAATGAGTTTCAACATAGATAAATGTGAGGTATTACATTTTGGTATGGAAAAATAAGGAGGTCACATAGAATTGAAAAAGAGAAGTTATGCTAAATATGATCCTTGGTTAAATGGTACAACTTAGACCACACTTAGAATACTGTGTGCCGTTCTGGTCACCATATTCTAAAAGGATATAGAGGCACTGGAGAAGGTGGAAAAATTTTACAGGGGGGAGAGAAAGAGGGGGGGGGGCTAGGTGGGGGGAGGGAGGAGGATGGAGGGAGGTGGGAAGAAAGAAAGAGGAGGGGGAGTAGGATGAGGGGGGAGGGGAAAGAAAGGGGGGGATGGGAGGGAGGAGAGCGGGCGGGGGGGGTGGGGGAGAGAAAGAGGCGGGGGGGGGGGGGTGGCGGGTGGGGGGTGCCCCAGACTGTTTCCACTAGGAACAACATGGTGCAGCTTTGGACAATTCTCAGACATTTGAAGTTTGTGGCACCATGGGAAACCATACTAATAGCTGACGATACAGAGTTCCGAGTTGATGATGCGTGTCACAATGGGCCCAAGTTTTCACATGATTTGCGCCTGATTTTTAGGAGCAACTGGTGGAGAACGGACTATCTTAGAAATCGCAATTCTCCACATTTTTTTTCTGCAGTTCTAGTCAGGTAGAACAGTTCTACTTTGGAACAGAATTTCTTCTTCAAAAGGGGGCGTGTCCGGCCACTGACGCCTGATTTCAAAGTTTCCACAGTGAAAACGTACTCCAAACTAACTTAGAACGGAGCAAGTGAAGATTTTTGTAGAACTGAAAAAACCTTGTCTACATATTAAAAAATCAGGTGCAGGTTACAAATTAGGCGTCCAGAACGAGGTGGGGGACGGAGGGGGAGGAAGGGAAGTCATTAAATTCTATAATAAATCCTTATTTATACTTATACAAATATTATACAAATAAATCCAACCTGAATAAACATTTATAAGCAAAGAAAAGATTAAATAAACCATCTTCCTACCTGTGTGAAGGTGCTTCAGGCAGGCCTTTCGGGACCGAAGGCTGAACGGGCCGGCCCAAGACTTCGGGCAGGGCCCGTCCCCAGCACCAGATTTAGAGGTAGGTGGCGTTGGGTCGGGTCAGAGAGAGAGAGAGAGGGAGAGAGAGAGAGGGAGAGAGAGAGAGAGGGAGAGAGAGAGAGAGAGAGAGAGAGAGAGAGAGAGGGAGAGGGAGAGGGAGAGGGAGGGAGGGAGGGAGGGAGGGGGGGAGGGGGAGGTCAGGTCGGATCCAGTCCGGGGGCGGGGGAGCGGGAGTCGGGTCGGGTCAGGTCCAGTCGGGGGGGGGGGGGGGGGGAGCGGGAGCAGGAGCGCGGGTCGGGTCGGGTCCAGTGGGGGGGGGTCGGGTCGGAGGGCGGGAGCGCGGGTCGGGTCCAGTCGGGGGGGGGGGGGGAGGAGGAGGAGGAGGAGCGGGAGCAGAAGCGCAGGTCGGGTCGGGTCCAGTCCGGGGGGGGGGGGCGGAGCGGGAGTTGAGTCGGTGGGGGGAGGTCAGGTCGGGGGGCGGGAGTCGGGGTGGGGGGGTCGGGTCCGGTCCGGGAGGGGGGGGGAGCGGGAATCGGGTTGGGTCCAGTCTGGCGGGTGGGGGGCGGGGAGTGGGTGTCGGATCCGGTCTGGAGGCAGGGGCGGGGAGCGGTGTCGGGTCTGGTTGGGGGGGAAGCAGGAGCTGGCCGTGGGAGGAGCCTTATTCACGCAGCCCCAGTGAGGCCATTCGGCCAGGGCTAGGGGCTGCGTGCTTCGGGCCCCTCCCACACAGTTTCGGGCGCCTGGAGCTACTGCACTGTAGCGCGCATGTGCAGAGGTCCCGGCACTGTTTTCAGCGCAGGGACCTGGCTCCGCCCCCCCCACAGCTCGTGCTGGCTGCGCCGAGGGCCAGAGGACCTGCAGGGAGGTGGAGAATACCGAGGATTTTTTTAGGTGCACTTTGTGGCGCGAAAAACGGGTGTCCAGGTCGGGACTGTGCCATTCTAGGCGCGTGTGGAAACTTGGGCCCAATATCTCTATTTACATCAAATGCAGCAGGTTCCCTACTGTTCACTGTCCCATTATTTCTGACGAAGTAAAACTGGCAGGAATCTACTTCGCAAAATACACAACCGAAACCACTGTGACATTCAGAACTGATCTGAGTACTTGAAGTATATCGTTGACCTATTTCTATTTGAGCTACGTAACTCCAACAGCTATTAAACAGTATATAATAATACACTCTATGTGTTAAACTAATATTGTTTCTACTTTCTCTGTGTTCACCATAAACCCTATAGGTGCCTTGGAATGTTTAGTGAAAGGCACAATATAAATGTGCATTGTTGCTAAACACAGTTTCCTGGTTGGTCATCAGATTAATTGGCCCATTTTTTCCAGTAGAGTCACTAGGATGTATGGAGGATGCTTCTTGCAGTGATACCTGACCTCACATTACCTTCTCGAGTTTTAAGTCATTTTTTAAAAGAGAAACATCAATCTCAATTCTTGTAAGTACTCTGTAAAATCGGGAGTATTTATAGAAACATAGAAAATAGGTGCAGGAGTAGGCCATTCGGCCCTTCTAGCCTGCACCGCCATTCAATGAGTTCATGGCTGAACATGCAACTTCAGTACCCCATTCCTGCTTTCTCGCCATACCCTCCACTCGATAGGAACTGATCCAGAGTTAATGGAATGTTGAAAAATGACTGTCAATGCATCCGCTATTTCCAAGGCCACCTCCTTAAGTACTCTGGGATGCAGTCCATCAGGCCCTGGGGATTTATCGGCCTTCAATCCCATCAATTTCCCCAACACAATTTCCCGACTAATAAGGATTTCCCTCAGTTCCTCCTCCTTACTAGACCCTCCGACCCCTTTTATATCTGGAAGGTTGTTTGTGTCCTCCTTAGTGAATACCGAACCAAAGTACTTGTTCAATTGGTCCGCCATTTCTTTGTTCCCCGTTATGACTTCCCCTGATTCTGACGGCAGGGGACCTACGTTTGTCTTTACTAACCTTTTGGAGCAAATGCTCTCCTAAACTTTACTTCCCCATTAATCATCTTTTGGTATCTATCTCATCCACCAAAGGATTACTTGACTCTAATATGTGAGACTATTTGAACTGAGGAAGGAATTACAACAAATGCAGTCTTCCATTTCGAAAGAGATTAGCAATCATAAATCTCCACGTGACAAAGCCACAGTTGTGGTTATAGCAACCTTTGTACTTGCTTCCCCTGCAAATCCGTCTTAGTGTCTTCAGTTCGGAAAAAAGAAGCACTTACAAGAATCATCTTTAAAGTCACAAATCTTGCGAGTTGCTGGGAGGCACACAAGGTTGGGTGTCCCTGATGGGGGATGTGCCCATATTGGGCCCATGTTTCCCCAGGAGTTACTCCAAAAAAATCGGAGCATCTTAAAAATTGCAATTCTGCCCACTTAATTTGCCCCAGTGTAAGTGAGTTAGTTAGGTTTTATTTTAGTTTAGTTTTTTTTTCAAAAGGGGGCGTTACCAGCCACTGACGCCTGTTTTGGCCATTTAAGCAAGTTTAGACAGCTAAAAGTTACTCCAAACTAACTTAGGCCAGCATATGTGGCCACTTGTGTCCACACAGAAAAACCTTGCGGTGAGCTAAGAAATCAGCGCAGGTAGCCAGAGATAGCTGGGATGGAAAGGAAGTGAGAGGACCTTGCAAAACACTAAACACCTTCACAACAACATTAAAAAAACATAAATACATTTAAAGCACCATGCACTAAACAAAGCACAAAAATAAGCATTCAATAACAAATAAAAAAATAGAAGGAAGCTGAGAGGACCTGCACCTAGCACCAAGACTTACAAAGCACTAAACAAAGCACAAAAAGTAATAAACAATTAATTAGCAAATAAAAAATAGAAGGACTTTGGTTGGTGCTTGGTGCTTTAAATGTATTTATGCTTCTTTAATGTTGTTGTGAAGGTGTTTAGTGCTTTGCAAGGTCCTCTCACTTCCCTTCCCTCCCCACTATCTCTGGCTACCTGCGCTGATTTCTTAGCTCACCGCAAGGTTTTTCTGTGCGGACACAAGTGCATCTAAAGCACCAAGACCAAAGTAATAAGCAATAAATAACAAATAAAAAAATAGAAGTCCTACCTTAGGGAACACAGCGGACCGCCGATGAGGGAGCCCATTCGGCCAGGGCTAGGCGCAGTGTGCTTTGGGCCCCTCCCACACAGCCTGCAGAGTGTCGCAGAGATTCGGGCTGCGAGGATCTACTGCACATGCGCGCGCACTCTAGTGCGCATGTGTAGAGGTCCCGGCACTATTTTCAGCGCCAGGACCTGGCTCCGCCACCCCCCGCCACACCACCCCCCCCCCCCCCCCCCAAAGTGGATGTGCTGTGCCACGCCGAGGCCGAAGATGTCCTGAGGAGTGTAAGGTAACTTTTTGGTGCCCTTTTTAATCTAGAAAGTCGGCGCACCTGTCGTGCCTGCTTATTTCAACTGAATGAGGCCCATTTATTGATCAGCAGTGATTAAACTGAACTTTGAAACTGACCTGCTTATATTTTTTTTCTCCTGTTTGTTCAGCCTTCCTGTCTCTTCTACAATTTTCTTTCACTCCTGTACTTATATTTAGTCTTCCTTTAAAATTCTTCCATCCTAATTTTTCCTTTTGAACTATTTTCAATCTTTTTTTCAATTTTGCTTTATATTTTGGCCTTTCTTTGCTTTTTCTATTTCTCTTATTAGTTTTGTTTTCTTTCCTTTTCTATTTTTCTCTCATCTTTCTTTCCCCATAAAATAGTTTCACCTACATGACAGACACATATCTTTTCTATACCTGAAGTATGAGACTGTGTAACTCCGGTTGCCGAGTAGATCATTGAACTGATTTCAAAATATATTATTTTTCATTGCCAAGCTTCTAGCCTCCTCTCCCGAAGATGACTTTTTGCTAGGGTAGGGGTCCATGAGCACTAGTTGGTATCTGGTACCGTTCAAAGTGTCCATTATTCATATATAGGTTTCGGTAATAAGTATCGACAGGCTATTCAACAAAAGTGAGATCGAGAATCACAGTTTGACCCCAATCCTGTCTTCATTTAGGCTCCAGACACTTGCACTTCCAGAGAGTCACTAGATAGTGATCAGGAGCCTGAACCCTACTTGATGTTCTACTCACCAACTGTGGTACACCAAGGCCACTTTTGGCAACTTGACTGAAATCAGTTGTCTCAGCACAGACCATGAACCAAACCCAGAACCTTCTTTGTCTGTATGGCTTAACTAATCACTCTCTGAGCCTGTTGATCAACTGGGGAAGCTCCTTCTGTAATATATTTCTAAATAAGTAAGAAGCAAAAAAATGCAATAAGTTTAACTGTTTGACAATCAATGGTAAAAAGAACATTCAGTATTAGTTAGGTTACCGAGATTAAAAACTCACTGGTGGTCTGAACCCTGCAATGTTGCTACACAAGGCATTTTGTTCCAAATTACACAGTGGCCACAGAAGGTGTCTGTGTGAAATTGGGGAGCAATTAAGTAGTTTTACTGAAAGTGAAAATATAACCTGAAAATTGCGCATGTAAGGGGGAGGTGGGGGGGGGGGGGGCTGGCGGAGGTGCAGAGCGGTGAGAGAAAGGAAGTATTTTTGTATGTTTTCAAACTGTTATCTAAAGTGGGATTTGCTGCTAATTGCAAATTCCGGGCCAGTAGATTTTGTCTTCCTGCACTTGGATTGTGCCTGGAGAGAGAGTATGTTTTGAACTGTACATAACACCAGGGTGAGGTACTCGTGGTAAAAATTGTGTCACTGGTGGTAGGAGCAATTTGAACTGATGAATTGAGAATAGCAGACATAATTTAAAGGGATTGGCTTAAGTGCATCTTTTTCCTGTTGCATATCCAGTGACAACAGAAAACTATTTGATACAATAGCCTTCCTTAGGGTTTACTATAATCAATGCAATTGTATCAAAATGGAAGTATATATTCTAATTTAATAATTACCATAGAGTGGTGGTTTGTGGAACTGATTACCAGCAAAATTAATTAATACTGTGTTGATAAGTCGGTTTTTAAGAACAGATTGTCATAGATGATCATGCACTTTATGGAGTATAGATCATGTGCTCACATGACATAATATCATGGATGAATCACCTGTAGAATGCACCTGGTTAAGAGTTGTAAGGGTGGGTTGTAAGGTTGACCAAAGCCATGGAATTTTACATAATTACCCCTGGGAGTTGGGGAGGGATTTCAGAGTTTCTTATTGGAAATGTACTGGTTTGGTAACTTGCTTCAAGAATTGAGTCGGCAGAGTTGGAGTGGGTAGAATGTACGTAATCTGTGGAGAGAATTGGCATGATGAATTCTGAGTTTTAGAGTTTTCTTAGCATTTGCATATAGGGTTGCCAAAGTTCGGGCCTCAGAACTTTCTACCCTTAAATACATTTGAGGCACTCCCTCCGTCGCGCTCCCTCACATGCGTTCTCGTGCTTTTTGTTTATCTGCTCTTGTTCACGATCGTGCATACTTTCACACACTCATTGCCGTGATGTACAGTATATTACAATGCACATATTTTTTCAGCTTGTACTCTAACCTATGTATTGCCCCCAAACGAAGTCATCACTTCAGACCACTCTAGATCACTCCTTGCACCTGTTACAAGTACCAATACCAGTGTATCATAGAAACATAGAAAATAGGTGCAGGAGTAGGCCATTCGGCCCTTCTAGCCTGCACCGCCATTCAATGAGTTCATGGCTGAACATGCAACTTCAGTACCCCATTCCTGCTTTCTTGCCATACCCCTTGATCCCCCTAGTAGTAAGGACTACATCTAACTCCTTTTTGAATATATTTAGTGAATTGGCTTCAACAACTTTCTGTGGTAGAGAATTCCACAGGTTCACCACTCTCTGGGTGAAGAAATTCCTCCTCATCTCGGTCCTAAATGGCTTCCCCCTTATCCTTAGACTGTGTCCCCTGGTTCTGGACTTCCCCAACATTGGGAACATTCTTCCTGCATCTAACCTGTCTAACCCCGTCAGAATTTTAAACGTTTCTATGAGGTCCCCTCTCATTCTTCTGAACTCCAGTGAATACAAGCCCAGTTGATTTAGTCTTTCTTGATAGGTCAGTCCCGCCATCCCGGGAATCAGTCTGGCGAACCTTCGCTGCACTCCCTCAATAGCAAGAATGTCCTTCCTCAGGTTACTCCAGGTGTGGCCTCACCAAGGCCTTGTACAACTGTAGCAACACCTCCCTGCCCCTGTACTCAAATCCCCTCGCTATGAAGGCCAACATGCCATTTGCTTTCTTAACCGCCTGCTGTACCTGCATGCCAACCTTCAATGACTGATGTACCATGACACCCAGGTCTCTTTGCACCTCCCCTTTTCCTAATCTGTCACCATTCAGATAATAGTCTGTCTCTCTGTTTTTACCATCAAAGTGGATAACCTCACATTTATCCACATTATACTTCATCTGCCATGCATTTGCCCACTCACCTAACCTATTCAAGTCGCTCTGCAGCCTCATAGCATCCTCCTCGCAGCTCACACTGCCACCCAACTTAGTGTCATCCGCAAATTTGGAGATACTACATTTAATCCCCTCGTCTAAATCATTAATGTACAGTGTAAACAGCTGGGGCCCCAGCACAGAACCTTGCGGTACCCCACTAGTCACTGCCTGCCATTCTGAAAAGTCCCCATTTACTCCTACTCTTTGCTTCCTGTCTGACAACCATTTCTCAATCCATGTCAGCACACTACCCCCAATCCCATGTGCTTTAACTTTGCAGATTAATCTCTTGTGTGGGACCTTGTCGAAAGCCTTCTGAAAGTCCACATATACCACATCAACTGGTTCTCCCTTGTCCACTCTACTGGAAACATCCACAAAAAATTCCAGAAGATTTGTCAAGCATGATTTCCCTTTCACAAATCCATGCTGACTTGGACCTATCATGTCACCTCTTTCCAAATGCGCTGCTATGACATTCTTAATAATTGATTCCATCATTTTACCCACTACCGATGTCAGGCTGACCGGTCTATAATTCCCTGTTTTCTCCCTCCCTCCTTTTTTAAAAAGTGGGGTTACATTGGCTACCCTCCACTCCATAGGAACTGATCCAGAGTCAATGGAGTGTTGGAAAATGACTGTCAATGCATCTGCTATTTCCAAGGCCACCTCCTTAAGTACTCTGGGATGCAGTCCATCAGGCCCTGGGGATTTATCGGCCTTCAATCCCATCAATTTCCCCAACACAATTTCCCGGCTAATAAGGATTTCCCTCAGTTCCTCCTCCTTACTAGACCCCCCGACCCCTTTTATAACCGGAAGGTTGTTTGTGTCCTCCTTAGTGAATACCGAACCAAAGTACTTGTTCAATTGGTCCGCCATTTCTTTGTTCCCCGTTATGACTTCCCCTGATTCTGACTGCAGGGGACCTACGTTTGTCTTTACTAACCTTTTTCTCTTTACATATCTATAGAAACTTTTGCAATCCGTCTTAATGTTCCCTGTCTTACAATTCCCCTCCACTTCAGATTAGGCCTCTCTGGATGACAAAGTAGTGTGACATGCAGCAGAGTTGAACTCGCTGATCTGTACAGGCATCTGTTGCGGGTTTCAAAATGCGAAATGTATGGTCAAAAATGATCTTGGCTCCTGCATGGTCTTCATTCTGCTTGCAGTTCCTGAAGGCTGAGGGATTGTGTCTAGGCACTCGGATCACCATAATATCCGGAATCTGGGAAATCCAGCAATGTGGAAAACTTAGAGGGCCTGCTCATTCTGCTGCCATCTTACAATGGGGAAAGTGATGAAGATGTTTTCTCCAGATGAACAACATTGGATATACCTATGCACTGCAGAGTAATTGATGTTGCCGACATCCCCTGAGGCAGCTTGGAATGAGCTGGAAGCATAAAGATTCTAGGCTGTGGTGACCTTGAATGCCACTGGTAGTTCCAATGATGTGGGAGAGATTGTCTGCAAATAGACAATCCAGTCGAAGGCATAGTTTTTTCATTTGCCTTCTTGGCAAAGTAATGTCTGTTGGTGTGGGTACGGGCGAGTGCAGGCAGTCTGAATCTGGAGCAAGTAAACCTGTCTACCACCTTCCTTTTATCCTCTTTTGCTTCCAAGTTCACAAAGAGAGGGGAGTACTCGATCCAAATCCTTGGAAATTCCCCGGTAGTGTGGTACATTATGAGTGGCACAAGATTGTGAAGGATTTTTAAATTTGGACTTTTAATACCAGCCTTTCAAGGAAAACCAAAAAAATGGACTCAATCCTGGATTTGTTAAACTTGACCAAAATCAGAAGGCATGCAGGGAAGTTGACCAAGTTTGAAAGGTATGAATATTATTATCGCTTCAGACAGTTGAAGACTAACTGCGTGATTGAGACTTGATGCACTTTTGCATTGATATGGGCAAGGTTAGAGATAAAGTTAAACCATAAGTTCGGTTGGACCGTGGAAAGTTGTGGGAAACCAGCATACACATCAGCAAGCTGTTTTTCAGCAGCGGCAATGGTATAAAAAAACAACCATTTTAAAGTGATTTCTAGGAGACAAAGAAGAAGCAGCTCAAAGAAGATGTCGACAAAGAATTAACCCCTCAGTTTCCTGAAGCAGAAGAATTGGTCATTCTGAGTTTTGAGATGTGCTCCCGGATAAGGTTGTCAGCTCTTTATCTGTAAAACTGTCATGTCTTAATGTCAATAAAATCAATTATTTAGAAATGTTTTTCAATATCAATCCTCCCTCTCGTACCCTAAAAAGTATGAGTTTAAAAAAAACCTATAATTGATTTAAGTTGTGTGTAACGCGGAAATCCTTATTAGGCATGAAATTGTGTTAGGGAAATTGATGGGATTGAAGGCCGATAAATCCCCGGGGCCTGATAGTCTGCATCCCAAAGTACTCAAGGAAGTGGCCCTAGAAATAGTGGATGCATTAGTGATCATTTTCCAACAGTCTATCGACTCTGGATCAGTTCCTATGGACTGGAGGGTAGCTAATGTAACACCACTTTTTTAAAAAAGGAGGGAGAGAGAAAACAGGTAATTATAGACCGGTTAGCCTGACATCAGTCGTGGGGAAAATGTTGGAATCAATTATTAAAGATGAAATAGCAGCGCATTTGGAAAGCAGTGACGGGATCCGTCCAAGTCAGCATGGATTTATGAAAGGGAAATCATGCTTGACAAATCTCCTAGAATTTTTGAGGATGTAACTAGTAGAATGGACAAGGGAAACCAGTGGATGTGTATTTGGACTTTCAGAAGGCTTTTGACAAGGTCCCACATAAGAGATTGGTGTGCAAAATTAAAGCACATGGTATTGGGGGTAATGTACTGATGTGGATAGAGAACTGGTTGGCAGACAGGAAGCAGAGAGTTGGGATAAACAGGTCTTTTTCAGAATGGCAGGCAGTGACTAGTGAGGTGCCGGAGGGCTCAGTGCTGGGACCCCAGCTTTTTACAATATACATTAATGATTTAGATAAAGAAATTGAGTGTAATATCTCCAAGTTTGCGGATGAGACTAAGCTGGGTGGCAGTGTGAGCTGTGAGGAGGACGCTAAGAGGCTGCAGGGTGACTTGGACAGGTTAGGTGAGTGGGCAAATGCATGGCAGATGCAGTATAATGTGGATAAATGTGAGTTTATCCACTTTGGGGGCAAAAATACGAAGGCAGAATATTATCTGAATGGCAGCAGATTAGGAAAAGGGGAGGTGCAACGAGACCTGGGTGTTATAGTACATTGAAAGTTGACATGCAGGTACAGCAGGCGGTGAAGAAGGCAAATGGCATGTTGCCCCTCATAGATAGGGGATTTGAGTATAGGAGCAGGGAGGTCGTACTGCAGTTGTACAGGGCCTTGGTGAGGCCTCACCTGGAATATTGTGTTCAGTTTTGGTCTCGTAATCTGAGGAAGGATGTTCTTGCTATTGAGGGAGTGCAGCGAAGGTTCACCAGACTGATTCCCGGGATGACAGGACTGACATCTGAGGAGAGACTGGATCGACTGGGCCTTTATTCATGGAGTTTAGAAGGATAAGAGGGGATCTCATAGAAATATATAAAATTCTGACGGGACTGGACAGGTTAGATGCTGGAGGAATGTTCCCGATGTTGGGGAAGTCCGGGGGACACAGTCTAAGGATAAGGGGTAAGCCATTTAGGACTGAGATGAGGAGAAACTTCTTCACTCAGAGGGTTGTTAACCTGTGGAATTCCCTACCGCAGAGAGTTGTTGATGCTAGTTCATTGTATATATTCAAGAGGGAGTTCGATATGGTCCTTAGGATATGGCTAAAAGGATCAAGGGGTATGGAGAGAAAGCAGGAAAGGGGTACTGAGGTGAATGATCAGCCATGATCTTATTGAATGGTGGTGCAGGCTCGAAGGGCCAAATGGCCTACTCCTGCACCTATTTTCTATGTTTCTATGTTACATTGATATTATGATTGAGACATTATGAAATTCCAAATCCTGCACTATGCATTACAGATAAAACTCTTGCAATGAACGATTATAGGCGAGGAATGTGCCAGCTTAGTCCGAGATCTGTGCTCAGCCATGGTAGATATAGGGGTGATGTGATTGGACTCAGCATAACTGGAAGCAAAAAGTGGGTCAGAGTTCCTGCTCCTTTTTGCTATTCACTGACTCTTGCTTGAAGGTGTTTGTGTGTATATTTTGTATGAGAACAGGATGGAGCTCAGCTGTGATGCTGCCTGCACCCCCTTCCCCTCCCCTCCCCTGTAAGATTTATTAGATCTGTCAGAAGAGACTTATGTCCATGACCACAACAAACCACGCTGGGTACAGGTATTTTGTAAATAAGCACAACAGATTTTATTAAGTAGTTTGCTTACAGTGTGAAGAAATAATACTTAACAAGGCGATAGTCACAGTCTGGTCCTTGAAGCCTCACTGGTAGCCCACTGAGTCACTGCGGCGCTTGTCTCTTGCTGTGTTCTGTTGACTGTAGTCCTTCTTCATTTTCCTTCTGTGTTCGTGCTGCCCCCAAAGTCCAATAGCTGTTACTTTATACCCTTTTCCTCCCATACAAATGCTGTGAGAGTCTGCAGCTGTCTCAGGCTTACAATAGATTATTCTAAGTCTGTGCCTCTAACCTATTTTATCTTTAGTTTTTCTCTCAGAGCTTTTACAAAGACTGGGTCATAGAATTCATTACTGAGCTTGGCTTTACAAAATGGTACATGCAGATAAGTTTTATCTGATTGATTATTATTTAGCCTTGTCCATTCTAGTTCTAAATGAAGCTGTTTCAGCAAATTACAAAAAAAATGATTAACATAATAATGGCTCTCCCATCATGCTCTACTTAAAAAGGGCCTACATAATAATGGCTTAATCTACCATGATGCTTTGCTTAAAAATGGTTAACATAAGCTTACACACATTTTAGTTAATTTTATTATATAACAGTTAAACAAAAGCATTATCCAAACACTATTACAACATGCAGATAAATTTTATCTTACACCCTCACCACCACAGTTGAATAGTCTGTCAAAACACTCAGTCCAAACTCCATAGTTACGAATGATCATTTGGGTGATGTGCTGGAGGGTTGTCAGTACTGAGGAACTAAACCGTAACAGTCATTGTCTTAAAGAGAAAAGGAGGGGAAACTTTTTTAAAAACCTTGGTTATTAGGGTTTAGTTGTGAGCAGCATTTTTGTCCAGGATATGTCATGTCGTGACACCGCTACTTTGCGCTGAGTAAACAAGAATATAATTGGCAACTATTCATCCAGATCCAGAAGTTTCGAGATAAAGCCTGACTAAAATGTCTGTTGAATTCTAGATAACTAGCAAAACAACTGCTGTCAAATAAGTTTATTTTAATGTTTGGAGGGAATGTGGACATCTGTCTATATCGTGAGAGTGTCACAAACAGGGCAGATGAGTGCTCAACTGTTATCTGTTGCTTCTTGCAATAGAAGAGGACAGAGTTCCGTTGAGTACACAGGGTCGATATTATTTTCACTTTTTTAAAATACAATTTTTTCTCCTTTTTATCTTCTGTCCTGAAAGTGTTAAAACTTGTTGGGTTTGGTCATCACATCTTGACCTGACGCCTATACTGCAGTGTTTTGTAGCAAGGATCACTGGATAGTGATCAGCTGCAGAAACGTGGCTGATTTCTGCCAATACTAAGCCTAGTGAATGCTGAGTATAAGTACAACACCCTAACTGCAGGCCTGGCTAGTTCAGCACAGAGGCAGAATCGAATTTGGGTTGTGTTTTTGCAAAACAGATTTATTTTTGAACCAACAAATTTACTCCTATTTACTGAAGCATTGCACAATGTGACTGTAAAATTGTTTTGCACATCTGGAATTTACTATTCCTCATCATGTAGCTGTCCTTCTGCAGTGAATTAGTTCCAGTGGGTTTCACAGCTTATTAAAGAGTACCATTTGAGAATTTGTCATTATTTCCATGCTATGGTTTTGCCTATTTATATTCAGGCTATAGTCTAGTGGTTGTCTCTGAGACAATTTCTAGAAGTATGTTTTCTCGTTGTGAACATTGGAATATTATTTAGAGAAAAGAACATAAAATAGCATGGAACAAGGATAAGCCATTTGGGAAGGGACCTAATTCAAGTATTTAAAATGTTGAGCGGAATGGATACTGTGACTATAAGAAAATTATTAACTTGGATTATGAGCATGGAGCGGAAACATACAAGTACAAAATTAACAGACTTCAAGCAAGTTTAGAAGGCATGTTTTTACTGAGTTGTGATTGTGAAGGCTAGACACTCAACTAATGTGTGGATTAACTTCTTTTAAAGACAACAGGACAAATACTGGTTAAAATCAGTAATGAGAGCTACAATTAAGAACAGATGAAGAATATTGAATACTCTGCCATAAATTGGACAGCTGAGACCATAGTGATATCGTGCCAAGTAAGGCAAAGATATATCCTGTGGCATGCAGGGATAAAGAGATGTTTTGGAATTTCACATCGTGTAGTTTTGGGGACAGCAGAAATTTTGCAGAATTTTTCCTTGGGCAACAAAAGTCCACAATAGAATGCTCTCTACGTGATGTGTGGAAAGAGGAAGCTGGATGGTCCAAATGGCCTATCTTGTTCCATGCTGTTTTATGTTCTGCCTTGGTAGTGGGAATATAGAGCGGCATAGATCAATAAGGATTTGTATCTTGAAGGATCCGGCATATTGGTGGGTGGGGAGGTGGGGTGTGGGGGTGGGGGGTGGGAAGCACTGACCTCAGAGATGCGACTTTTTTTCAAATGACTTATCAAATACATGCTATGAGCAGGAATATGTGATGAAGAACCATGAGCAGTGACTTGAATCTTACTTGTGTGTTGACCATAGTTCCTTCATGACTTCTTTGCTTGTGGTTTAGCTGATCAGCTTAGCAGTGCGGTGCAAACCGTAATTGTTTTATTGGGATTTTTCCCACCCAGTTTTCTAGACACTGGGGTACATTGCCACGGGTGTAGGCCACCAACCAGTACTTCTCCTAATTGACCAATCTTCATGTGTGACCCTAGTTGGTGAGCCTATTTGACAGTGGGTGGCATCGGAGTCAAGCCCAGTCTTTCCTCACCACACTTGTACTTTCCGGCAGAGGTTACTGGATATTAGTAAGGAGCATGAATTTTGCATATGTTGGTTTCCGTCCAAGGCCTGGGAATGTTGAAACCAATCAGTCCATCCTATCAGCACCCAGCTAAGATCAACTAACAGCACAGACTCGGGATTGAACCTGGAACCTTCCTGGTCTGTGTAGCTTAGAAGCACACGAAGCAACACATAACTGCCAGCTAGTTATCGATTGTGTGTACATTGTAGTTATGCAGTAAGTTCCTGTTGGAGTGTATATGTGTGTTATGTTTCTCTCTGTTTAACCATAAATACAATTGGCTACTAACCTGCCTGAATCCAGCTTTGTGGTTAGCGGCGAAGGAACGGCACTTGCCGCTCACCTCACTGACAGCGGAGACATGCTCTCATCCGGCGTCTGATCCAGCACAGCGCCCTTTACAGGGGATCTGTGGTGCCTATGAGCAGGGCACGAAACAGCCCTCCCCTCACCACAATTCCACCCTTGTGCCTTCCTCATTTCACACACCCAAGAAATACAGCCTGCCCAACGAGTGGTTGACCAAGAAGAGGGAGAGAAGAGTGAAGATGAAGAAGAAGAAGAAGAAGAAGAAGAAGAAACACCATCACTTGATTTCACACACTCAGCCACCAGCTCCTCAACGTTGACCAGCAAGGCTATTTGCAGTGACCCCCACTGAAAGTCAGCAGCCTTCCACCAGCGGTGCTGCAACCACTAGGGTAGCACTGCATGACATCAGTAGGATAGGCAAAGGCACACACAAGATGGTTACTAAGGGACTGTATATGGGTGATGAGTTGATTTTTTGATGTCATATTGGATGGATAGATGTATAAAGTTGGATTGGAATGTTTGCTTTGTGGTGGCTTTTATTTCAGCATTGTGGCCAAGAGGACGCTGATGGTCAGTAACAGAGGGAAGGTAAGATGTGGGACAAATGTTGAAAGGGGAATTGGAGTTGTGGTCACTGGTACTGCAGGCGAATGATTCCAACCCGGATATTCTGGTCAGAAAGGGGCTATCTGGATTGCATCCTTCCTCCTGCTTCCTCCTTCCTTCTGTTTCTTCCATTTTTGCATCTTCCTCTCCCCTCTGCAACCGGATGCTCTAAATCTGAAATCCAAGCATAAAATGCTGGAAATACTCAGCAGGTCAGGCAGCATCTTGACCTGAAACATGAACTCTGTTTTTCTCTCCATGGATGCTGCCTGACCTACTGGATATTTCCAGCATTTTCTGTCTTCTCAGAGGTCTTCCTTTACCATCTGAGGCCTTGCAAACATCCAGCAGCACTCCCAGCACACTTTAAAAAAAAACTTTTCACATGTATTGCACCAAGTCACTACTCCAATAAAATCAAAAACATCCAGTCCAAAAGCTTAAATGCAGACTTACCAGAAAGATGTGTGAATCCCTTTAAAAGATGCTGATGACGTCTCTATCAGTCTGATGAATGCTGGGTTTTCATTCGAGCTTAGGACCCAGTGCTGAACTTAGTGCTAAGGCCGAAGTTCGCTGAGGTGACCTGAAGTCGGCGTTGCACAACGACTGATGTTACCCTCTCTTAGAGAAGGGCGCTAGAGTGGACCGTGGCGATAACTCCTGGTCGTAAGTGACCCAATTTCTTGGCTGCAGAGTCCAAACCAGCAATTATAAAGCAGGAAATATAAATTAAATTTTAAATGATGCACAGAAAGCCAAATAAAGATTGGAAAATACAGATGGCATTAAAAGAGAGAGATAAAAGAGACCGACAGAAAAAGAAAAAAAAACATTTAAACAGTATCTCCAACACTAATTTTCTTCTGAGGGAATGACACTCCACATGTAAAATTAGATTTTCAGGGCCAGAGAGGTTGTTTGGCAGTAATTATCACTTCACACACAGTTTAAAATCTCACTTACTCCCTAATGCACCAGCCCTAACTTTCAGCCATTTTTAGTGCGGAATTAGTGGGCAAGTACAGCAAGATCATGTTGTTGCAGTCATTTCCATGCCAAGTCCATCGGTGAGGACTACAACAGCGCATCCTGCGGGTGAGCAGGGTATCTCTGATAACTTCCGGATTTGTGCGTTTAGCTGCACATACATAGACGCCGGAAGTTGCTGTCTGATTTACCCCATTATAATAGCCTCCTAGTTATTCTTAATGTGAACTCTGACCCATTGTTTCCAGATACAAGATTTTGGTGTTGGTGACTAACTAACTGAAAATTTTGCTTAGGTATTCACCAGTAGTGCTTAAGTAACTTTATAGTTATAGGGTGTCATCTGTAGAATACACTTACTGGAATTGGCTACTATTTTTGTGAACTAATTTCCCGTGTGTGTAACTCAGCAAAGCAAGACTCACTGCTTCTTTGAATATGGTTGTAAATTCAGTGAAACAGGAAATGAATGTTTTGGTAAAATTTCAGTGTTTTTCCCGTTTATAGTATGAGCATGCTAAACAGCTGTCGCTACCATGGGCAAATCTCTGCAAATGGGTTTTTAAAACAAATATGTGGAAAGCGGGCTTTCCCCAAGGGTATTGTGCATAAATGCAACTTGTGATATTAAATTCCTCTCCTAGATGATGTAATTCGGGGCAATGCCTTTGGTACCTTTGGAGTAGGGAGGGAAAATAAAATTCAGTGGAGGTTCTCGCTCCTTATTGCTATTCATTGACTCCAAGTGGAAAGTGTGCATGTGGACATTAGTTGAGGACAAAATATGGGCTGATTGCAATGCCTTCCCAAGTTTGAATAGCCTGCTGACACTTGCTGGCTAGACTTACTCATGAAAGATGGTTACTTTAGTGAGATACTGGACAGTATCCACCATGAGCCAGCATTTTCTGCAGAGGGAAAGTTTGGAGGGAAATCTTGGAATATTGACATTTGATGTTGGGAAGGTTCTTAACGAATACTTTGCATCTCTTTTCGCAAAGGAAAGGGGCAATGCAGATACTGCTATCGAGGAGGAGTGTGATATTCTGGATGAAATAAATATAGTGAGAGAGGAAGTATTAAGGGGTTTAGCAGCTTTGAAAGTAGATAAGTCCCCAGGCCTGGATGAAATGCATCCCAGGCTGTTGAGCAAAGTAAAAGAGGAAATAACAGAGGCTTTTACCATCATTTTCCAGTCCTCTTTGGATTTAGGCATGGTGCAGGAGGATTGGAGGACTGCTAATATGGTACCCTTGTTTAAGAAGGGAAAAAGGGATAGGCCGAGTAATTACAGGCCTGTCAGCCTAACCTCAGTGGTGGGGAAATTATTGGAAAAAATCCTGAAAGACAGGATAAATCTACGTTTGGAAAGGCAAGGATTAATTGGGGACAGTCAGCATGGATTTGTTAAGGGAAGATCATGTTTGACTAACCTGATTGAATTTCTTGAGGAGGTAACCAAGAGGGTTGATGAGGGCACTGCGTATGATGTAGTATATATGGACTTTAGCAAAGCTTTTGATAAGGTCCCACATGGTAGACTGGTCACGAAGGTTAAAGCCCATGGGATCCAGGGCAAAGTGGTAGGTTGGATCCAAAATTGGCTTGGAGGTAGGAAGCAAAGGGTTATGGTTGATGGATGTTTTTGTGACTGGAAAGATGTTTCCAGTGGGGTTCCGCAGGGCTCAGTACTGGGTTCCTTGCTTTTGTGGTATATATCAACGATTTAGATTTGAATATAGGGAGTATGATTAAGAAGTTTGCAGTCGACACTAAAATTGGCTGTGTGGTTCATAATGAAGAGGAAAGTCATGGACTGCAGGAGGATATCAATCTACTGGTCAGGTGGGCAGAGCAGTGGCAAATGGAATTTAATTGAGAATTGTGAGGTAATGCACTTTGGGAGGTCTAATAAAGAAAGGGTATACACATTAAACGGTAGGCCACTTAATAGTGTAGATGAACAAAGGGACCTTGGAGTGCTTGTCCACACAGTTGCAGGCCAGGTGGATAAGGTGGTTAAGAAGGCATATGGAATGCTTGCTTTTATTGGTCGAGGCATAGAATATAAGAGCAGGGAGGTTATGCTTAAATTGTATAATACTTTGGTTAGGCCACAGCTGGAGTACTGCGTGCAGTTCTGGTCGTCGTATTATAGGAAGTACGTGATTGCACTAGAGAGGGTGCAGAGGAGATTTACTAGGATGCTGCCTGGAATGGAGAATCTTACTTATGAAGACAGATTGGATAGGCTGGGTTTGTTCTCATTGGAACAGAGGAGGTTGAGAGGATACCTCAATGAGGTGTACAAAATATTGAGCGGCCTGGACATAGTGGATAGTAAGGGTCTATTTCCATTGGTAGAGGGGTCTATTATGTGGAGGCATAGTTTTAAGGTGGTTGGTGGAAGGTTTAGAGGGGATTTGAGGGGGTGTGGGGGGGGGGGGGCTTCTTTACGCAGAGAGTTGTGGGGATCTGGAACTCGCTGCCTGGAAGAGTGGTGGATGCAGAAACCCTCACCACTTTTAAGAGATGGTTGGATGGGCACTTGAAGTGTCGTAACCTGCAGGGTTACGGACCTAGAGCTGGTAATTGGGCTGGTAGTTGGGATTAGACTGGATAACCTTTTGTTGGCCAGCGCAGATATAATGGTAAGTACTGCAAGGAATCGAATACAGCCAGGATGATTTCCTAGACTAGTTTCCATCGCCTGGATGGGTCGGAGAGGAATTTTCCCAGATTTTTTTCTCCCTAAATTGGCCAGGGTTTTTAATCTGGTTTTTGCCTCTTCCAGGAGATCACCTGGCTCCGGTTAGGGTGGAGTGTAGAAGATTTCACTATGAGGGGTGTCGCAGTTGTGTGAGGTGGAATGGTTGGGCTGGGTGCTCTTTGCCTTTCCGCCATTGTTCATTGTTCGTTGTTCGTAGGTTTATATGTAACCTTCAGGGCTGCTGATCGAGGGCCGTGTGGCTCTTGGTCGGCCGGCGCGGACACGATGGGCCAAAATGACCTCCTTCTGTGCTGTAAATTTCTATGTTTCTCTTTTGCACAAAGGTTCTCTGCAGCGATTAAAGGCATTCCTGCATTTCTTTCTTGCTAAACTAAAATTAGCAGTTTGCATATTCAATGCTTTGAAAAAAGACCAGGATCTCCATTGCAACAGAAAGATTTACATTTATATAGCACCTTTCATGATCACCAGATGTCTCAAAGTGCTTTAAAGCCAATGAAGTACTATTAGAGTGTAGTCATTGTTGTAATGTGGGAAATGCAGCAGCCAATTTGCGCACATCAAGCTCCCACCAACAGCAATGTGATAATGACCAGATAAACTGTTTTTGTTATGTCGATTGAGGGATAAATATTGGCCAGGACACCAGAGATAACTCCTCTGCTCTTCTTAGAAATTGTGCCATGGGATCGTTTACGTCCACTTGAGGGGGCCGACGGGGCCTCAATTTAACGTCTCATCCGAAAGACGGCACCTCCAACAGTGCAGGACTCCCTCAGCACTGCACTGGAGTGTCAGCCTAGATTTATATGCTCAAGTCCCTGGAATGGGACTTGAACCCACAACCTTCTGACTCCGAGGTGAGTGTGCTACCCACTGAGCCACAGCTGACATAAGTTGAGGTATGTGTGTATCTTGTATGTACTGTTAACTCCAGTGATGGCTCTGCCCTCGAACTGCATAAGAATTAACATAGTCTAGTTTGTGACACCATTTGTTGTACCATGATTATTGGGAATCTCCATATAATGAGAGAAAATTCACCATGAGAAAATATGTTGAGAACAGTTCACCAGTGGCCTTTAGTTTTGAATAAGAGGGGAGGGGAGGGGAGGAGGGGGGGAGAGAAGGGAGGGGAGGGGGGGGGGAGAAGGGAGGGGGAAGAGAAGGGAGGGGGGTGAGGAGAAGGGAGGGGGTGAAGAGAGGAGAGGGGGTGAAGGAAGGGGGGGAAGGAAGGAGAGGGAGAGAGGGGGGGGAAGGGAGAGAGGAGGGGGGGAAAGAGAGGAGAGGAGGGGGGGAAAGAGAGGAGAGGGGGGGGGGGAAGAGAGGAGAGGGGGGGGGGGAAGAGAGGAGAGGGGGGGGGGAAGAGAGGAGAGGGGGGGAAAAGAGAGGAGAGGGGGGGGGGAAGAGAGGAGAGGGGGGGGAAGAGAGGAGAGGGGGGGGGGAAGAGAGGAGAGGGGGGGGGAAGAGAGGAGAGGGGGGGGGAAGAGAGGAGAGGGGGGGGAAGAGAGGAGAGGGGGGGGAAGAGAGGAGAGGGGGGGGGAAGAGAGGAGGGGGGGAGAAGAGAGGAGGGGGGAGAGGGAGGGGGAGAGAGGAGAGGGAGAGAGGGGGAGAGAGGAGAGGGAGGGGGGGGGAGAGAGGAGAGGGAGGGGGGGGAGAGAGGAGAGGGAGGGGGGGGGAGAGAAGAGAGGGAGGGGGGGGGGAGAGAAGAGAGGGAGGGGGGGGGAGAGAAGAGAGGGAGGGGGGGAGAGAAGAGAGGGAGGGGGGGAGAGAGAAGAGAGGGAGGGGGGGGAGAGAGAAGAGAGGGAGGGGGGGGAGAGAAGAGAGGGGGGGGGGGGAGGGGGGGGAGAGAAGAGAGGGAGGGGGGGGAGGGGAGAGAGGGAGGGGGGGGAGAGAGGAGAGGGAGGGGGGGGAAGAGAGGAGAGGGAGGGGGGGGAAGAGAGGAGAGGGAGGGGGGGGAAGAGAGGAGAGGGAGGGGGGGGAAAGAGGAGAGGGAGGGGGGGAGAGAGGAGAGGGAGGGGGGGGAAGAGAGGAGAGGGAGGGGGGGGAGAGAGGAGAGGGAGGGGGGGGAGAGAGGAGAGGGGGGGGGGGAGAGAGGAGAGGGAGGGAGAGAGAGAGTGGGGGGGGAGCCGGAGCTCGGGGGGTGGGGTGCGGGCGGGAGTGGGGGGGAGAGAGAGTTGCGGGAGAGAGCTGGACCGGGAGCTGGAGGAGGGTGGGGGGGTGGGAGAGAGCCGATCTGGGAGTGGGAGCTGGGGGTGGGGTAGAGAGAGAGAGCCGGGGGGCGGGAGAGAGCCGGAGGGAGCAGGAGCTGAACTGGGTGGGGGGTGGGAGCAGGAGCTGAATAGGAGGGAGGTCCAATCCGATCTTCGCCGCCCCAGTGAGCCCATTCGGCCAGGGCTAGGGGCGGCTTGCTTCAGCCCCTCCCACACAGCTTCGGGCACCTGGAGCTACTGCACATGCGCGCACACTGTAGTGCGCATGTGCAGAGGTCCCGGCACTGTTTTCAGCGCCGGGACCTGGCTCCGCCCCCCACAGCTTGTGCTGCGCTGCGCCGAGGGCCTGGATCTACCTGACGGAGGGGAGAATACCGAGGTAAGTTTTAGGCGTGGTTTTGAGCGTGGAAATCAGGCGGGGTTGCGCCGTTCTAGACGCGGCCCGAAACTTGACCCCATAGAGTATAAGTAGTGAGTCTTGTACTTTTCCTGTATTAAACGAGCATTAACGATACTGTCATTTGTCTAGTGTGTCATTTGATATTTAACTCCGGAACCATTGCAGGCAACTACAAGTCACATGACTAGCGAAATTGCCGCTTGCGCAACACAAACCAATCAAATTGCTCAAAATATTTGATTTTATCTAACTTAATACAATTTCTGATGAAACTAACATGCAAGAGCATAGCAAAAATATTTGAACTTGCCTATAAAGTGCGCTACTTCTGTCGGAAATGCTTGTATTACGTTTTGTGTTTTGAAGCTTAGGCTGAATCTCTGTCAAAGGCCTTGGCCATGAGTTTGTGGTCCACCCCAAACTACCACATACTATTGCAGGTCTGTTGCACCCTGTTCCAGGATCATGTTGACCTATCCCAACCATGACACTTTCTTTGTCCATTAGGTCTACCTTCCTTGACCAATGTTTTCACCCAAATTATCAAAGCTATTTTTCTGCAACTCTCACCTGTTCACAGCCCTCCAGCACCAGTTACCAGCTTATAGACCATTTTCAATGCTAAATGCACATGCATTGTATTTGCTAACTGTATGCAGTTCTAACATCATATTAGTGCATTTAGCACTGAAACTGGCTTTAAACTGGCCCACAGTCCCCTGAAAATGGGTTGGGAAATGCAGGGAAAAGCCTGGAATGGATTGGTGAGGGGAAACCGGTTACAGCAGTCGTTCCTAGCCGCCCCCCCACCACCATATGTCAGACACTTTAACAACCGCCACCCCCATACTGCCAGACCAGGGGCATCACTGAATGCTGGCAGACCCTGGAGCCACCCTTCCCAGAATCACCAACCCTGGGAACCACGATAGCTAGTTAGCTATCGGACCCTTCACCCCTGAGTTTGGAGGTATGTTTCAGTAGCATGTTTAAAAGCTATTTGCTCTGGTAAAATTTTGATAATTGTATCTTAGCCTGTCTTGTTCCAATTTTGCATTTTGGCTAAAGCCAACCGAGAAACAGAGGAGCAGAAGACCAGTAACCCTCATTGGATAGACAGCAGTGAACTACCCGCTTGCGTTAATATTGGGACCTTGTGCCAGATGCAGTTCACATTGAAGTTTGGTGCAACAGGCCTGACTGTTGGTTGATGGGGAGTTAGAGACTGTGGGGCCGAAATTGCCCCTTTCGATAAGGCCTCTGACCACTAGATAGCAGCGGCCACATGGCGGCATGGAATGACCGGTGACTGTCAGTGGAGGGGCCGCCGTTTTAGAAATTGCCCTTCCTCAGGAGCGGAGCGGTATCCGGGACCACTCCGCCCGAATTTCCCGCCACGACGTGCACGCGCCGACCCCTTATTGGCTGGCGGGGACCCCCTCACAAAATTGCCCCTTACTCGAAATTGCTAAGAAAGTTTAGTACATTTGGAATAAGATGTCCACTCCAATTTCATATATAGCCGTCCTTTTTTTTTAAATGTAAAAATGACTGTCTGGACAGCAGTTAATACTCAAACACATTAAGATACTTCATTGCAGAGGTCTTGATTTTTGTTAGGAAAAAGTTTGATCTTCATAGTGACACAACGGCCGTTGATTTTATTTTTGTGGGACAACTTTTGCTGTCGGTACACTCTCTGTGAAATGGCGGCACGGCCACCATTAAAGGGGAGGGTGCACAGCCGTGGCCACCATGTTACTTTTATTTTGTCGGTCGACTGCCAGGTAGGCCCAACAATTATGCCTCCGGGTTCGGCCGGGCCACCAACAGGCAGTCTGGTACCCTCTCTGGTACCCTCCCTGGTTGCCCAGTGGGCGCCACTGAAGTGGCTGCAAAGCTTACAGCGGCCCTTTAACTGAAGGGGAGAGACGTGACATGTCAGCGCGGTGCTGATGACTGATCGGGGCGGTAGACCCGCTGCAAGGCCACGTTCGCACCCGACCGGAACACCGTACCACGGAGGGAAAAAAAACTAGAGCTGAATTTCTCCAGTAACTCCGCTCCATGGATTGGGGTGGAAAAAAACTTTAAAAAAAACGATAGGTGCGCCCCGTTTTCGGGCGGAGGGCAATTTTTACCTCCGTAAATCTAGACTGAGGCATTGCTGCTGTTCACTTATCCATTTACTGTTTCAATAAAAGTGTTTGGCAGTTTACAGTCCAAGCCACAATCTAGTGGCATATTTATTCTACTGTCTTTCAAAGTCCACACAAAGGCATGTGATATAGCCAGTAAGCCAAAATACACTGATCAGGGCTTTCAGTTGACTTGCTACAAAATGCTTATATATTGTTCACATAAGGGTGAATTACTTAGATGTTGGGCATGTAAAGATGCAGTCAATTTCATAAGGTGTAAGGGCTCGGTCTGGATTTCTCCGAGACACTGAAGGTGAGGAGAAAAGCAGAAATGCAACTGAACCCACCCCCCCCCCGCCCCCCTCCCAAATGTGTCACTGTCTGAGCCATATCCATTCCAGTATTGCAAAGTCCTTGAACTTCCACCAATTCGGTCAGACCCAAGCTGTGCCCTTCCTCAATTATGCCAGATCCCAGAATCCTTCTCTTTAGTGCTGCCATGATCCCAGTTCCACCCTGCCACCCAGTAAGTCAAACTCCACATTACATTCCCTTCTGCTCTCAAAACCTGGTACTTCTTGCTTGCCATCTTGCTGCAGATTCTTGCTTTTAGAAAAAATGAGTTCAGGAATGGAACATGTATACTAATCAAAATGATCAAAAAGCGCTTTGGGACGTTCGGTGGTTGTGAAAGGTGCCATATAAATGCAAATCTTTCTTTTCTAACATAGAAAATAGAAAAAATTGGAGAATTTGATCCACAAAACGCTGCTTAAAAATCTCAAAATGCCTTGAAAAATCTAATAAATCTAATAAAAATAAATAAAAATCTAATTTGACTTGTCAGTCATGGTAATTCATTGTGTGTTCCATGGAATAATAATGTTATAAAACAGCCTTTTATTTGACGACTCACCGTGAGTAACACCGCAGCAGATTCATCAGTATAAAATAAAGTTTTTTCCATATAACTTGCATCACATTTTAAATATATTCGAAGCCCAAAAAATCTGGCATGTTTTCCCAATTGGCTCAAATTTTCCGACAACTTAACACTTAACGTGGCATCAATCTGAATTTGATTTTGAAAGAGAGGCATGAGGGATTGAAGAGGATCAGCTACTCAAAAAGATGAGATGGTATCAGAGGAGTAAAGCGAGAGACCAGGGTGAGATTTAGTGATAATGGCACATTGTTGCTTTGATGGTTTGGGTGGAGCTGGTGGAAAGTGTAGCCAGGTAGGATTGTTTCTCTAAGGGGAAAGAGTTGCTGACTAGAAACTATGGCCTTGATATTAACCTCCCCACGACAGGCAAGAGAGGGTCGGGTTAACAGTGCTAAAATTTATAGATCACATGGAAGAACTTCAACAGTTGTACATCCCTGTCAGAAGTAAAAATAAAACAGGGAAGGTGGCTCAACCGTGGCTAACAAGGGAAATTAAGGATAGTGTTAGATCCAAGGAAGAGGCATATAAATTGGCCAGAAAAAGTAGCAAACCTGAGGACAAGGAGAAATTTAGAATTCAACAGAGGAGGACAAAGGAGGGGGAAAATAGAGTACGAGAGGAAGCTTGCCTGGAACATAAAAACTGACTGCAAAAGTTTCGATAGATATGTGAAGAGACAAAGATTAGTGAAAACAAACGTGGGTCCCTTGCAGTCGGACTCCGGTGAATTAATAATGGGGAACAAAGAAATGGCAGACCAATTGAACAAAAACTTTGGTTCTGTCTTCACGAAGGAAGACACAAATAACCTTCCGGATGTACTAGGGGACCGAGGGCCTAGTGAGAAGGAGGAACTGAAGGATATCCTTATTAGGTGGGAAATTGTGTTGGGGAAATTGATGGGATTGAAGGCCGATAAATCCCCGGGGCCTGATTGTTTGCATCCCAGAGTACTTAAGGAGGTGGCTCAAGAAATAGTGGATGCATTAGTGATCATTTTCCAACAGTCTATCGACTCTGGATCAGTTCCTATGGACTGGAGGGTAGCTAATGTAACACCACTTTTTAGAAAAGGAGGCAGAGAGAAAACGGGTAATTATAGACCGGTTAGCCTGACATCAGTAGTGGGGAAAATGTTGAAATCTATTAGTAAGGATGGAAAGCAGTGACAGGATCGGTCCAAGTCAGCATGGATTTATGAAGGGGAAATCATGCTTGACCAATCTTCTAGAATTTTTTGAGGATGTAACTAGTAGAGTGGACAAGGGAGAACCAGTGGATGTGGTGTATTTGGACTTTCAAAAGGCCTTTGACAAGGTCCCACATAAGAGACTGGTGTACAAGATCAAGGCACATGGTATTGGGGGTAACGTACTAGCGTGAATAGAGAATTGGTTGGCAGGCAGGAAGCAGAGAGTCGGGATAAACGGGTCCTTTTCGGAATGGGAGGCAGTGACTAGTGGAGTATCACAGGGCTCAGTGCTAGGACCCCAGCTCTTCACAATATACATTAATGATTTGGATGAAGGAATTGAGTGCAGATGACACTAAACTGGGTGGCGGTGTGAGCTGTGAGGAGGATGCTAAGAGGCTGAAGGGTGATTTGGATAGGTTAGGTGAGTGGGCAAATGCATGGCAGATGCAGTATAATGTGGATAAATGTGAGGTTATCCACTTTGGTGGCAAAAACACGAAGGCAGAATATTATCTGAATGTCGGCAGATTAGGGAAAGGGGAGGTGCAACGAGACCTGGGTGTCATGGTTCATCAGTCATCGAAAGTTGGCATGCAGGTACAGCAGACGGTGAAGAAGGCAAATGGAATGTTGGCCTTCATAGCTAGGGGATTTGAGTATAGGAGCAGGGAGGTCTTACTGCAATTGTACAGGGCCTTGATGAGGCCTCACCTGGAATATTGTGTTCAGTTTTGGTCTCCTAATCTGAGGAAGGACGTTCTTGCTATTGAGGGAGTGCAGCGAAGCTTCACCAGACTGATTCCAGGGATGGCTGGATGGACATATGAGGAGAGACTGGATCAACTGGGCCTTTATACACTGGCGTTTAGAAGGATGAGAGGGGATCTCATAGAAACGTATAAGATCCTGACGGGATGGGACAGGTTAGATGCGGGATGAATGTTCCCGATGTTGGGGAAGTCCAGAACCAGGGGACATAGTCTTAGGATAAGGGGTAGGCCATTTAGGACTGAGATGAGGAGAAACTTCTTCACTCAGAGAGTTGTTAACCTGTGGAATTCCCTGCCGCAGAGGCCAGTTCATTGGATATATTGAAGGGGGAGTTAGATGTGGCCTTTGTGGCTAAAGGGATCAAGGGGTATGGAGAGAAAGCAGGAAAGGGGTACTGAGGTGAATGATCATATTGAATGGTGATGCAGGCTCGAATGACCTACTCCTGCACCTATTTTCTATTTTTCTATGGCGCCCACAACCTGCCGCATACATGCCTGCTGCTATTTTTACAGCAGCTGGTAGCATGCCGTCGACACTTCATTAACAAAATTTAAGTTACTGGGGAACTCCAGCTCGGGAAACCCTGCAGTGAAAGAGAGATGGGAGTTGCTAGCTCAAGAAGGTAAGTGCCTTTTACAGCACTCCTTGTGGGCCAGGAAGAGCAGGAGTGCTCTGCCCGGCCCCTTGAGGAAGCCTTCTGCCTCCTCTCTGCCGATCACGGTCTCTCTCTTCCCCCTGCTGCGATCGATGACCTCCACCCCACCACCCCTCACAGGTCCCGATCTCTCGCGCCCTCCCTCCCGATTGCCGCACTTTTTTTTTTTTACCCCCACCTAGCCACAATCTCGTCCCCCTCTCCCTCGCTCCTGACTGCTGGGGTCCGTCCCCAAGGGTTCCTGGCTGTGACCACCTGCCATTGGTTATCCTGCCCAGCAACCAGTCAGCCTGCCAATTTGGCTCGTTGGCGGGCGAGAAACGGAAGAAAAAAAATTATAATGAGGTCCTGTCGTTAAATTTGATAGGATGTCTGCCTTGCCGGGTTTTCCAGCGCTCCCCTGCACTCTCCCTGTCTCCTCCATAAATATCGGGACCCATGCTTCTGCCAGTGCAACAATGTCAATAGAATCATAACCTTGAAGTCAAAAATGACATGGCCTTGTTTGTGAGTTAATGAATATTCTAGTGATTGTTGATCTGCCGGTGGGAGGTGGTGGTGGAAGGGAAGGGGAAGGGGGCTGAAACTAGAAGAGGTGAGCAGGATGGGCAGAAGATTGGAGAGATTAACCCATGAGAAATGCACAAGGCCTTGTGGAGAGGAAGAAAATTTGGATTAAAGCTGGGACATCAAAAATGTTTTCCCAGCGGAGGCATTTTCCACAACAGTTTAGAATATTGACAGAAAAAGTATGTACAAACTTAATGTTGAGAAATGTGTACATTGGCATGAGCCTTTATTCGTGCAGTTCTATTTTTTTGGGGGGAAAAAGATTCCAGCAAAGAGAACAAAGGCCATGCTGATGTCTTGAAACTATGACTCTTAATTGCCTACAGAGTTTTCCAGAAATGTGTGACCAGTATGCATCACTGGTGTGTGGTTTTCCTCACCACCACCCCTCTCAACCTACCCACTGCCTGATTTGTCACGCTGCTTGAACGACATCCAGTACTGGACGAGCAGAAATTTCCTCCAATTAATTATTGGGAAGACCAAAGCCATTGTCTTGGGTCCTCGCCACAAAGTCTGTACCCTAGCCTCTTGCGCATCCCCAGTTTTCTTCCCTCCACCATTGGCGGCCATGTCTTCAGCTGCTGAGGTACTAAGCTCTGGAATTCCCCTCCTAAATCTCTCTGCTTCTCCAGCTCTCTTTCCTCCTTTAAAATGTTCCTTAAAACCTACCACTTTGACCAAGCTTTTGGTCACCTGTCCTCATATCTCCTTATGTGGTTCAGTGCCAGATAGTGTTGAATTATTACTCTTGTTAAGCACTTTTATTATACTACAGTAAAGGCACTATATAACTGCAATTGTTGTTGTTGTAAACATATATTCTGTTCAACAAGGCAAATTGCCTCTGAAAATGGAAAAATAGCAGATCCCATCAGTGCCCCAAGTTTTTTTAGTGGTTGTATGTGTGTGTGTTGCATTCTTTGAGATACGGCTGTGTTATCTAGGTGGCACAGCGTTATAACCTTCATCATAGAGTGAGAAGATACAGGGTCCAATTCCTCACTCATTTGGAATTCAAAATCCTGTCCTCATTCCTGAGGGGAGTTTGAGGGAATTTTCGTTCTCATATCTCTCTTCCTAAGCATACAGGAAGAGAGAAGCTAGAGGGAGAATTCATTGCCATAATGCCCTCATGCACTTCCTCAAAGTAAGGAATGTTAATGCAAGATATTGGAACAATTTGCCGTTTCAGCGAACTTCAGCATCAATCAATCAATCTAAAGTCAATAGCATGGGTGAGATGGATAGGAAAGATGCCTTTACTCAGTCAATTTGCACACCTTATCTGATCCGAGAAAAATACCATTATCATGAGGGTGGGCACAAAGCATGGCCCCAGAACACAACCAATACTAATTGTTGCTGTCTACCATGGACCACCCAGGCATCATTTTGCTGTCCAATTTTCCCTTCCTGGCCTCTTTCAGCTCTATCTGACATGCTGCAACCATTGATCGGCATTATCCTCTTCACAGCTGAAATTAAAAACTGAGCAAAGCAGGACTTTAACCTGTGTCCATTCCCACTCCAGCGTGACATGTTCAATTTCCCACAATTGTCATCCTTATGGCTTCTCTGAGTGAGATTGTCATATTAGGGTCAGATTTGTATGACCCTACTGACATCTACTAGGAGCTGGGTTGAGACGGCCAAACATATCTCACGTCAGACCTTTAGAACCAACACAGAGAGCAGACTTGCATCCCATGAATCTGGCCTCAATTGGAACTTAGGGAGTAATTTTAACCTAACTCATCGGTTGAAAAACCCATGGATCAGGTGGAATGTTGGTTTTACATCCCACCCAATATTTTTCTCCACTGAATTAAACCAGCATTACACCTAATCCCATCAATTAAAATTGCCCCCATAGTTAGAGGTGAAAGGACAGCGTGCTAAACCTTGCACCACCATTTTTGCTGCAATCCACTTTTTTTGTGTGTTGAGCGAAATAATGTTTTAAAAATGTGAATCTTTCTGCAGAACCTAAATGTAAGTGGGACCCGTGCCATGGCCTTTTGCCTGAAAAAAAGAAAATCAAATATGTTGCAAATGCTCTCGACAACTCCGGAGAAAGGCATGGAAGTGTTCATGTACGTGTCGAATTCATTCATAAAATGCCATGAGGGCGAGCATATTGCTGAAGAATTGTGCATTGAAGCTGCCAAGAAATGTGGTAAGAATGTTGAAGTATTTTTCTTGTGGATATTTGTTTGGGTAAGCTTTTTTTCCATGAACATATGAACATATGAGCATGTGAAAACTACAGAAGGGAAATGACCTGCCGGTCCATCTGGCCTGTTCCATACAGCCATGATGCTTTATGCATCACAATACATTCGCAGCCCACCCACTGCAGCCATGTGATCACCTGGCAGTGGGAAAACAACCCAGATTAAAAACCCAGGATAACTAGGGAGGGAAAAAACTGTAAAATTGTACTTGGTTGCTTTCCTTTCCAATAGAAAGGGGCATCTACAGGCATTTTCTGTCCTCCTTTCTCTGCTTAGTTTGAGTATTTATTGGAATCATTTGGGCTGTTGTGTAACATTAGTTGGTGCTCCAATGTTTCTAAATTGTCGTGCAGTATTATGGTGACAGCACGTTCCTACAACCAAGTACAATTTTGACAGTTGCAGACGGAAGAAAGATGTGGCTACTTCTGCTGAACAAGTTACCACCCGCCCCCACCAACTGTACCTCCATTCTCTAATCCCCGCTGCTGAGGACATTATTGGGAGGATAGACACACCAACGTCAGTGTTCTCGAACAGGCCAACATCCCCAGCATCGAAGCACTGACCACACTCGACCAGCCCCGTTGGGCCACATTGTTCGCATGCCTGACACAAGACTCCAAAAGCAAGCGCTCTATTTGGAACCCCTACACGACAAGCGAGCCCCAGGTGGGCGGAGGAAGCATTTCAAGGACACCCTCAAAGCCGTCTCGATAAAGTGCAACATCCCCACCGGTACCTGGGAATCCCTGGCCCAAGACCACCCTAGGTGGAGGAAGAGCGTCCGGGAAGGCGCTGAGCACCTCGAGTCTCGTCGCCGAGAGCATGCAGAAAACAAGTGCAGGCAACGGAAGGTGCATGCGGCAAACCAGATTCCCCACCCACCCTTACCTTCAACGACTGCCTGTCCCACCTGTGACAGAGACTGTAATTCCTGTACTGGACTGTACAGTCACCTGAGAACTCATTTTTGGAGTGGAAATAATTCTTCCTCGATTTCGAGGGACTGCCTATGATGATGACAGGTGCAGTAACTTTGGATTTTTCTGACCACTCACCATTTTTAATATTTTATAGTTAGACATTGCTTCACTTTTCACTGGGTTTCAATTGAATATTCCTTTGGTATCTATGGATTTGATGTCAAAAGGTTTACAAAGCATGAGCAGAGTTTGAGCTCTAATACTTTGGGCCATGCTACAAGAAGGCACAAGTCTATGCCCACAACCTTCTACATGCTGAGTTACCAATTGCAACTGTACCACCATTAAATGGTGCTAACTGGAAGCTTGCTGCTTACCTTAGAGTGGGAGAGTAAAGTGGCGAGACAGCTATTTCCCCACTTTTCTCCTTCTCCATAGGCGACTGCTTTCACATACTGAAGCGGCATTGGTGGAGATCTACTTTTTTTTTTAATTGAGAAACCGAGGGGAAAGAGCCCTGGTTTAGTCCAGGCCACTACAAAAGTTTAAAATTGTAGGGGAAACACGAGAAGGTCGTCAAAAGTTAAGAGTGGCAATGACCATAGTAGCATTTTTTTAAACTTAATTATTGGGATAAGAGTGTTGCTGGCAAGGCCAACATTTATTGCCTGTTCCAAATTGTCCTTGAGAAGGTGTTGGTGAGCCGCCTTCTACAACCACTGCAGCCCGTACAGTGAAGCTATGTCCACAATGCTGCTAGGGAGGATGTTCCAGGATGTTGACCCAGCCACAATGAAAGAACAACAATATATGGCCAAGTCAGGATGATGTGTGACATTGAGGTTGTGGTGTTCCCATGCACTTGCAGCCTTTGCCCTTCTAGATGGTGGTGGTCGCGGATTTAGGAGGTGCTGCCAAAGAAGCCTTGATAAGAGACCAAAAAAATTATGACCGAGTTTGGAAGAGTTGGTGAATGGTCTGTGGAAGGAGAAGGCTTAATGGGCTGAATGGCCTTTTATTATTCCATGCTTTCTTGTGTTCGTGGGAAATTCCAAATTACATTATTTTAATGTTGCTATTAACAATTCATTACTCGCCTAATTTCATTTCATACTTAAAGTAAAAGTTTTGAATCTTTCTTTTGTCAGGTATTTCTCCATTATGCCAGAATCTCTTTACTCTATATGACCCAAATAAAAAACTTTGGTTTTCACCCAATCACATCTTCAAAGTTGATGAGCAAACAGCCCTGATGTTACATTATCGGATGAGGTAGGATCTAAATATTAATTTCTTGTGATGCTGTAACACATGTAAAATATTAGAGGATATTTACTCCATTAAATTCCCAAATGGGGAAGTGTTTATTTCTCTTAATTTTCCTCCTTTCTGACTCTCTCAAGTGGCCATTTTTCACATGCAAACCTAGACACTGAGTGTTGGCTGTCAGTTCAGTCACAAGAAGCTTTCAAGGCTAAACTGGGCCTCTGCAATGTACACACATACACTGTACTCCAGCAGAAATCATTGGCGAGTGATTAGAAGTGAGATATATCTGTTTTCTTTTCCCTTCCTGAACCAAGGGGAGAGAGATGTTAAAGATTGATAAATTGTAACTGGATTGTCTTTGACATGGAAGCCTGTCAGCCAGCCATGTGCAGTGTTTGGAGCTCGGGATGAACATGAGAGGAAAGTTTAGGGAAGCAATGACCACAGTAGTATTGATAAAAGAGCAGCAAAAATAGTTAAGACAGAGTTTGGAGGAGATAGCGTATAACTGACCATCCATGTTGGACCTCTTTGTTGTGCTCTCCCCTCTGCTAGCTCCCTCAGCTGTCTGTCCATTGTTACTCTTTCATTCAGGCCTTGTCACCATCTAACTTTGGCCTTCAATGTGGTCTTTTCCCAGTTGGGACCCATTCCACTCACAGGAAAGAATGATTCACAAAGTGAGTGAACAGGCATTGAAAATCCTAGCTAAAAGATGCTTTAAAGCTTTCAATAAAAATATCACAACAGTTTTTAGTCCATTGCCGTATTATTGTCTTCCTAATTCCCCCCCCCCCCCCTCTTTCAGAACCCTCATCATCTACTACTGAACAAGGGCAGGGTGGGTGTCCGAATTGGTTTCCCAGCGGCACTTGAGGGCAGCCTGGGGGATTGACTGACCTGCTATTTTTCCTAATAAAACTGAAAGCAAAATACTGCAGATGCTGGAAATCTGAAATAAAAACCGAAAATGCCAGAAGCAATCAGCAGGACAGCCAGTACCTGAAGAGAGGAAGGTAGAGTTAGCTTTTCAGGTCTTATAATCCATCATCAGAACCTTGAACAAAGGGTCATAAGACCAGAAACGTTAACCCGACCTTCCTCTCTTCACAGATGCTGCCTGACCTGCTGAGCGTCTGCTTATTTCCCATTTGCTTATGGGGTGGTGCCTGGCCACAACTAAACTGAGGTGAACCATTGAGCAGAGAACAGTCCTCTCCAATCTAGTGCCCCAGTCCCCTCTGGTAGGAGCCTGACTATCTATGCCTTCAGTGTCTCTGTCATGAGAATATCTGCTGCAGGTCTCCCTGGAGCTGCTGTTAAATCTGTAGTGGACTGCAGAGTTGTGAATCTGCTCTTCAGTGCCATGCATGTTGCTAGTGGACTTCTCCATGTGGCACTGCCTGCACCAACTCTTGATGTTCTGCAAACATCATTCTTTTAGATGCAGGACCCATGAGACCCAGATCCCCACTGGCACCTGGGCTGCACAACCTGATCTTCTGGCCAGCAACATTTTCTTCTTGTGCTGACAGCAGCTGCTTCTGCTCACTTGTGCTTTGTGTCGCACTCTCCCGGGGTGGATGCCTGTGTGGTCCTTTGGGTAGATTAAGTGAGTGTTAGCATTTTGTGATGTGCTGGGGCCTGTGTTTTTTTTCCTCTAGCACATGCAGAGGTGAAGAAAAGGATAGGTTACAATGTGTCCTGATGAGCAAAGTTCACATGTAAGATTTCAGGTGATGTAGAGATATGAAGGTTTCATGATATGGTTTGCTAACACTTGTTGGGGTACAATAGGATGAGAAGAAATATAGGCAGAAGTTCACTTTCAACTCATACCTGGTACATATGCTTCTACTTTCCCATCTCTGACTCCCTCTGTGCCCTCCCTCCTCAGGAGCACATCTTCTTCACAGGAGGTAATAGGCCAGAGGTTTGGGGGAGGCCATTTTCTGTTGCAAGTCTCTAGAGTGTTTGCAGGCTACTTTCTTGAGGGGGGCACATTACTACGTTTTATTTCTCAGAATGTTTTAGTTAATAGCAGCTTGGGAGCAGACATGTTGCCTAAACTCCTCCAATTATAACATTATGAAGTTCAACTTGATTAACATCATGGAGTGCTGACAAAGTGCAGTTATCTCCATTCAACACTGTGTAGAGGAGCTTCATAAAGTCAGAAGGGGAATGTTCCACTTGGTAAATTCTCCTTTAGGAAACCATTGGAAAGTTGAAGTTTCGGGCAAATGTTTTGGTCAATTTTCTGCTGGTTTGTTTGGTCTTCACCGTTGTTGAAGTGGGCAGAAAATTGTTTCATTTACCAGAAAACCAAATCTAGGCTAATTATTAGTGACGTGAATCAAGTCTAGCTACTATGCCTTCAGTATTCCTATGTGTGTGGATGTTTAAGCCAAATGTCTAAACACTATGCTGCAGGTAAGGGAAAACATTTATTCTCTGAAATTTCTCAGGCAGAATACAAGGCATTGTGCAATGGTATTCTCTATTACAGCCCATCACAAGGATACTCCTCGGGCTGGAGCAAGAAGTCCTGCACCCTGGCGGATATCCTTACTGTCACATTTAACTTCCAATTACTCTTTTCTAGCTGTTTTGCTGATACTACTGTGATTATTGTTCTTGACATGTCTGTCTTCCTCTTGCTGTGTGTTTGGGAGAGAACAAAATTCAAAGCAACAATAACCATAGTAATATCGAAAAATAGAGCAAAACACCAAAGGCTGTAATGGGTGGGAGAGCGAGCTTGGAGTCTAGGGGTGAGAGATACTCACCTGTCACACAACAATTTTATTTAGCTAACAACAGGATACAAATCATTATTTGACAACGTGAACAGCAACTAGAATTGTACGATAGTAAACTTGTAAGATGGATACAGAAAATGCTGCAAATAATCAGGTCAGGCAGAATCTCTCTCCACAGATGCTGCCTGACTTGCTGAGTATTTCCAGCATTTTCTGTTTTTATTTCAGATTTCCAGCATCCGCAGTATTTTGCTTTTGTTCAAAGATGGATACATCAGAATTGTTTTTTTCACCAAGACTCTTGTATTATATATTTACTAAAGAGTTTGGAAGAAATCCCCAGTGGAGCTCCCTCACAGGGGTCACCTTCAGGATTGAGTGGCATATCAGTCACAGTGTTACTGGATGATGCAAAAATATTTCCATCAAGGTGGCCATGAGTGGATTCCATAGAGTAATTGCTGGAATCGCTACAGAAGAGAAGTTGTTTCTTACAGCAACTGGGGTTTACAACTGGTTCTACAATGTCCTCTACAGTCATAGCATACTGACACTCACTGTTTAGGACCACACTTGAAGAATAGCTACTTTCATGAATATTTGACGGTGATAGGCACCCATTAAACAATGGCCTAATATTTCACAGCTTCAGGAGAGGAAAGAGAAAACTACAAAACAACAACAAAAATTAAGTTCGTAACACAGATGCAACTTGATTAGAAATTATAAAAACAACTAAACATTTTGCATTACATTTCAAGATATCACACTTTGTTACAGAAGCAAAACCATCTTAAAAAAAATTGTCTTTTTAAAAAAAAAAGACAGTCAAAAAGGTGGACAAAACAGACACCGGCAACTACAGATCCATTAGTCTTTCTATTGGAGTAGGAGGGCGACGGCAGCGAAGAGGGACATCACCAAGATACAGGTCGGTGATTGGAGCGTGGGCAGGTACAGCAGGAGCGGTGAGGTAGGGGCGAAGGAGCGGTGAGAAATTGCAGAGGGACGTGATCGGGGTCCAGTTGAGTCGCGAGTTCGGGGCCAGGGGCCCAGGGGCAGCACGGGCCAGCCCACACCGTGATATGTGTGCGCACTAGGTCTGTGCGGCAGAGCAGGTCTCCAGTCATCTTGGTTAACCCTTGCTACTGGACCAAGACCTAGCTCTGTCAAGCCCGTGTGGTGGCTGGAGTGCAACGGTCACCACACGTTAAAAAAATCCAAGCACAAGCATCTTCCACCCTTCAAGATTTAGTTCGGGACCTGGAATATTAGGTCCTTCATTGAAACACTTGTGAACTTTTTGACGTGGGAGCAAGTTATCCTCGTTTCGAGGGACTGCCTATGATGATGAGTCTTCAATTCTATGTAATATAGATGCAATTACAGTATCAGGAGTAACTTTAAGGAATACCTGTAGGAAAATGTGGACTTGTTGGAGGAGGTATTTTGGGTTGGGAGGGGGCATGGCAGGAGAGTACTGGGTGGGCTACCCCAGAGTGCAGTGTTAAATCCATTATTGTTTTTAATTCATATCAATAACTAGGATTCAGAAACTCAATGCAAGGTGATGATACCAAGCTGGAAGGGGCAGTGGATTCAGGAAAGGCAACTCAGAAGTTACAGAATGTGTTGGATATAATATGTAAGTGGACTAAAATTGACAGGTTAAACTTATGATAGATAAATGTAAAGTACTGTACCCAGGAAGGAAAAATGGGCAACTTACGTATTCCATGAATGGTGTTGGGAGTAGCTAAGGATGAAATGAGAGAGAACTAGGAGTTTTATTAGACTTGATGTTCAACCAGTGTAGAGCAGCAATCAACAAAGTCAGTAGAACATTGAAGTAGCCAGCTAAAACAGTAGCATGTAAGTCACACGAAGTGGCGATGTAAACTGCTCTGGTCAAACTGCACTTTGAGTACTGTGCCTAGTTCTGGTCACCGAAAAACAAGGGAGACCAGTGCTGGACACAAAAGCAAAATACTGTGAATGCTGGAATCTGAAATAAAAACAGAAAATGCTAGAAATCTCAGCGGGTGAGGCAGCATCTGTGGAGAGAGAAACCGAGTTAACATTTCAGGTCGATGACCCTTCGTCAGAACTGGAGAGTGTTCGAAATGAACAGATTCTTAAGGAGCACTGAAAGGGAGAGGGGAGAAAAGGGAAGGTCTGTGATAGGGTGGAAGACAGGAGAGATTTGAGAGACAAAAGGGATGATGGGCCAACTTGAGATGGTAATAGCAGAAGTTAGAAAAAGATTATACTTGATAGGGTGTGAATGACGGAATAATTACCAACTGCCATAGGAAACAAAAAAAAAATACAGGGGAGGGGGCTTAGAAAAAAAGAGGAGGAAAGGGAGCAAAGTACGGGCAGAAGTTATGGTTTGAAATTGTTGAACTTGATGTTGAGTCCAGAAGGCTGTAACGAGCTTGCGTTGAGCTTCACTGGAACAGTGTAGGAGGCCGAGGACGGAGAGGTCAGAGTGGGAGTGGAGCGGGGAATTAAAATGACAGATGACCAGAAGCTCAGGGTCACACTTACAGATTGAGCGGAGGTGTTCCACAAAGTGTTCACCCAATCTGTGTGTGGTCTCCCCAATGTAGAGGAGACCACATCGTGAGCAGCAAGTGCTGGAGGCAATGCCGAGAAGAGCTGTAAGACTGATCTTTGATGTCAAGAGTCTGAGTTGTGAGGAAAGACTGGAGATATTTGGGCCCCTATTTTCCACTTGCTGGATTTTTGGCGGCCACACATGCCGACGACACAAAACTAAGTGGGATTGCGAGTTGTGAAGAGGATGCAAAGATGCTGCAAGGCAATTTAGATAGGTTGAGTGAGTGGGCAAACACATGGCAGATGCAGTATAACTTGGATAAATGTGTAGTTATCCATTTTGGTAGGAAAAACATAAGGACAAGGTATTATTTAAATGGTGATGGCTTGGGAAGTGTCTCAATTTGTGCCATCAACTCCTCTATTTTGTTACAAATGCTACATGCATTTCGACAAAATGCCTTTTAAGTTTGTCTTTTTACCCTTTTTTCCTGCTTGCTTCCTTTCTCCTTCAAACTCACTTTATTTCTTTATTTTTGCTTTCTAATTCCAGCTTTACTCCCCTCCCTACTGAATCTATTTTTAGGTTCCCATCCCCCTGCCAAGCTAGTTTAAACCCTCCCCAACAGCACTAGCAAACCCCCCTGCGAGGATATTGGTCCCGGCTCTGTTGAGGTGCAACCCGTCCGGCTTGTGCAGGTCCCACCTCCCCCAGAAGTGGTCCCAATGCCTCAGGAAACTAAAGCCCTCCCACCTGCACCATCTCTCCAACCACGTATTCATCTACTCTATCCTTCTATTTCTGTACTCACTAGCTCGTGGCACTGGGAGTAATCCAGGGATTACTACCTTTTGAGGTCCTGCTTTTTAATCTCTCTCCTAGCTCCCTAAACTCTGCCTCCAGGACCTTATCCCTCTTCTTGCCTATTGTAAAGTCCTGTCCCCTCAGTACAGATTCACACGAGGCATGTAGTGAAGTCAAGGTCACTCTGGATCTGCACCTTTATTTCACCACTCTGGAATGCTGCACTTGCCTGAGACCTGTCCTTATATACCTGTCTCTTGCAAGTGTACCTCTGGTGGTAAGGTATGCTGGTGGTTACAGGTCATATCTTATTACAGTCATGTATAGCATGTTAGGATACAGTTGTATATAATAATGTAAGATACATGACACCTATGTCATTGGTACCGATGTGGACCACGACCTCTGGCTGTTCACCCTCCCCCCCCAGAATTCCCTGCAGCCGCTCAGTGACATCCTTGACCCTGACACCAGGGAGGCAACATACCATCCTGGAGTCACGTCTGCGGCCGCAGATACGCCTGTCTGCTCCCCTGACTTTGAATCCCCTACCCCTATAGCCCATTCTTCTTCCTCCCCCCTCCCACCCCCCCCGTGCAGCTAAGCCACCCATGGTGCCGTGGACTTGGCTCTGGCTGCACTCCCCAGAGCCACCATCACCCCCACTGGTACTCAGAACAGAGTACTGCTTGGAGAGCAAGATGGACTCACTGGACTCTTGCACTACCTGCCTAGTCCTCCTCTTCTGTCTGGAGGTCACCCACTCCCTCTCTGCCTGCACACTCTTAAGCTGTGGGATGACCACCTCCTGAAATGTGTTATCCACGTTGCTCTCAGTCTCGCGGATGCATCACAGTGACTCCAGCCGCTGTTCAAGCTCCAAAACACGGAGTTCGAGTTGGTGCAGCTGGAGATACCTCCCGCACGCGTGGCCACACTGGCTGCGTAAAGCACCCGGGACTTCCCACATGCCACAGGATGTGCAATCCACGGGACTGAGCTGCCCTGCCATCCCTCTAGTTACACTCGCAACTATCGAGTAGAACTAAACTCTAAACCTTAGCACAACACACCCAACCGCTACTTAGCAAACAGCCAATTTAATTAACTGGCTCTCCTTAGATAATAAAGATCACATATATTCACTGGCAGATCCTACATACAACAATGCCAAAGGTTTCCTACTGAAAAGAAAAGAAAAATACTCACCATTCCACCAGCCAATCACTGACCCGTTTGGCTGTGACGTCGCACTTCTATTTTGATTTTTTTTTTAACTTTTTGTCCCTGCAACAGCTGGCTCCTCCCGACTGCTGCTGACCTTTTTATGTTGTCTTACTACAGTTATACAGGGCCTTGGTGAGACTGCACCTGGAGTATTGTGTGCAGTTTTGGTCTCCTTACCTAAGAAAGGATATACTTGCCATAGTGGGAGTACAGCGAAGGTTCACCAGACTGATTCCTGGGATGGCAGGACTGCCGTATGAGGAGAGATTGGGTCGACTAGGCCTGTATTCACTAGAGTTTAGAAGAATGAGAGGGGATCTCATTGAAATGTATAAAATTCTGACTGGGTTGGGTAGACTGGATGCGGGGAGGATGTTTCCTCTGGCTGGGAAGTCTAGAACAAGGGGTCACAGTCTCAGGATACGGAGTAGGAAATTTAGGACCGAGATGAGGAGAAATGTTTTCGCTCAGAGGGTGGTGAACCTGTGGAATTCTCTACCACAGAAGGCTGTGGAGGCTAAGTCACTGAATATATTTAAGAGGGAGATAGATAGATTTCTAAAAACAAAAGGCATCAAGGGGTATGGGGAAAAAGCGGGGATATGGTGTTGAGATAGAGGATCAGCCATGATCATATTGAATGGTGGTGCAGTCTCAAAGGGCCGAATGGCCTACTACTGCTATTTTCTATGTTTCTATGTTAACATACGATTTTTTTTAATGTATGTTTGCGGCAGAAAAAAAAATCGGGACTTTCGCCAAAGAAGTATTTGAATTTGGCGCCGGGCTCTCTGAAGTTAGTCTGGGGGACGGAGCTTCAAGTCTGCACTAAAAATTGTCTGGGCATGCGCGAAAAGCTGAAGTTGCCAGGGCAACCAGAGACGCTGAAGCCCGCTCCCCCGAAAGGACTGCTGCCCCACCGCTGCCGAAAGGGCCACAAAGGACGCTAACCCCCCCCACCAGCTGGACCTGCTGAAATCCCAGGCCGAAAGGACTGCTCCACCCCTGGTTGGACCCGCTGCAATCCCGGGCTGAATGTCCCTCCCGCTCCCGAACCTCAACTCGCGGGAGGATTGGGGGTGGGGCATTCAGCCCGGTCAGCAGCTGGTCCAGCGGGGGGGGGGAAGCAGACCTTTCGGCCCGGGAACTGAGTCCATGATCAGATCAGTCATGATCTTATTAAATGGTGGAGCATCCTCGAGGGGTCAAGTGGCCTACTCCTGCTCCTATTTCTCATGTTCTTGTGTTCTCTTGCTCCAAAAAGAGTTCTGTGTGGGGGAAAAAAAAGGTATTTTATTGTGTATTCTTATTGCCTTGCTTCTGTCCTCATGTGTGCTGCGCCGATCCCTTAAGTTAACGTACGTTTTTTTTTTTGCGGGGATTTTGGGCAGTTTGTGCCTCACTGAAAAAAATCGATTAAGTTCACAAAAATGGCGCCCAATCCCGTTTTGACTTGTGTCCAGCAACATTTTTTAAACTGGTGCGCACATGGTCGGCGCCTGCGTCCAAATGGTGGCTAAAAAACGGTGCACAATTGTGGCAAAAATAGAGCCCTTAATCCTTTTGGCCTGGTAAGGAGTTGTCTGAGAGACAATCTTTTTGAGCTATATAAGATAGTTATGGGTATAGCAAAGGTAATTCTATTGCTTTAATTAAGTTACAGTAATTAGACCTCGTGGCCTTTAAATGCTGTACCTTGGGAGTAGAGTAATAGATTGTATGTTACCTGGTATAATAATGTTCTTATGAAACAGTGCATTCTTTGTCTTATTGTGAGCAATGTCATGAGAGAGCTACTAGCTTTAATTATAAAAATGAGAATTCATATTGTAAACCTCTAAAATCTGAATACTGAGTAGTTTCAAACTGCTATTAAGAGGCCTATTATTTCCTGCACGTGTTTTCAGAGCGTGGTTCCATTATTATCTTTTTATACTTGCTGTTTTATCTATTCACTAAATAGTGTCTGGAAACATAAGGTTCATGACAGCAGAGCTTTAACATTTTTGCAACATTTTCTATAAAAACATCATCATTCCATCTGGGATTCCCCTGATACTCAGTGTATAACTTCAGTGTGCACAGTGGAACCGAGCCACACAGACCAAGCAGATCTTGGGTTTGATCCCGAATCCGCGCTGGGTTATTAGAGCTCAGCCACTATCTAAACTAGCATGTGAAGAATGTCCACTCAAATACCAGAGGGCTGCTGGCACCCGCTGACACCCCGCCCCCCCCCCCCCCCCCATATCCTAGAGTTCAGGAAAAGAGAGAAGAAAGGGTAAAAGTATGAGGGAGAATATCGGGGTGAATTTTAACCCCCCCCCCCACCAAAATGGGTGGGTTTGGGTCGGGTCAGATGTTTAAAAATTTTAAATCTGAAAACCGACCCCAACCTGCCCACTTCTGGATTTAACGGAGGTAGAACAAGAGATGGGCAGTCAACCTGCTCCCAGGAGGCAGGTTCGCAATTTAAATATTTTAAGGAAGTATAACAGTGGCTGCCGGGTTTCCCAGGCCTCGGGGAAACCCGGCAGCTGAAGGGAGGCGAGGACAGCTGAAGGGGCGAAGGTATGTGCCTTTATAGCACTGCTCGTGAGCCAGGAGGAGCAGGAGTGCTACCCCGCCCTCCAAGCTAACCGCCCCAGGCTCAGGGATCAGATCTCCCTCAGGATCGGACCCCCGCTCCTCAGGTTAGTGGATCGGACCTACCTGCTCCTGCCGCCTGCTCTGGAGTCCTCCCTGCCCGACTGGAAGCCAAGCCTGTCAATCAGTTAAAACTCCACAGCATGTAGGGAAACACGGGTTTCCTGTCTGAAACTCTGCCCTCCCTCCTCCTACCCCACAAATTTACCCCCACCTCCGTTCATATCCAGGCTATCACCTTGGTAGGAACTGTGTCTGTCTGTCAAATATTTGCATAGCCTCTGTTAATTTCCTGAGGAAAAGCAGCTGGTATCTCTGCATTCGTCTGATACTGCCATTCTACAAACAGCAAACTGAGTCAGACAAAAAGAAACTGGTTGTTCCAAACAACATCACACAACACTCCTGCCTACAGTACAAAAGAGGAACCGTTGCAGTTAGTGTTCTCAGCATAAGTTTATGGTTAGGGGTTTGGATATGTTATGGCACAGGACAAACAACAAGAGCTATAAGTCGTGACGTGCAGTGGCTTCAGAATAGGTTGGGTTCAATATTCATCTTAGAATTTGAGTAATATACATGTATTTTGCATCAATTTTTTTACTTTAATTTTTCAGTATATAAAAATTCAGATACTGGTAATCTGTATTTGTAATTTCATGAAGAGTATATTTTCACTGCTCTCTCCCATTTGCATCCGGCACCACATGTGCATAAGGGTGAGCAACCTGCTCCCAGACCTCCGCCAATATTTTTTGAAAGTGATAGCTAGGAGAGGCATGAGATGATCCTGGGCACGACCCTGCCACACAAGGAGGCTCCTGCCCTTCTTGCTGCCTCTCCATAGTGGCCCTGGGTGAGATCAGCAGAACATGGTGGGGTTAGCGGGAAGGGTGCTGGATGTTGAGTTACACACTTCCTGTTGCAGTGCCTCAGTCCTCCTCTGGCACTCGTCACTGCTTCCATCAACAGTTTAAAGCTTCATAGGTCTGTTTATTCTGTTTGAGTCAGGGGGCTATTATTGACACACAACAGTTGGTTTATTTTGAAAGTACAAACAGAAAAAGTTGGAAATGTAAAGCAGCTTGGTCAGTGGTTGTAAAGAGAAAAGACAAGTTATGACATGTTAAGTGTGCTCTTTTCATCAGAACATGGAGGGTACACACCCCAAAAGCTAATGTTTCTCTTTACAGATGTTGACTGTCCTGCTGTGTATCCAGCTTTTTCTGTTTTTCCTTTTTTAATTTGCTGTTTTGTTTTGTTTGACTGATTTGGAATAGATATTTATAGACACGGGCAGTGTACAGTGGTTTAGGTATAAATGGACTGCGTAAACACCAATTTGACGCAAACATTTGAGGCTGAGCCTGCTTATCAGGAAAACCCAGACTTGAGATATTTATTATTGTGTCAGCCTTGTACAGGCTTCTTGTTAAGTTATGTAACTGTTGACGCTCCTTCCAATGTCTGGCTATGTATGATTAAATTTTATAATATTTAATAACTTTTCTTGATGGTTCTGTGTGGCATTGATGATACAGATAAGGAAAATGGCAAGTTCAATTACCAGTTTTGACTAAGTTAGCCGATCTTAGCCAGAGTAGCTGTAGGGAGGCTACGATTGGTGTAGATTTTTCTAGACTCGTTTTTCTGGTTTCCTCATTGTTAACCATGGACCCCTGATGAAAAGTGCATGTGTCTGGTGAGGACAGGATTAGGCCCAGTTATTGTGCACCCCATGGTCAAATAGCTTTCCAGCACTCACTGTGTAGAACGGCTACTTATGGGACATAATGAAGAATGGTCAGCACTCTTGTCCAATATGAGTCAGCTGTTCATAGTAGTTGAAAATGATGTCTTTTGAGTAACTGTTTCCTTTCCAAATCTCAAATAATGATGAAATTAATGTACGTTAAAGAAAAGCATCTCGGCTCCCCTGATACCTCAGTTGGTAAACACACTGTTCATTGTGTAATTGAGCCTGTTGCTATAGGTATATAAAAAGAAAAAGAGTGACTAGAGTAAATGTTGGTCTCTTGGAGGACGAGACCGGGGAATTAGTAATGGGAAACATGGAGATGGCAGAAACTCTGAACAAATATTTTGTATCAGTCTTTACAGTAGAGGACACTAATAATATTCCAACAGTCAAGGGGCTGTAGGGGGGAGAAACTAAGGAGATGGTACTCAGTAAGATAATGTGACTAAAGGCAGATAAACCCCCTGGACCTGATGGCTTGCATCCTAGGGTCTTAAGAGAAGTAGCAGCAGGCATTGTGGATGAATTGGTTGTAATTTACCAAAATTCCACCAGACTGGAAAACTGCAAATATAATAGCCCTATTTAAAAAAGGGGGTAGACAAAAAGCTGGAAACTATAGACCAGTTAGCCTAACATCTTTGGTTGGGAAGATGTTGGAGTCCATTATTAAAGAAGCAGTAGCAGGACATTTGGAAAAGCAAAATTTGGTCAGGCAGAGTCAGCATGGATTTATGAAGGGGAAGTCGAGGAGGCGGGAGCTCGGAGCAGCGCGAGTCCGGGGTCGGCGAGAGGCCGATAAAGGCCAGCGGGAGTCGGGCAGTTCGAGCAGTCAGTCGAGGAGGCGGGAGCTCGGAGCAGCGCGAGTCCGGGGTCGGCGAGAGGCCTATAAAGGCCAGCGGGAGTCGGGCAGTTCGAGCAGTCAGTCGAGGAGGCGGGAGCTCGGAGCAGCGCGAGTCCGGGGTCGGCGAGAGGCCTATAAAGGCCAGCGGGAGTCGGGCAGTTCGAGCAGTCAGTCGAGGAGGCGGGAGCTCGGAGCAGCGCGAGTCCGGGGTCGGCGAGAGGCGTGCCGGTGCAGCTACAGGGAGAAGGCAAAAAAAACAAAGGTGACGTCACAGCCTAGGGGGTAAGTGATTGGCTGGTGATTGGTGAGTAGTTTTTCTTTTTCTTCTTATATTGGTCAGTAACTTTTAACATTGTTATTACCAGTTTAAGTGTATCTAAGGGTTAAGACATGGCAGGAGAGCTCGGTCGGGTGTTATGCTCCTCCTGTACCATGTGGGAACTCGGGGACGCTTCCGGTGTCCCTGACGACTACGTGTGCGGGAAGTGTATCCGCCTCCAGCTCCTGACGGTCCGCGTTACGGAATTGGAGCTGAGGGTGGATTTACTCTGGAGCATCCACGATGCTGAGAATGACGTGAGCATCACGTGTAGTGAGTTGGTCTTACCGCAGGGAAAGGGTCCACAGCCAGATAGGGAATGGAAGACCAGCAGGAAGAGTAGAGCAAGGAAGGTAGTGCAGGGGTCCCCTGCGGTCATCCCCCTGCAAAACAGATACACCGCTTTGGGTACTGTTGAGGGGAATGACTCATCAGGGGAGGGCAGCAGCAGCCAAGTTCATGGCACCGTGGCTGGCTCTGCTGCACAGGAGGGCAAGAAAAAGAGTGGGAGAGCGATAGTGATAGGGGATTCAATTGTGAGGGGAATAGATAGGCGTTTCTGCGGCCGCAACCGAGACTCCAGGATGGTATGTTGCCTCCCTGGTGCAAGGGTCAAGGATGTCTCGGAGCGGGTGCAGGACATTCTGAAATGGGAGGGAGAACAGCCAGTTGTCGTGGTGCACATTGGTACCAACGACATAGGCAAAAAAAGGGATGAGGTCCTACGAAACGAATTTAAGGAGCTAGGAGCTAAATTAAAAAGTAGGACCTCAAAAGTAGTAATCTCGGGATTGCTACCAGTGCCACGTGATAGTCAGAGTAGGAATCGCAGGATAGCGCAGATGAATACGTGGCTTGAGCAGTGGTGCAGCAGGGAGGGATTCAAATTCCTGGGGCATTGGGACCGGTTCTGGGGGAGGTGGGACCAGTACAAACCGGACGGTCTGCACCTGGGCAGGACCGGAACCAATGTCCTAGGGGGAGTGTTTGCTAGTGCTGTTGGGGAGGATTTAAACTAATATGGCAGGGGGATGGGAACCAATGCAGGGAGACAGAGGGAAACAAAAAGGAGACAAAAGCAAAAGACAGAAAGGAGATGAGGAAAAGTGGAGGGCAGAGAAACCCAAGGCAAAGAACAAAAAGGGCCACTGTACAGCAAAATTCTAAAAGGACAAAGGGTGTTAATAAAACAAGCCTGAAGGCTTTGTGTCTTAATGCAAGGAGTATCCGCAATAAGGTGGATGAATTAATTGTGCAAATAGATGTTAACAAATATGATGTGATTGGGATTACGGAGACGTGGCTCCAGGATGATCAGGGCTGGGAACTCAACATTCAGGGGTATTCAACATTCAGGAAGGATAGAATAAAAGGAAAAGGAGGTGGGGTAGCATTGCTGGTTAAAGAGGAGATTAATGCAATAGTTAGGAAAGACATTAGCTTGGATGATGTGGAATCTATATGGGTAGAGCTGCAGAACACCAAAGGGCAAAAAACGTTAGTAGGAGTTGTGTACAGACCTCCAAACAGTAATAGGGATGTTGGGGAGGGCATCAAACAGGAAATTAGGGGTGCATGCAATAAAGGTGTAGCAGTTATAATGGGTGACTTTAATATGCACATAGATTGGGCTAGCCAAACTGGAAGCAATACGGTGGAGGAGGATTTCCTGGAGTGCATAAGGGATGGTTTTCTAGACCAATATGTTGAGGAACCAACTAGGGGGGAGGCCATCTTAGACTGGGTGTTGTGTAATGAGAGAGGATTAATTAGCAATCTCATTGTGCGAGGCCCCTTGGGGAAGAGTGACCATAATATGGTGGAATTCTGCATTAGGATGGAGAATGAAACAGTAATTTCAGAGACCATGGTCCAGAACTTAAAGAAGGGTAACTTTGAAGGTATGAGGCGTGAATTGGCTAGGATAGATTGGCGAATGATACTGAAGGGGTTGACTGTGGATGGGCAATGGCAGACATTTAGAGACCGCATGGATGAAGTACAACAATTGTACATTCCTGTCTGGCGTAAAAATAAAAAGGGGAAGGTGGCTCAACCGTGGCTATCGAGGGAAATCAGGGATAGTATTAAAGCCAAGGAAGTGGCATACAAATTGGCCAGAAATAGCAGCGAACCTGGGGACTGGGAGAAATTTAGAACTCAGCAGAGGAGGACAAAGGGTTTGATTAGGACAGGGAAAATGGAGTACGAGAAGAAGCTTGCAGGGAACATTAAGGCGGATTGCAAAAGTTTCTATAGGTATGTAAAGAGAAAAAGGTTGGTGAAGACAAACGTATGTCCCCTGCAGTCAGAATCAGGGGAAGTCATAACGGGGAACAAAGAAATGGCGGACCAATTGAACAAGTACTTTGGTTCGGTATTCACTAAGGAGGATACAAACAACCTTCCGGATATAAAAGGAGTCAGAGGGTCTAGTAAGGAGGGGGAACTGAGGGAAATCTTTATTAGTCGGGAAATTGTGTTGGGGAAATTGATGGGATTGAAGGCCGATAAATCCCCAGGGCCTGATGGACTGCATCCTAGAGTACTTAAGGAGGTGGCCTTGGAAATAGCGGATGCATTGACAGTCATTTTCCAACATTCCATTGACTCTGGATCAGTTCCTATGGAGTGGAGGGTAGCCAATGTAACCCCACTTTTTAAAAAAGGAGGGAGAGAGAAAACAGGGAATTATAGACCGGTCAGCCTGACCTCAGTAGTGGGTAAAATGATGGAATCAATTATTAAGGATGTCATAGCAGTGCATCTGGAAAATGGTGACATGATAGGTCCAAGTCAGCATGGATTTGTGAAAGGGAAATCATGCTTGACAAATCTTCTGGAATTTTTTGAGGATGTTTCCAGTAAAGTGGACAAAGGAGAACCAGTTGATGTGGTATATTTGGACTTTCAGAAGGCTTTCGACAAGGTCCCACACAAGAGATTAATGTGCAAAGTTAAAGCACATGGGATTGGGGGTAGTGTGCTGACGTGGATTGAGAACTGGTTGTCAGACAGGAAGCAAAGAGTAGGAGTAAACGGGTACTTTTCAGAATGGCAGGCAGTGACTAGTGGAGTGCCGCAAGGTTCTGTGCTGGGGCCCCAGCTGTTTACATTGTACATTAATGATTTAGACGAGGGGATTAAATGCAGTATCTCCAAATTTGCGGATGATACTAAGTTGGGTGGCAGTGTGAGCTGCGAGGAGGATGCTATTAGGCTGCAGAGTGACTTGGATAGGTTAGGTGAGTGGGCAAATGCATGGCAGATGAAGTATAATGTGGATAAATGTGAGGTTATCCACTTTGGTGGTAAAAACAGAGAGACAGACTATTATCTGAATGGTGACAGATTAGGAAAAGGGAAGGTGCAACGAGACCTGGGTGTCATGGTACATCAGTCATTGAAGGTTGGCATGCAGGTACAGCAGGCGGTTAAGAAAGCAAATGGCATGTTGCTACAGTTGTACAGGGCCTTGGTGAGGCCACACCTGGAGTATTGTGTACAGTTTTGGTCTCCTAACTTGAGGAAGGACATTCTTGCTATTGAGGGAGTGCAGCGAAGGTTCACCAGACTGATTCCCGGGATGGCGGGACTGACCTATCAAGAAAGATTGGATCAACTGGGCTTGTATTCACTGGAGTTCAGAAGAATGAGAGGGGACCTCATAGAAACGTTTAAAATTCTGACGGGTTTAGACAGGTTAGATGCAGAAAGAATGTTCCCAATGTTGGGGAAGTCCAGAACCAGGGGTCACAGTCTGAGGATAAGGGGTAAGCCATTTAGGACCGAGATGAGGAGAAACTTCTTCACCCAGAGAGTGGTGAACCTGTGGAATTCTCTACCACAGAAAGTAGTTGAGGCCAATTCACTAAATATATTCAAAAGGGAGTTAGATGAAGTCCTTACTACTCGGGGGATCAAGGGTTATGGCGAGAAAGCAGGAAGGGGGTACTGAAGTTTCATGTTCAGCCATGAACTCATTGAATGGCGGTGCAGGCTAGAAGGGCTGAATGGCCTGCTCCTGCACCTATTTTCTATGTTTCTAAGTCATGTTTGACAAATTTGCTAGAATTCTTTGAGGATGTAATGAACAGAGTGGATGTAGTGTATTTGGACTTCCAGAAGGCATTTGACAAGGTGCCACATAAAAGGTTACTGCACAAGATAAAAGATCACGGGTTTCAGGGTAATATATTAGCATGGATAGAGGATTAGCTAACTAACAGAAAATAGAGAGTCAAGATAAAGGGTTCATTCTCGGGTTGGCAACCAGTAACTAGTGGGGTGCCGCAGGAATCAGTGCTGGGACCCCAACTATTTACAATCTATATTAACGACTTGGAGGAAGGGACTGAGTGTAACGTAGCTAAGTTTGCTGACGATACAAAGATGGGAGGAAAAGCAATGTTTGAGGACGACACACAAAATCTGCAAAAGGACATAGACAGGCTAAGTGAGTGGGCAAATATTTGGCAGATGGAGTATAATGTTGGAAAGTGTGAGGTCATGCACTTTGGCAGGAAAAATTATTTAAATGGAGAAAGATTGCAAAGTGCTGCAGTACAGCAGGACCTGGGGGTACTTGTGCATGAAACACAAAAGGATAGTATGCAGGTACAGCAAGAGATCAGGAAGGCCAATAGAATCTTGGCCTTTATTGCAAAGGGGATGGAGTATAAAAGCAGGGAAGTCTTGCTACAGCTGTACAGGGTATTGGTGAGGCCACACCTGGAATACTGCATGCAGTTTTCGTTTCCATATTTACGAAAGGATATACTTGCTTTGGAGGCAGTTCAGAGAAGGTTCACAAGGTTGATTCCGGACATGAGGGGGTTGATTTATGAGGAAAGGTTGAGTAGGTTGGGCCTCTATTCATTGGAATTCAGAAGAATGAGGTGTGATCTTATTGAAATGTATAAGATTATGAGGGGGTTTGACAAGGTGGATGCAGAGAGGATGCTTCAGCTGATAGGGGAGACTAGAACTAGAGGGCATGATCTTAGAATAAGGGGCCGCCCATTTAAAGCAGAGATGAGGAGGAATTTCTTTGAGGGTTGTGGATCTGTGGATTTCGCTGCCTCGAGAGAGCTGCGGAAGCTGGGTCATTGAATAAATTTAAGACAGAAATAGACAGTTTCTTAAACGATAAGGGAATAAGGAGTTATGGAGAGCAGGCAGGGAAGTGGACCTGAGTCCATGATCAGATCAGCCATGTTGGTATTAAATGGCGGAGCAGGCTCGAGTGCCGTATGGCCTACTCCTGCTCCTATTTCTTATGTTCTTATATGCTACCTATATTATTTTTAAAACAAGAAAACCTCCTTGTAGACACGTGTCTGCACTTTGTTTTGTGTCTTCCCAGTGATGCCACAGACGAGACTAAGAACTTGTGGAGATTGTGACAATAAAACAGCATACTAAATAGCCCATAGCACTGCCTACTGAACATCAAATACTATACACCCCGATTGCCTGTATCTTTGTATTTCCATAATATCCATTGCTCTCCACCAATATTGCCACATTGACTAACTTCCAGTATCAACAATACTCTGTTTCTGCAGGTTCTTCTTTGGAAACTGGCACGGATCCAATGAAAACGAGCAACCTGTCTGGAGGCACTCTCCTGTCCGAAAGCAGAAAAATGGCTACGATCCCAAAAGTACAGAAAACGGAACTCCTCTTCTGGATGCGAGTTCCCTCGAATACCTATTTGCTCAGGTAGGATTTTTTTTTAAGTTTTTGATATTGGAATTTATCAAATTCAGCAGGTTCCTCGCCTCAAGAAACTTCAGTTTAATTTGTGATTGATTTGAATTCTTCAGTAAAGTTTGGGTGCAACTATAATTCTATATTACTGAACAAAGAAAAACCGTGAATCATGCAATGCTTGTACGTGTGGTTTAAGTGACAGGCCAATTTATCCATCTGGGTGCACTGCTGAGGAGTGTACTTACTTTGCAGCTGGCTCCTTGATTTGATGCATAAAAACGTCAATCTTCCAAGTCATTGTTTATTCCCAATAATTTTTACACTCTGACTGATTCCTATCCATGAACTTGACTGCTTGTTACTGAAATTAGAATACTGCCAATTCACAATAAGCTCCTGTACGACAGTTCAATCTGCAGGTGCTGGGAATATTCTGTTGAATAATAGATCACAAATGTTTAATAATTTACAGATTTATCTGATTATTAAAATTCTGACTTTTTTGTTATTGGGTTGGTAGCTGCCTTTTGCTTCTCTGGCATGTTGGGATGGTTGTGAATGTTTAGCTGCTTCCCCTGCCAGTAGCTAAAGCAACTAAAGCTGTCTCCGACCGCAGCATAAACATCAACTCCTACTCGTAATATGGAACTGGCACCACCCGGCCCACCTGTGGCCCTCAAGAGATTTTCTCCTTTTTTTGTTTCTCTGGGCCTCCATTTATATTCTACCAGGTCAGACAGAGACCTACAGACAGACAGACAAAGAAAGACAGACAGACAGAGAGAGAGAGACAAAGAAAGTCAGAGAACATAAGATTTAGGAGCAGGTCCTACGGCCCATCGAGCCTGCTCTGCCATTCAATAAGATCTTGACTGATCATCGTCCTCAACTCCACTTTCCCGCCCGATCCCCATATCCCGTGAATCTCCTAGACTCCAAAAATCTATCTATTTCAATCTTGAATATACTCAAAGACTCAGCATCCACAGTCTTCAGGGGCAGAGAATTCCAAAGATTCACAACCCTCTGAGTGAAGAAATTCCTCCCCATCTCAGTCTTAAATGGCCTACCCCTTATCCTGAGACTATGACCCCTTGTTCTAGGCACTCTAGTCAGGGGAAGCAACCTCTCAGCATTTATCCTATCAATCCCCTTCAATGAGATCACCTCTCATTCTTCTAAACTCCAGAGAGTATAGGCCCATTCTACACAATCTCTCATCATAAGACAGCCCTCTCATCCCAGGAATCAATCTAGTGAACCTCCATTGTACCGCCTCCAAGACAAGTATATCCTTCCTTAGATAAGGAGACCAAAACTGGGAACAGTACTCCAGGTGTGGTCTCACCAAGGCCTGTACAATTGTAGCAAGGCTTCCTTACTCTTGTACTATAGATATGTAAAGAGAAAAAGGTTAGTAAAGACAAACGTAGGTCCCCTGCAGTCAGAATCAGGGGAAGTCATAACGGGGAACAAAGAAATGGCGGACCAATTGAACAAGTACTTTGGTTCGGTATTCACGAAGGAGGACACAAACAACCTTCCGGTTATAAAAGGGGTCGGGGGGTCTAGTAAGGAGGAGGAACTGAGGGAAATCCTTATTAGCTGGGAAATTATGTTGGGGAAATTGATGGGATTGAAGGCCGATAAATCCCCAGGGCCTGATGGACTGCATCCCAGAGTACTTAAGGAGGTGGCCTTGGAAATAGTGGATGCATTGACTCTGGATCAGTTCCTATAGAGTGGAGGGTAGCCAATGTAACCCCACTTTTTAAAAAAGGAGGGAGAGAGAAAACAGGGAATTATAGACCGGTCAGCCTGACATTGGTAGTGGGTAAAATGATGGAATCAATTATTAAGGATGTCATAGCAGTGCATTTGGAAAGAGGTGACATGATAGGTCCAAGTCAGCATGGATTTGTGAAAGGCAAATCATGCTTGACAAATCTTCTGGAATTTTTTGAGGATGTTTCCAGTAGAGTGGACAAGGGAGAACCAGTTGATGGTATATTTGGACTTTCAGAAGGCGTTCGACAAGGTCCCACACAAGAGATTGATGTGCAAAGTTAGAGCACATGGGATTGGGGGTAGTGTGCTGACATGGATTGAGAACTGGTTGTCAGACAGGAAGCAAAGAGTAGGAGTAAATGGGTACTTTTCAGAATGGCAGGCAGTGACTAGTGGGGTACCGCAAGGTTCTGTGCTGGGGCCCCAGCTGTTTACACTGTACATTAATGATTTAGATGAGGGGATTAAATGTAGTATCTCCAAATTTGCGGATGACACTAAGTTGGGTGGCAGTGTGAGCTGCGAGGAGGATGCTGTGAGGCTGCAGAGCGACTTGGATAGGTTAGGTGAGTGGGCAAATGCATGGCAGATGAAGTACAATGTGGATAAATGTGAGGTTATCCACTTTGGTGGTAAAAACAGAGAGGCAGACTATTATCTGAATGGTGACAGATTAGGAAAAGGGGAGGTGCAAAGAGACCTGGGTGTCATGGTACATCAGTCATTGAAGTTTGGCATGCAGGTGCAGCAGGCGGTTAAGAAAGCAAATGGCATGTTGGCCTTTATAGCAAGGGGATTTGAGTACAGGGGCAGGGAGGTGTTGCTACAGTTGTACAGGGCATTGGTGAGGCCACACCTGGAGTATTGTGTACAGTTTTGGTCTCCTAACCTGAGGAAGGACATTCTTGCTATTGAGGGAGTGCAGCGAAGGTTCACCAGACTGATTCCCGGGATGGCGGGACTGACCTATCAAGAAAGACTGGATCAACTGGGCTTGTATTCACTGGCGTTCAGAAGAATGAGAGGGGACCTCATAGAAACATTTAAAATTCTGACGGGGTTAGACAGGTTAGATGCAGGAAGAATGTTCCCAATGTTGGGGAAGTCCAGAACCAGAGGTCACAGTCTAAGGATAAGGGGTAAGCCATTTAGGACCGAGATGCGGAGGAACTTCTTCACCCAGAGAGTGGTGAACTGTGGAATTCTCTACCACAGAAAGTTGTTGAGGCCAATTCACTAAATATATTCAAAAAGGAGTTAGATGAGGTCCTTACTACTAGGGGGATCAAGGGGTATGGCGAGAAAGCAGGAATGGGGTACTGAAGTTGAATGTTCAGCCATGAACTCATTGAATGGCGGTGCAGGCTAGAAGGGCCGAATGGCCTACTCCTGCACCTATTTTCTATGTTTCTATGTTTCTATGTAACCCCCTTGCAATAAAGGCCAACATGCCATTTGACTTCATTATTGCTTGCTGTACCTGCAGGCTAGCTTTCTGTGTTTCTTGCTTGAGGACACCCAAATCTCTCTGAACACCAACATTTGAAAGTTTCTCGCCATTTAAAAAATATTCTGATTTTCTATTCTTCCTACCAAAGTGAATAACCTCACATTTCCCTACATTATACTCCATCTGCTACCTTACGCCTACTCACTTAGTCTATCTATATCCCTTTGTAGACACCTACCTAGCTATGTATCGTCAGAAAACTTGGATACATTACTCTAGGTCATTAATATAGATTGTAAATAGCTGAGGTTCCAGCACTGATCCTTGTGACACCCTACTAGTTACAGCCTGCCAACCTGAAAATTACTCGTTTATTCCTCTCTCTGCTTTCTGTCTGTTAACCAATCCTCTATCCATGCTAATACATTACCTCCAATCCCATGAGCCACTATCTTGTGCAGTAAATTTTTATGTGGCACCTTATCAAAATCCTTTTGGAAATCTAAATAGACTATATCCACTGGTTCCCTTTTATCTACACTGCTAGTTACATCTTCAAAAACTCTAATAAATTTGTCAAACATGATTTCTCTTTCATAAAAGCATGTTTGCTCTGCCTAATAATGTTATGATATTTTAAGTGCCCTGATACCACTTCTTTGACAATGGATTCCAGCGTTTTCCCAACGACTGATGTCAGGCTAACTGGCCTATTGATTCCCTGTTTTCTCTCTTCCTCCCCCCCCCCACCCCCCTCCTTTCTTGAATAGCGGTTGTTGCATTGGCTACCTTCCAATCTGCTGGGATCGTTCTAAAATCTAGGGAACTTTGGAAGATCAAAACCAATGCATCCACTATCTCTGCAGCCACCTCTTTTAGAACCCTGGGATGTAGGCCGTCAGGTCCAAGGAATTTGTCGGCTTTTAGTGCCATTGGTTTCTCTAGTACTTTTTCTCTACTTATATTAATTATGTTAAGTTCCAAAGACCCTTGATTCACCACCATCTTTGGTATGCTTTTTGTGTCTTCTACTGTGAAGACTGATATAAAATATTTGTTTAACGTTTCTGCGATTTCCTTATTCCCCATAATAATTTCTCCTGTCTCGGCCTCTAAGGGATCAACATTTACTTTTGCTACTCACTTTCTTTTTATATACTTGTCGAAGCTCTTACAATCTGTTTTTATATTTCTTGCTAGTTTTCTCTCAGAGAGACAGACAAAGACAGACAGACAGAGAAACAAAGAAAGTAAGACAGACAGAAAGAGAAAGACACAGAGAGATGGACAAAAGAAAGACAGACAGAGAGAGAGAGAGAGAGAGAGAGAGAGAGACAGATAAAAAAACTCAGAGAGATAGACAAAGAAAGTCTAACAGTCAGACAGACAAAGAAAGTCAATCAGACAAACAAGGAAAGTTAGACAGAGAGAAAAAGATAGTTGCAAAGAAAGAGGGAAAGGGGAATAGAGACAGACAAAAAGCAAGCGAATGTGAAAGACAGAAATAGTGTTCTTGACAAAGGTTGGTGAGTTAGAGGAGTGGAAGATGCCTGTGTATGATTTCTTTAAACGTGGGGTGGTTGTTGCACACCGGCCACCACACGGGCTAAGCTGGGCAAGGTCCAGTGGCAAGGGGGTTCAAGACGACTGGAGACCAGGCACTGGTCCGGACCGGGGTCAAGCAGGGCTGTGTCTTCACCCCAACCCTCTTCTCAATCTTCCTCGCTGCCATGATCCACCTCACAGTTGACGAGCTCCTCGCTGGAGTGGAACTAAACTACAGAACCAGTGGGAACCTGTTCAGCCTTCGCCGTCTCCAGGCCAGGTCCATGACCACTCCAACCTCTGTCGTCGAACTACAGTACGTGGATGCCACCTGTGTCTGTACACACAGTGGTTGAACTCCAGGACATAGTCAACGTATTTACTGAGGCGTACGAAAGCATAGGCCTTACGCTAAACATCAGTAAGACAAAAGTCCTCCACCAGCCTGTCCTCGCTGCACAGCACTGCCCCCCTGTCATCAAGATCCACGGCGTGGCCCTGGACAACGTGGACCACTTCCCTTATCTCGGGAGCCTCCTATCAACAAGAGCAGGTATTGACGACGAGCTCCAACACCGCTTCCAGTGCGCCAGTGCAGCCTTCGGCTGCCTGAGGAAAAGGGTGTTTGAAGATCAGTCTCTCAAAACTGTCACCAAGCTCATGGTCTACAGGGCCATAGTAATACCCGCCCTCCTGTATGGCTCAGAGACGTGGACTATCAACAGTAGACACCAAGTCGTTGGAGAAATATCACCAACAATGTCTCCGCAAGATCCTACAAATCCCCTGAAAGGACAGACGCACCAACGTTAGCGTCCTCGTCCATGCCAACATCCCCAGCATTGAAGCGCTGACCACACTTGATCAGCTCCGCTGAGCAGGCCACATTGTCTGCATGCCAGACACGAGACTCCCAAAGCAAGTGTCCTACTCAGAATTCGTCCACGGCAAATGAGCCAAAGGTGGGCAGCGGAAATGTTACAAGGACACCCTCAAAGCCTCTCTGATAAAGTGCGATATCCCGACTGACACTTGGGAGTCCCTGGCCAAAGATCGCCCTAAGTGGAGGAAGTGCATCCAGGAGAGCGCTGAGCTCCTCGAGTCTCGTTGCCGAGAGCATGCAGAAATCAAACGGAAGGAGCGTGTGGCAAACCAGACCCCCGCCCACCTTTCCTTCAACCACTGTCTGTCCCACCGGCGTCAGAGACTGTGGTTCTCGTATTGGACTGCTCAGCCACCTAAGAACTCCTGCTAAGAGTGGAAGCAAGTCTTCCTCGATTCCGAGGGACTGCCTATGATGATGATGATGATGATGATGATGATGATGGTGGTGGTGGTGGTGGTGGTGGTGGTGGTGGTGGTGGTGGTGGTGGTGGTGAGTGACCCTGATGAACAGTGCCATTAAATAGGCATTTATGTTCTTTTTCATTGAAGCTTACAATTTTCTTCTTCTTCCAGGGACAGTATGATTTGATCAAAGGTCTGGCACCTGTTCGAGATCCTAAAAACGATTATGAATTTCATGAAATAGAGAATGAGTGTCTGGGGATGGCTGTACTGGCCATGACACATCATGCCCTTAACTGGAAGATACCACTGCAAGAGATCTCCAAGAAAATGAGGTGAGATTGTGAAAAGCTTGCAGAAAAGGAGGGGGTGGGAATGTTACTTTGGAATATGATTTGTTGCATGACAACTTCTTTTAAAGCATTTCTTGTTCTCCACCGCATTATTGTAAATTATAGAAACTTAAAACTGTTGAAAATAGGAAATGGCGATTAGGCCGTTTTTTAATTGACCTGAACCCCTCCTATCCATCACTTCAATCCTTTCCCTCTCCAGGAAGACACTTAATTGTCTCTAACCCATTTATACTATCTGCTGCAATGGGCCTTTCTTCTTATTTATTCCTCAACTCTTTGAGTGATAAAAGTTTCATCTGACTCCACATCTTGTATTAACTTCCTATTTATTAACTTGCCTGTCCTGGTATTTGAACAATGCTTGCACATAGCTCCTGTCTACAAAACCTTACTTTGCTATTGGCATGTTTTGTCACACTCATATCAAGGTTTTCTCAGTTGAACGCCAGTCAACCGGCCAGCGGGAGAGGACCAAGTGGTCCTGTTCCTCCAAGCCCCACTAAGGAAAGTTGGCTTCCTGACGGGTTTACCCAATGGCATGGCCAGAGAGGCCGCCCCACTCAGCAGGGGATTGAAATGCCACCAGGATTCTTCGTTTGTTATGGGACCCCAATTGCCATTATTAAAGGCTCCCTCCCATTCACCATCAAAGCAGATGGGGGGGGCGAATTGAGTAGGAAATGGAGCTGCTCCATTTTAACTGCTCCCTCACTCCTTTCCTTCCTCATAATCCAGAAAATGACTGGCAAAATGACCAAATCATCACTGGAGGTCCTGTCTAACAGAACGGCGGGACCTCATTATGATTTTATTTTTGCATCTTTCACCCCGCAGCCGGCCAAATTAACTGTCTGGTCAGCGGCCAGGAGGGAAAAGAGCATCAGGAAGCCGCAGCTGGGGACCTTTGGGGACGGCTGCTGCAAATCGGGAGAAGCAAGGTCGGCAAATGGTGCTGGTAGGGAGGGGGATGACGACAATCAGCAGTATGGGGGGGGGCGGGGAGAGAGGCTGAGCTCAGAAGAGGGGGAAGAGAGAGAGGCCGGGATCGGCAGCGGGGGGGAGAAGAAAGAAGTTGCAATCTGCAGTGGGTGGAGAGAGGTTGCGATCGGTGGGGGGGGAAAGAGAGGTTGTGATCGGGGGGAGGGAGGGAGGCCGTGATGGGTGTGGGGTGGGGGGGGGGGCGGTATGAGAGGCCGCGATCGATAGGGGGGAGAGAGTGGTTGCAATCAGTGGGGGGAGAGAGTGGTTGTGATCGGCAGAAGGGAGGTCAAGGCCTCCTTGAGGGACCGGTGGGAGCACGCCTTTTCCTGGTCCACAAGGAGACTGAAAAAGGCAATCAACTTGTGGACCCGCCTCCTTTTCACTGTCAAGTTTTCCGACTCCCGGGAAACCTGCGCAGCAAGAGAATTTTAAGTCGAGTGACTCCCATTTGCACTGTGGGAGCTCGATTTAAATATGTTAACTAAATGTCCCACCTCTCTATAGCGGGACATACGGATGTGGCGTCATGGGGATACATTGCCGTATTTAATTCCTTAACCCCTCTCCCACATCTCCTAGACTTCACAATGCAATGGCTGTGAGGTATTTAGTGATTTCTGAAACAAGCTAAAAAATTGCTTATTATTTAGTCGATGAGGATACAGCATCAAAGCTAGCTTATTAGCATCTTACCTACCTATTGTCTCACCCCCTTTTTTTAAACTTGCATGAATACACTACATTTGATATATCTCTTTCCAAATCCTTTCTGTGGAAAAATAGTCAAAGGATCGGAAACAGGACACTCCTCCACTGCCGCCTCCTCTTGTTTCTTCTGTCACATGTCATTTACCAAAATTCCCTGGATTCTGGAGAGGTCCCAGCAGCTTGGAAAACTGCAAATGTAATGCCCCTATTTAAAAAAGGAGGCAGACAAAAAGCAGGAAACTATAGACCAGTTAGCCTAACATCTGTTTTTGGGAATATGTTGGAGTCCATTATTAAAGATGCAGTAGCAGGGTATTTGGAAAAGCAAAATTCGGTCAGGCAGAGTCAGCATGGATTATGAAGGGAAAGTCATATTTGACAAATTTGCTGGAATTCTTTGAGTATGTAACGAACAGGGTGGATAAAGGGGAACCAGTGGATGTTGTGTATTTGGACCTTCAGAAGGCATTTGACAAGGTGCCACATGAAAGGTTACTGCACAAGATAAAAGTTCACGGGGTTGGGGGTAATATTATTAGCATGGATAGAGGATTGGCTAACTAACAGAGAACAGAGAGTCAGGATAAATGGTTCATTCTCTGGTTGGCAACCAGTTACTAGTGGGGTGCTGCAGGGATCAGTGCTGGGACCCCAACTATTTACAATCTATATTAATAACTTGGAAGAAGGGACTGAATACTGACGATACAAAGATGGGAGGAAAAGCAATGTGTGAGGAGGACACAAAAAATCTGCAAAAGGACAGAAAGGCTAACTGAGTGGTCAAAAATTTGGCAGATGGAGTATAATGCTGGAAAGTGTGAGGTCATGCACTTTGGCAGAAAAAAATCAAAGAGCAAGTTATTATTTAAATGGAGAAAGATTGCAAAGTGCTGCAGTACAGCAGAACCTGGGGGTACTTGTGAATGAAACACAAAAGGATAGTATGCAGGTACAGCAAGTGATCAGGAAGGCCAATGGAATCTTGGCCTTTATTGCAAAGGGGATGGAGTATTAAAGCAGGGAAGTCTTGCGACAGCTTTACAGGGTATTGATGAGGCCACACCTGGAATACTGCGTGAAGTTTTCGTTTCAATATTTACGAAAGGATATACTTACTTTGGAGGCAGTTCGGAGAAGATTCACTAGGTTGATTCCGGAGATGAGGGAGTTGACTTATGAGGAAAGGTTGAGTAGGTTTGGCCGATACTCATTGGAATTCAGAAGAATGAGGTGTGATCTTATCTGTTATGTATACAATAAAGGTTCAAACTGAGTATTGTTTAACTAAACAAGATACAACCTTGGCTCTGCTTTATTTAAGCCCAAAGTGCCTGACTCTCAAAATGGCTGGCCTTTTATACCTGTGCAGCACTATGTGCGTGCTGCTCAGTGGCCTGCAACAATGACGCCATCTGGTGGCTACAAACAGAATGTACATACATGACATTATCGAAATGTATAAGATTATGAGGGGGCTTGACAAGGTGGATGCAGAGAGAATGTTTCCACTGATGGGGGAGACTAGAACTAGAGGGCATGATCTTTAAATAAGGGGCCGTCCATTTAAAACTGAGATGAGGAGAAATTTCTTAGGGTTGTAAACCTGTGGAATTCACTGCCTCAGAGAGCAGTGGAAGCTGGGACATTGAATAAATTTAAGACAGAAATAGACAGTTTGTTATGGGGAACAGGCAGGGAAGTGGAGCTGAGTCTGTGATCAGATCAGCCGTGATCTTATTGAATGGTGGAGCAGGCTCGAGGGGCCGTATGGCCTACTCCTGTTCCTATTTCTTATGTTCTTATGTACTATGGCTCACTTGGTTCCCCCTACTCAAACATTGAAAATAGGTGCAGGAGTGGGCCAATATGACCATGGCTGATCATGCAACTTCAGTACCCCATTCTGCTTTCTCTCCATACCCCTTGATCCCTTTAGCTGCAAGGGCCACATCTAGCTCCCTTTTGAATACATCTAACGAACTGGCCTCAACAACTTTCTGTGATAGAGAATTCCACATGCTCACAACTCTGAGTGAAGAAGTTTCTCCTCATCTCGGTCCTAAATGGCTTACCCCTTATCATTAGATTGTGACCCCTGGTTCTGGACTTCCCCAACATCGGGAACATTCTTCCTGCATCTAACCTGTCCAATCCCGTCAGAATTTTATATGTTTCTATGAGATCTCCTCTCATTCTTCTAAATTCCAGTGAATATAAGCCTAGTCGATCCAGTCCTTCTTCATATGTCAGTCCTGCCATCCTGCGAATCAGTCTGGTGAACCTTCGCTGCACTCCCTCAATAGCAAAAATGTCCTTCCTCAGATTAGGAGACCAAAACTGTACACAATATTCAAGGTGTGGCCTCACCAAGGCCTTGTACAACTGCATTAAGACCTCCCTGCTCTTATACCCAAATCTTCTCGCTATGAAGGCCAACATGCCATTTGCCTTCTTCACCGCCTACTGTACCTGCATGCCAGCTTTCAGTGATTGATGAACTATGACACCCAGGTCTCGTTGCACCTCCCTTTTCCTAATCTGTCACCATTCAAATAATATTCTGCCTTCCTGTTTTTGCCACCAACGTGGATAACCTCACATTTATCTACATTATACTGCATCTGCCATACATTTGCCCACTCACCTAACCTATCCAAGTCACCCTGCAGCCTCTTAGCATCCTCCTCACAGCTCACACTGCTACCCAGCTTGTGTCATCTGCAAAGAGATATTACATTGCTCACTAGCTTAAACCCTTCAGGCTGTTTATAGCTGTACCAGTGCTTGCAACAGATGGAATGAATGACGCAGAGTGCTGTGAGGTGTTACTTGATTCCATGGTACTGGAATGTTGACTAGCTCCTGCAGAAAGCCTTCCAAAACTAAAATGGAGCACATGCAGTGCATATACTCTGTGACATTGTATTGTTCTTGAATGCATACATTTGTGTGAGACTGAGTGAGTGAGTAAGGGAAAAAGATAAAGGCTGTAAATTGGGATGTTCGTGAGAGAGCCATGGAATTGTTATCCAGAATGACCTTTTTCTCATTTTAGACTTCCAGTCGGCTGTTCACACGACTTAATGCTATTCTTGTGCACACAGAATGGGGTATCTGATAATAATCAGCTCAGAGGGTCGTGAATCTTTAGAATTCTCTACCCCAGGGAGCTGTGGCGGCTGGGTCTTTCAATATATTTCAGGTGGAGATTGACAGATTTTTGAATGCTAATGGAGTCAAGGGAAAAGGGTGGGGAAGTGAAGTTGAGGCCAGGATCAGATCATCCATGATCTTATTGAATGGTGGAGCAGGCTCGAGGGGCCAAATGGCCTACTCCTGCTCCTATTTCTTGTGTTAGAAGGACAGTAGTCAGTTTCATTGGCAGCAAAACTGGCAAACTCCCGACGAGGGAGCGCTCAGAGGCTGAAGCCCCCCCCCTCCCCCAACCTGTGATAACACAGAACGTAAAGAACAAAGACCCACATGTTGGAAGTGAATTGGTGAGGTCTACCAGAGAGACACAAGTATGGTCTAAGCAGTTTAAATTGAGATCGAGCTGACCAGGCCCAGTGTTATCTTTCATCTGATTGAATGCTAAGACTGACCAAAAATAGGTATAGTTAGCCCATTAACCGGGATGGGGTAGCATGGTTTCTTATTATTATTTATGAGGGATTGAGGTTAAAATGAAGTAACTGATATTTGCTATCATTGGTATTCCATACATTCACTTACTGACTAAAATAAAGCATTTTAGCGATTTGTAACTGGTCTTATCTCACTAAATTGTTGATCAGTTCACCTTTCAGAATATTGGAGAAGTGCATGTGCAAGGATCACTTTATCCAGTTCATATAACAAACAGGTCTGATTGTCACCCCCATAAGTCTTGCTATCATACTGCTATCGTACCTCTTGATATTGGGTACTGAATGTAAACTTCTCATTGTGAAGACACGGGTCCAGTTACAGGAAAGACCAGTGATTCTAACACGAGAGAACAACCAAGGCAGACTTGAAACTCGTAACACAAGAATTATAAATTGCAGCTTGAATGTGTATCCTGATGTAGTCTGAACATGCTTGTAAACAATAAAAGAGCTGTAAGGTTTGTGAGTGATTTGCATGGAGCAGCAGTAAATGTAGAACATGTTGACAGACAACACTTTGTGGCATGCATACTGGAGGCCATCTACCTGTTTTATGACATGGTTAGTTAACTAAACTGTGGCAACTTTCTTGAGGCATGCTATATCTGCCTTTGCATCTGTTGTCAGATCTTGCAGATACTCAAGGGTTCACCTCTTGCCAGCCATGCTGCACTGACCTCCTGAAATGATAGGCCCTGAAATCCCGATCCTCTGCTTCCCGCATATGCTCGCCAGAAAATGGCTGAAAAGATCCGCACCTACCTTTTCCTGCTGCGCCCACCAGAGAACTCGATCCTGAGGCCTCCCCTGCTTGTGCAACGGAGCGCGTTCATGTTGGGACATCCATAGGAGTCACATGGGCCTGGACACCCAATCACAAAGTATTTACTCATTCATAGTAATAGGAGTTTTGTAAGTCCGAAACTCCTATTACTATGAATGAGAAACACCCCCATACACCCAAACACTGCATGAAACATTTTTTTTAAAAACACCTCGCATAAATACATTATAGAAATTAAAATTGAAAAAAAGAAAATATTTGCCAATTTTAAAAAGTTTTAATTATGGTTTAAAATAAACTTACCTTAATGGGCAGGATTTTTAACGTTAAAATGTGTTTTTTTAAATTTTAATTTTTGTATGTTTTAAAACTCTTATGCTGGTAAAAGTAGGGTCAAGAGTTGTAAGGACATTCGCAGGGTAAGAGATGGGTAAATAGCCCAATCTCTGCCGTGGGAATGTCCTCCCCGAGCTGCATGCGATCTGTCAAGCCAGAAACTTGACAGATCGGAAAAGCCGGTTTTCGGCGCATACACATTGCACGCCGAAAGCCGGCTTTTGCAGTGCCTTCCCGGGTCCATACACACTCCGTATGGACCCGGGGAGACTGGGATTTCAGGGCCAATATGTCCTGGAGTGCCAGAAAAGGCAGCACTCTTTGCAATCGCCCCCTTACATTCACTTAATGCATAGGAGCAAGATTAGGCCATTCAGTCCCTCGAGCCTATTCATGCATTAGCTGCAACTCTGTTTGCTGGAGTAAATTTATTTTTGCCTCCCGATGGCCACCTATTAAATCGACATTTTCCTTTAAATAGATGCTATAGCCCACGTGTTGTTTCTCTCAATCTTTGAGCGAACGTACTCACTACTTCATAGATGCTGCAGCCCGTTAAATGGGAAATTTACCTTCCACTATGGAGGCTCCCAGAGGCAGTCTGCAGCCAGGAGCTCATTCTGAATACATAATGTGGTTTGAACTAGTAAATTCAGGCAGAACAGCCATACGCTCTGGGTCAGACTGAATGCCCCTGCATACCATTCCTGCCCAGGGTTGCAATATTTCTGCCTTATGATCTCATTAGATGCTGTCCTCACACTGAATTTTGTTAAGGTGTTCTAACACATGTCACACGTCATTGACTTCAATGGAAAGGTAAATAGTGAGGGGTGTACAATGGACGGCCAGTCTGCTACTGCCGGTTCTCCACCCGGCCCCTGCCAAAAGTGAAAATTACCCCCGCTTAAGCTTTAATGGGGGGGAAGGCACTGCAAAAGCCGGTTTTCCACTATTCCTGCATCATCTAAACTGCCATAATTACCTTATCAGCCATTCCAGTTTGTTTATTTTCCAGTCATGATGGTGTCCTGCACTGTGGGTTTGACTTCCCCCACAGGAAGCGACAAAAATGAAACTGTCAGTCAGTGTCCTGCACCGGGGAAGTCCATCTGCTGAGGGGCACAGATAAAGGGGAGGTGGGCTGCAAATGGTCACTGAGTCACATTCAAAGATTCTTCAGCTGTCAGAGCTTTGATCACTGGTAGCTTTCGAAGGAATCTCATCTTCACCCTCATAACTGTATTGTTTTTAAAGCTATTTCCGTCACACTGATGCGTCAATGCTTCAGTGCAATTATTAATCAGAAGTAGCTTAACCTTTAAAACACACAAGTATCTGCAATTGCCAAGGGCATTTAGTGTTATTTTTATGATTATGTTTTCAGTTATTTTGTTCTTCATGATCGTGAGATTGTACCTCTTAAGGCCATGGTGCATAAACTTGAAGAATGTTGATTTACAGCACAGGACCTTGGAGCATGCAGAGCTGCAACTTCAAATCTCATGAACTATGGTTCTGCAGTATTAGCCTCTGTTGGATATTCGACAATGACACCAGATCCCATAGGATGTTGAGTTAATATGGACAAGATAAACTAATATACTGTATCACCATTCTATATGTAATATATTAGAACGGTGCACTAAAGTCAATTTTTAAAAAAACAATGGAGTAAATCTAAGTACAGTTGTTCCATAGTGAAAAAATAATGTAAATAAAGGATAGGTTGACATATGCTATTGTAAAATACAATTTTCTTTTGCTTTCTTTCAGCTATAAGCATTACATTCCTGAAACATTGAACCGAAGCATCAAACAGCGAAACATCCTGACCAGGTGTCGAATCAATAATGTCTTCAAGAATTTCCTGAAAGAGTTCAACAACAGGACAGTGTGCGATAGCAACGTGTCCCCACATGACCTCAAGGTCAAGTACCTGGCTACCCTGGAGTCTTTGACAAAGAATTTTGGGGCGGAAACGTACCAACCAACAAGCCTGTTGATCTCAGCAGAAAACGAACGGGCGATGCCCAACTATGAGCCCATTGAGAAGGAACAGAAAGAGAGAGAATATGAGGTGATGGTCACAGGAAGTTTGGGAATAAAATGGAGACGTGTACCAAAAGAGGTAAGAGTTCATTTTTTTCCTTCCAAGCACCTTTTCTCCCCTCCTTTCCTGTAAGAGATAGATGCAATGGTAGTCCTCCAGTATTTCATCCAAATAGCCATACCTCACATATAAGCTTAGTGAGTATTGGCAGGATTTTCAACCATGGGAGCATCACAATTGTGCTCGCTCTGCCTGATGCCCCTACACACCTATTTAGAATCATAGGCCCCAAGTTTCCACATGATTTGCTCCTGATTTTTAGGAGCAACTGGTGTAGAACGGAGTATCTTAGAAATCGGAATTCTCGTCATTTAGTTTGCTACAGTTCTAGTCAGTTAGAACAGTTTCACTTTGGAACAGAATTTTTTTTTCAAAAGGGGGCGCGTCCGGCCACTTACGCCGGTTTTCAAAGTTTCGTCAGTGAAAACTTACTCCAAACTAACTTAGAATGGAGTAAGTGAAGATTTTTGTACGCTCGAAAAAACCTTGTCTACGCTTTAGAAAATCAGGCGTAGGTTACAAATCAGGCGTAGGGAATGGGGGTGGGGTTTAAAGGGAAGTTTACAAACATTAAACACTTCAGTTTTACAAATAAAGAGCCATCATCAATAATAAATGATAAGTACATCAATAAATCAACCAATAAATCAATCCAAAAAATTAATAAGAAATAATGTTTTTTTTAAATCAATAAATAAAACATTTTCTACTTACCGACTGCAGCACCGGGAGCCCTCCAACAGCGTGCTGGGATGCCCCCCTCCAGTGTGTCTCTATCTCTCTATCTGTCTGTGTGTGTCTCTCATTGTCTGTCGGTGTCTGTGTTTCTGACAGAGAGGGGGGGGAGCAGAGGGAGGAATGGGGGAGAGGGGGAGAAAGGAGATGGGGGGGGGGAAAAGGAGATGGGGGAAGGAGATTGGGGGGGGGGAAGGGAGATTGCGGGGGGGGGAAAGGGAGATTGCGGGGGGGGAGAAGGGGGAGGGAGGCTGAACGGGCCGGGCCCGAGACTTCGGGCAGGGCCCGTCCCCAGCACCAGATTTACAGGTAGGTGGCGTTTGGTTGGGTCGGGGGGTGTGGTGGGAGGGAGGTCTGTTCGGTTTGGGGGGAGGGAGGGAGAGGGAGGTCAGGTTGGGGGGAGGGAGGTCAGGTCGGATCCAGTCCGGGGGCGGGGAGCGGGAGTCGGGTCCGGTTCAGTCCGGGGGGGTCGGGTCGGGTCCAGTCCGGGGGTGGGGAAGCGGGAGTCGGGTCGGTGTCGGGTCCGGTCCGGGGGCGGGGGGGGAGAGCGGGAGTCGGGTCCGGTCTGGGGGCGGGAGTCTGGTCGGTGTCGAGTCAGGTCGGGAGGAAGCAGGAGCTGGCCGTGGGAGAAGCCTTATTCACGCAACCCGTGAGGCCATTCGGCCAGGGCTAGGGGCTGCGTGCTTCGGCCCCTCCCACACAGTTTCGGGCGCCTGGAGCTACTGCACATGCGCGCCCACTGTAGTGCAGGGACCTGGCTCCGCCCCCTACAGTTCCTGCTGCGCTGTGCCGAGGGCCAGAGGACCTGCAGGGAGCTGGAGAATCTGGAGGTTTTTTTTAGGAGCACTTTGTGGCGTGAAAAACGGGCGTCCAGGTCGGGACTGCGCCGTTCTAGGTGCGGCTCGAAACTTGGGCCCATAGAAACTTACAGCATCGAAGGGCCCCATTTGCCCATCGTGCCTGTGCTGCTCTTTGAAGGAGCAGTTGTGCTTAGTCCCACACCTCCATAACCCTGTAAGTTCCTCATCCTTAAGTACCTGTCCAACTCCCTTCAAAAATTATTCATGGAATCAGCTTCCACCACCTTTTCAGATAGAGTATTCCAGATCATCACAACTCTGAGTGAAAAAAATTCTTCTCATCTCCCCTCTCAATCTTTTGCCAGTGACATTAAATCTATGACCTCTGGCTATTGACACACTCACCAGCGGGACTAGTATTTTTCTTATCTACTCCATCAAAACCTCTCATCATCTTTAACTGCTATTTGGTCACCTCTTAACCTCTGTTCCAAGGAGATGAGTCCTAACTTTTTCAACCTCTCCTCCTAACTGAAGCCCCTCATCCCTGGGAACATCCTGATAAACCTCCTATGTACCCTATCTAAGGCATTATATCTTTCCTGAAGTCTGGTGTCAAGAATTGTCCACAATTCTCTAGCTGAGGCCAAACCAGTGAATTATAAAGTTCTAGCATGATCTCTTTGCTTTTATATTCTATTCCTCTATTTATAAACCTAAGTAATCCATATGCTTTTTAACTAGCAAGTTTTACTAGGTAGCAATCAGAATTAGCTAATTTTTTTCCTCTTTCATAGTTCAAAGGAGTTCTATTGTAGCACTGTCACCCTGGCTTAAATCAATTAACTCAGCTCAAGCAAGGGATCGACTCTTAGACTTTCTTTATCTGTACCACCAGTTCCACACCTTGTGGCAGTTTATTTTTACATTTAATGTTGTTACAATAAAAGAGCCTTAAGGTTGGTGAGTAATTTCCATTGGGCAGCAGTAAATGTGGAACAGGTAGACAGACAACACTTTGTGGCATGCATATGAAGACCATTTACCTGGTTTATGACACTCAGTTAACTAAACTGTGGCAACTTTCCTTGAGGTCTGCCATATCTGCCTTTGCATCAGTTGTCAGAGCTTGCAGGGTACTCAAGTTTGACATCATCCTTATTTAACAATACTAGTCAATCTCCTGTAGCATTATTCATGGAAAAAAATGTAAAAAGATATTGAGCCCATAAATAAATAGCGTTCTCCTTATCCACTGCGGATAAATAAATGAAGAAATAATTTTGCCCCTTATGTTTCTGCCATTACGCAAATAAGTAAATCTGCAAATGTGTGACGCTCATACACTGTGGGGCGAACCTTGATATTGCCATCTTGTTGGGAATTATGGCAAACATTTAAAGAAATAATACATAATTCGCAACGAATATACATTCTTTAAGGAATAAAAACACCACGGGAAATAAGAACATAAGAATTAGGAACAGGAGTAGGCCATCTAGCCCCTCAAGCCTGCTCCACCATTCAACAAGATCATGGCTGATCTGGCCGTGGACTCAGCTCCACTTACCCGCCCGCTCCCCGTAACCCTTAATTCCCTTATTGGTTAAAAATCTATCTATCTGTGACTTGAATACATTCAATGAGCTAGCCTCAACTACTTCCTTGGGCAGAGAATGCCACAGATTCACAACCCTCTGGGAGAAGAAATTCCTTCTCAGCTCTGTTTTAAATTGGCTCCCCAGTATTTTGAGGCTGTGCCCCCTAGTTCTAATCTCCCCGACCAGTGGAAACAACCTCTCTGCCTCTATCTTGTCTATCCCTTTCATTATTTTAAATGTTTCTATAAGATCACCCCTCATCCTTCTGAATTCCAACGAGTAAAGACCCAGTCTACTCAATCTATCATCATAAGGTAACCCCCCCCACTCATCTCCGGAATCAGCCTAGTGAATCGTCTCTGTACCCCCTCCAAGGCTAGTATTTCCTTCCTTAAGTAAGGTGATCAAAACTGCACGCAGTACTCCAGGTGTGGCCTCACCAATACAGTTACAGCAGGACCTCCCTGCTTTTGTACCCCATCCCTCTCGCAATGAAGGCCAACATTCCATTCACCTTCCTGATTACCTGCTGCACCTGCAAACTAACTTTTTGGGATTCATGCACAAGGACCCCCAGGTCCCTCTGCACCGCAGCATGTTGTAATTTCTCCCCATTCAAAGAATATTCCCTTTTACTGTTTTTTTTTCCAAGGTGGATGACCTTTCATTTTCCGACATTGTATTCCATCTGCCAAACCTTAGCCCATTCGCTTAACCTATCTAAATCTCTTTGCAGCCTCTCTGTGTCCTCTACACAACCCGCTGTCCCACTAATCTTTGTGTCATCTGCAAATTTTGTTACACTACACTCTGTCCCCTCTTCCAGGTCATCTATGTATATTGTAAACAGTTGTGGTCCCAGCACCGATCTCTGTGGTGCACCACTAACCACCGATTTCCAACCTGAAAAGGACCCATTTATCCCGGCTCTCTGCTTTCTGTTCGCCAGCCAATTCTCGATCCATGCTAATACATTTCCTCTGACTCCGCATACCTTTATCTTCTGCAGTAACCTTTTGTGTGGCACCTTATCGAATGCCTTTTGGAAATCTAAATACACCACATCCATCGGTACACCTCTATCCACCATGCTCGTTATATCCTCAAAGAATTCTAGTAAATTAGTTAAACATGATTTCCCCTTCATGAATCCATGTTGCGTCTGCTTGATTGCACTATTCCTATCTAGATGTCCCGCTATTTCTTCCTTAATGATAGCTTCAAGCATTTTCCCCACTACAGATGTTAAACTAACCGACCTATAGTTACCTGCCTTTTGTCTGCCCCCTTTTTTAAACAGAGGCGTTACATTAGCTGCTTTCCAATCCGCTGGTACCTCCCCAGAGTCCAGAGAATTTTGGTAGATTATAACGAATGCATCTGCTATAACTTCCGCCATCTCTTTTAATATCCTGGGATGCATTTCATCAGGACCAGGGGACTTGTCTACCGTGAGTCCCATTAGCCTGTTCAGCACTACCTCCCTAGTGATAGTGATTGTCTCAAGGTCCTCCCTTCCCACATTCCCGTGACCAGCAATTTTTGGCATGGTTTTTGTGTCTTCCACTGTGAAGACCAAAGCAAAATAATTGTTTAAGGTCTCAGCCATTTCCACATTTCCCATTATTAAATTCCCCTTCTCATCTTCTAAAGGTCCAACATTTACTTTAGTCACTCTCTTCCGTTTTATATAAATGGTCTAACCGTGGCTAACGAGAAATTAAGGATAGTATTAGATTAAAGAAAGGGGCTTATAATGTTACCAGAAAGACTAGTAAGCCCGAGGATTGGGAGGATTTTAGAACTCAGCAAAGGAGGACCAAGAAATTGATAAAGAAAGGGAAAATAGAATGAGAGTAAACTAGCAAGAGACATAAAAACAGACTGTAAACGCTTCTATAGGTATGTAAGAAGGAAATGATTACCGAAAGTAAACGTGGGTCCCTTACAGGCTGAGTGAGACAGGAGAAATTATAATGGGGAATAAGGAAATGGCGGAGAAATAAGTGAGTGTGTGAGCAAGAACTTTGTGTCTGTCTTCACGGAAGAAGACGCAAAAAAATCTACTGGAAATAGTGGAGAACCAAGGGTCTAGCGAGAATGAGGAACTGAAAGAAATTAGTATTAGTTTTTGTTTTAAAGTACTGGAGAAATTATTTGCACTGAAAGCTAATAAATCCCCTGGACCTGATGGCCTACATCCTAGAGTTTTTAAAAGAGGTGGCTATAGAGATAGTGGATGCATGGTTGTCATCTTCCAAAATTCCATAGATTCTAGAATGGTTCCTCCTGTTTGGAAGGTAGCAAATGTAACCCCACTATTTAAGAAAGGAGGGAGAGAGAAAATGGGGAATTACAGGCCAGTTAGCCTGACATCAGTAGTAGGGAAAATGCTAGAATCTGTAATTAACTACCAGAATAGATAAGGGGGAACCAGTGGATGTGGTGTATTTGGAGTTTCAGAAGGCATTTGATAAGGTGCCACACAGGAGGTTATTAAACAAAATTTGGGCTCATGGGATTGGGGTTAATATACTAGCATGGATTGAGGATTGGTTAATGGACAGAAAACAGAGAGTAGGAATAAACGGGCCATTTATGGGTTGGCAGGCTGTAACTAGTGGGGTACCGCAAGGGCCCCAGCTATTCACAATCTATATCAATGATTTGGATGAGGGGACCAAATGTAATATATCCAAGTTTGCTGATGATATAAAGCTAGATGGGAATGTAAGTTGTGAGGAGGATGCAAAGATGTTTCTAGGGGATATAGACAGGCTAAGTGAGTGAGCAAGAACATGGCAAATGGAATATAATGTGGAGAAATGTGAAGTTATCCACTTTGGTAGCAAAAATAGAAAAGCAGAGTATTTTTTTAAATGGCGAGAGATTGGGAAATGTTGGTGTTCAAAGGGACCTGGGTGTCCTTGTACACAAATCACTGAAAGTTAACATGCAGGTACAGCAAGCAAATGGTATGTTGGCCTTTATTACAAGAGGGTTTGAGTATAAGGGTAAAGACATCTTGCTGTAATTATATAGGGCCCTGATGAGACCACACCTGGAGTATTGTGTACAGTTTTGGAGGCCAAAATTGCCTCCCTCTTTAAGGCCCATTACCGCCTTTAAGAGGCAGGAATAGGGCAGTAAGGCCTTTCTGGGATGGTCAAACTCATCCGATATTGCCCCCGGGCTGGGGATGGCAGAAATGGGTTTCTACCGTGTTCCCGTCCTGTCGGGCACACACCAACCACTTACCACCCTGCGGTGACCCCTTTCCGCCCCGCAGGAGTGGAGCCGTCGCCACTCGGTGCACCTGACAGCTTTTCCCGGTGGGAAGCTGTCAGTGGCTGGGCGATGCGTCCACCCTTATAGGGGAGGGCACACGGCCATGGCCGGCATTTTATTTTAATTATTGTCCGACTCTGAAGTCGGCCCAACAATGGTTCGGCCGGGCCACAAACAGGCAGCCCAGCACCCGCTGGCCTAGCCGATGTCCTCCCTGGTGGTTGCAGAATTCGCAGCGGCCCTCCCCTTTACCTAAAGGGGAGGACGTTGCTACGCATCAGCACGATGCGGCACATCCGCGGTCGTGCTGATGACACCGCCTGCCTTCCGCTCCACTGCCGACGCATTTCTGCCCCTCAGCCGCCCCAGACACCACCCCAACGATTTTTTTTGTAAAAAGAGGGCAATTTCAATTGATTCTCCGCCTCATTGATTCGGGTCGAGAATCATCACTTCATTCGAATGATCTGCCCTGTTTGGGGTGGAGGGTAATTTCGGCCCCTTGGTCTCCGTACATAAAGGAGGATATTTTCCTGTTTCCTGTTGGGTCCAGGGCAGGTGGAAGTCCCTCCCTGCAGAAACCTCCTGCTCCTCGCCGGCCTCCGGGCCTCCTGCTCCTTGCCAACTTCCAGGCCTCCCGCTACCAAGTGCGTTGCTCCCCTGCGCCCCGCTGATTTCGGATTCGACTCCAAACTGTGTTTCTGACTTCTGTCCGCGCTCAGCCCTTGTCCGGGGAGGTAAATGATTGGCTGTTTGATTGGTAAGTATCTCTCTTTCTCTTTTATAATCAGATAAGTTTAATTCGAGGGATGGTAGGGCAGCTCAGTCCTGTGGCGTGCATGTCCTGCGGCATGTGGGAAGTCCTGGACGCTTCGCACAGCCTAGGCAACCATGTGCAGGAGGTGTCTCCAGCTTCCACTACTCGAGCTCCGCGTTTCGGAGCTTGAGCAGCGGCTGGAGTCACTGCGGTGCATCCGTGAGGCTGAGAACTACGTGGATAGCACATTTCAGGAGGTGGTCACCCTGCAGCTTAAAAGCATGCAGGCAGTGGGTGACCACCAGACGGAGGAAGAACGCTAGGCAGTTAGTTGCAGGAGGCCCCCCCTGAGTCCATCTCGTTTTCCAATCGATATTCTCTCTCGAGCACCGGTGAGGGTGATGATGCCTCTGGGGAGTGCAGCCAGAGGCCAAGTCCAAGGTGCCACGGGTGCACAGCGGGGAGGGACAAAGAATAAAAGAGCTATACTGGTAGGGGATTCAATAGTTGGGGGGATAGACAGGTGTTTCTGTGGCTGTAGACGTGACTCCAGGATGATACGGTGCCTCCCTGGTGCCAGGGCAAGGATGTCACAGAGCGGACGCAGGGTATTCTGGTGGGGGCGGGGGGGGGTGCGGGGAGAGAGGGTGAACAGCTAGACGTCATGGTCCATATCGGGACCAGTGACATAGGTTGGAAGAGGGATGAGGTCCTGCAGGCAGAATTTAGGGAGCTAGGAGAAAAATTAAAGGGTTAGTCCTCAAAGGTAGTAATCTCCAAGTTACTACCAGTGCCACGTGCTAATGAGTACAAGAATAGAAGGATAGAGAGGATGAACATGTGGCTGGAGAGTTGGTGCAAGAGGGAGGGCTTTAAATTCCTGAGGCATTGGGACCGCTTCTGGGGGAGTTTGGATCTGTACAAACCGGACGGGTTGCATCTCAACAGCGCCGGGACCAATATTCTCGTGGGGAGTTTTGCTAGTGCTGTTAGGGAGAATTTAAACTAGCTTGGCAGGGGAATGGGAACCTGAGAACAAATTCAATAGGGAAGGAAGTAAAGCTGAAATTGGAGAGCAAGAATGTAGAAAGTGAATCTATAAGACAGAGGAAACCAGGGTTAGTAAGTAGTAATCAAGGAGGTCTTCCTGTGCTAAATGGTATATACTTCAATGCAAGGTGTATAGCGAATAAGGCGGATGAGCTGAGAGCACTGGAAGACACTTGGGAGTATGAAATTATTGCCATTACGGAGACACGGCTGAAAGAGGAGCAGGTTTGGCAGCTCAATATTCCTGGTTACAGGATTTTTAGATAGGACAGAGAGGGGGGTAAACCTGTGGGGGGGGGGTGGGGTGCGGTGGTATTGATTAAAGAAACTATTACAGCTGTGAGGAGGGATGATATGTTAGAGGGATCATCAAATGAGGCCATATGGGTCAAACTGAAAAATAGAAAAGTGGCGATCGCAGTGCTGGGCGTGTATTATAGACCCCCAAACAGTGGGAGGGAGATAGTGGAGCAAATATGTAGGCAAATTGCTGTGAAGTCCAAAAACGATCGTTATATTGATTGGGACAAATATAGTGTGAAGGGTATAGAGGGTGCGGAATTCCTAAAATGCATTCAAGAGAACTTTTTTAGTCAGTATGTAACAAGCCTAACACAGGAGGGGGCGGTTCTGGATTTAGTTTTGGGGAATGAAGCTGGGCAGGTAGAAGGGGTATTAGTGGGAGAGCACTTAGGTGCCAGTGACCATAATTCAGTCAGATTCAAGGTAGTTATGGATAAGGACGAGGATAGACCAGGAATAAAAGTCCCAAATTGGGGAGAAGCTAACTTTGCTAAGTTGAGAAGTGATTTGGCCACAGTGGACTAGAAACAGCTACTTGAAGCTAAATCAGTGTTGGAACAGTGGAAGGCATTCAAGGAGGAGATCCAGAGGGCTCAGGCTAAACATGTGCCCTTAAAGAAAAAGGGTGGGAATAACAAATCTAGAGTCCCCTGGATGTCTAGGGACTTACAGGGGAGGATAAAGAAAAAAAGGGAAGCTTATGTTATATACCGACAGCTAAATACTGTGGAATCTCTGGAGGAATATGAGAAGTACAGAGGTGAAATTAAAAAGGATATTAGGAATGCTAAGAGCGAGCATGAAAAATTCTTGGCAAGTAAAATTAAGAAAAACCCAAAGATGGTCTGTTAAATATATTAAGAGCAAAAGGATAACTAAAGAAAGTGTAAGGCCTATTACAGACCATGAGGGTAATCTGTGTGTGGAGGTGGAAGATGTGGGTATGCTTCTTAATGAGTACTTTGTGCCTGTTTTTACAAAGGAAAGGGGAAATTTAGATACTGCTATTGAGGAGGAGTGTGAAATTCTGGATGAAATAGACATAGTGAGAGAGGAGGTATTAAGCTTCTTTGAAAGTGGTTAAGTCCCCAGGCCCAGATGAAATGCATCCCAGGCTGTTGAGCAAAGCAAGAGAGGAAATAGCAGAGGCTTTAACCATCATTTTCCAGTCCTCTTTAGATTCAGGCATGGTGCCGGAGGACTGGAGGACTGCTAAGGTAGTACCCTTGTTTATGAAGGGAGAAAAGGATTGGCTGAGTAATTACAGGCCTGTCAGCCTAACCTCAGTGGTGGGAAAATTATTGGAAAAATCCTGAAGGACAGGATAAATCTACATTTTAGAAAGGCAAGGATTAATCAGGGACTGTCAGCACGGATTAGTTAAGGGAAGATCGTATTTGATTGAATTTTTTGAGGAGGTAATGAAGAGGGTCGACGAGGATAGTGCATACAATGTAGTGCATATGGACTTTAGCAAAGTTTTTGATAAGGTCCCACATGGCAGACTGGTCACGAAGGTAAAACACCATGGGATCCAGGGCAAAGTGGCAAGTTGAATCCAAAATTGGCTTAGAGGTAGGAAGCAAAGGGTAATGGTTGATTGCTGTTTTTGTGACTGAAGGATGTTTCCAGTGGGGTTCCTTCCTCGGGGCTCAGTACTGGGTCCCTTGCTTTTTGTGGTACACATTAATGATCTAGATTTGAATATAGGGGGTATGATTAAAACTTTTGCAGACGACACTAAAATTGGCTGTGTGGTCAATAATGAAGAGGAAAGTCATGGATTGCAGGAGGATATCAATCTACTGGTCAGGTGGGCAGAGCAGTGCAAATGGAATTTAATTCAGAGAAGTGTGAGGTAATGCACTTGGGGAGGGCTAATAAGGAAAGGGTATACACATTAAAAGGTAGGTCACTTAGAAGTGTAGATGAACAAAGGGACCTTGGAGTGCTTGTCCACAGATCCCTGAAAGTAGCAGGACAGGTGGATAAGGTGGTTAAGAAGGCATATGGAATGCTTTCCTTTATTGGCCGAGGCATAGAATACAAGAGCAGAGAGGTTATGCTTAAATTATATAATACACTGGTTAGGCCTCAGCTGGAGTACTGCGTGCAGTTCTGGTCGCCGTATTATAGGAAGGATGTGATTGCACTGGAGAGGATGCAGAGGAGATTTACGAGGATGTTGCCTGGAATGAGAAATCTTAGCTATGAGGACAAATTGGATAGGTTGGATTTGTTCTCCTTGGAACAGAGGAGGCTGAAGGGAGACCTCATTGGAGGTGTATAAAATTTTGAGGGGCCTGGATATAGTGGATAGCAAAGGCCTATTTCCTTTGGTGGAGGGATCAGTTAAGAGGGGGCATAGGTTTAAGGTGGTTAGTGGAAGGTTCAGAGGGGATTTGAGGGGAGGCTTCTTCATGCAGAGGGTTGTGGGGGTCTGGAACTCGCTGCCTGTAAGGGTGGTGGTGGCAGAAACCCTGACCATATTTAAAAGGTGCCTGGATGTGCACTTGAAGTGCTGTCGCCTGAAGGGTTACGGACCTAGAGCTGGTAATTGGGATTAGACTGGATAACCTCTTGTTGGCTGGCGCAGACATAAGGGTAAGTACTGCAGGGAATCTAATACGGCCAGAGTGGTCTCCTGGACTAGTTTCGATCGCCTGGATGGGTCGGAGAAGAATTTTCCCAGATTTTTTTTCCCCAATTGGTGTGGGTTTTTATCTCTTTTTTTTTTTTGCCTCTCCCAGGACATCGCATGGCTCTGGTGGGGTGGAGTGTAAAATGTTGCAATACATGAGTATCGCAGTTGTGTGGAGCGGACTGGTTGAGCTGGATGCTCTTTACCTGTCCACCATTGTTTATTGTTCATAGGTTTATATGTAACCTTAAGGGCTGCTGACCGAGGCCGTGTGGCTCTTTGTCGCCAGCGTGGACACGATGGGCCGAAATGGCCTCCTTCTACGCTATATTTCCAAGTCAGGATGGTGTGAGACTTGGCGGGGATCTTGCAGGTGGTGTAACCCCACTTTTTAAAAAAGGAGGGAGAGAGAAAACATGGAATTACAGACCGGTCAGCCTGACATCGGTAGTGGGTAAAATGATGGAATCAATTATTAAGGATGTCATAGCAGCGCATTTGGAAAGAGGTGACATGATAGGTCCAAGTCAGCATGGATTTGTGAAAGGGAAATCATGCTTGACAAATCTTTTGGAATTTTTTGAGGATGTTTCCAGTAGAGTGGACAAGGGAGAACCAGTTGATGTGGTGTATTTGGACTTTCAGAAGGCTTTCGACAAGGTCCCACACAAGAGATTAATGTGCAAAGTTAAAGCGCATGGGATTGGGGGTAGTGTGCTGACATGGATTGGGAACTGGTTGTCAGACAGGAAGCAAAGAGTAGGAGTAAATGGGTACTTTTCAGAATGGCAGGCAGTGACTAGTGCGGTACCGGAAGGTTCTGTGCTGGGGCCCCAGCTGTTTACATTGTACATTAATGATTTAGACGAGGGGATTAAATGTATTATCTCCAAATTTGCGGATGACACTAAGTTAGGTGGCAGTGTGAGCTGCGAGGAGGATGCTACGAGGCTGCAGAGTGACTTGGATAGGTTAGGTGAGTGGGCAAATGCATGGCAGATGAAGTATAATGTGGATAAATGTGAGGTTATCCACTTTGGTGGTAAAAACAGAGAGACAGACTATTATCTGAATGGTGACAGATTAGGAAAAGGGGAGGTGCAACGAGACCTGGGTGTCATGGTACATCAGTCATTGAAGGTTGGCATGCAGGTACAGCAGGCGGTTAAGAAAGCAAATGGCATGTTGGCCTTCATAGCGAGGGGATTTGAGTACAGGGGCAGGGAGGTGTTACTACAGTTGTACAGGGCCTTGGTGAGGCCACACCTGGCGTATTGTGTACAGTTTTGGTCTCCTAACTTGAGGAAGGACATTCTTGCTATTGAGGGAGTGTAGCAAAGGTTCACCAGACTGATTCCCAGGATGGCGGGACTGACCTATCAAGAAAGACTGGATCAACTGGGCTTGTATTCATTGGAGTTCAGAAGAATAAGAGGGGATCTCATAGAAACGTTTACAATTCTGACGGGTTTAGACAGGTTAGATGCAGGAAGAATGTTCCCAATGTTGGGGAAGTCCAGAACCAGGTAGTCACAGTCTAAGGATAAGGGGTAAGCCATTTAGGACCGAGATGAGGAGAAACTTCTTCACCCAGAGAGTGGTGAACCTGTGGAATTCTCTACCACAGAAAGTTGTTGAGGCCAATTCACTAAATATATTCAAAAAGGAGTTAGATGTAGTCCTTACTACTAGGGGGATCAAGGGGTATGGCGAGAAAGCAGGAATGGGGTACTGAAGTTGCATGTTCAGCATTGAACTCATTGAATGGCAGTGCAGGCTCGAAGGGCCAAATGGCCTACTCCTGCACCTATTTTCTATGTTTCTATAAGGTGGAGCAGTGAATGAGGAACTGCCGTGGTTGGTGTACCTCATTTTATTTTGCGAGAATGTGATTGGGAAGAAAATTGAAATTGGAGAGGAAGGTTTTGTAGAATATGATTGGTAAATACAAAGTGCCAACAAAAATAGGAGACAAGCAAAGAAGAGCAAAAAAAAAATGATTGATCACGATGTAGATAACAGATTCTGAAGTCATACAGGAAATTTCATTGTAAAAATATACACTGTTCAGTGTTACTGTTTGCTGCTACATGCAGAACTTTTTACTGTTCATGTCCACTCATAGTCAGAATCATATGATGGGAAAAGAAGCAGAGACGGTTTCAGTTTATGTGCAGGCTGTTTCTCCTCTTTGTAACAAAAATTCATTCTTGCAGAATGTCTTGTAATAAAGAAAAGCACAGAAACATGAGATGGGAGACAAGTTTCTTTTTTGATCACTTAAATCCATCGTGTTTAGCACTGAAGCCTGTCCTCAGAAACTCGTGGGGCGTGAGTGGGTGGATATTGGTCTTCAACGATATTTCAATGGAAAATAAAAATCGGATGGTTTGTAAACGGGCTGCCGATTCACGATCGCCCATTTTGTCAAAGACCAATTGCACCCCCGCAGTTTTTTAAAGAAAATATGAATTGCCAGTGACAACCACATTGGGAGTGTTCAGCCCAAGGGAGATTTGTTATTTGTAGTAAAGTGTATAGACTCTTTCTACATGTTGTGTTATCTGCTACTACAAGGAAGTGGCGGTATTTTTTTTTTTTACTGAAACCACTTCCTCTGTCTACTCTGGGTTGAAGTGTTTTGAATGTGTGAATTTTGTGCTAGAGGAGAGAGAGAAAAGTGCAGTGCCATGCTGATGAAAGTATGTTGCTGTGCGCAGATTATAAATTACAATGGGTCAAATTTCAGTCGAATGGTCTATGCCCCAGTTTTAACCTAACACACCTAGCAAGAAAGGGGAGCGTTGGGGTTGGATGACCAATTTATACCTTGCCCCATTTATTGAAAGCAATGGAGCATAAAATCGGGCGGAGTGTAAATCGGGCATCTGACCTGGATGTGCCACATTCTCGCTGGGTGTGTTACGTTAAAAACAGGACTGCTCTGTACATCTATACCAACCTAGAAAACCAACAAAAGTTGACCAACAGCTTCAAAAAAGCTAACAAAATCCTCAATAAATACCTTCTTATTTCCCCATGTATATCGCCAATATGTGAAAGTAGGCAGTTAGACCGGTTCTGAAATCTAAGATGTTTGTATTGGAGGGAAATAAATATGTGCATGAAAGCCATAAGGGGAAATCCAAACATTGAAGTCACAAATTTGGTGCATTTGTAAGAGGGTCCAAGGCTCCCCTAGAAATTTTTAATTTTTTACATTAAAAAAGTGCATTCTGATTAATTTTAAGAGCTTTCATATTTCACAATTGATAGATATTTAAAAACAATGACCGTTGGATTTTCAACAGACTAACTAGATCAACACATACCCAAAAGTTACCACAACAGTCACTCTCCCCAATCCAATCTGCCAGTTCACATGGACACTCTCCCCCTCGGATCCAGTTTATAGAGACAACTGCACCACATCCAGCTCCCAAGCCGTTAACAGACACTCCCTTCTCCAAACCCTCCTCCAAAATTCATACTGGCACTCCTCTCTCTCTCTCGCCCAGAATTCAATTTAGCACTCCTCTGCTCCTTTAACCCAGTTACTCTTTCTCTCCCCCTTGCTTTAAGTTGACACTCTTCCCTATTTCTACTTCTCTCAAGGTTCATGCTGGAACTCTCCCTACCCACTCTTTCTTGGTCAATGCTGGCACTTTTCTTCCTCCCCTACCTGAAGCACTGTTCCCAATTTCTTCTGTCTTCCACATTGCACATTGTTCTTCTTACTTTTTTCCCCCAATGTGCAGCATTGTAAGAGATACATGTATTCCATGAATGTTACTGAAGTAGCTGAAGATGAAAGGGACACTGGAGTCTTAGTCAACTCGATGTATACATGTCCAACCAATGCAGAGTAGCAGTCAACAAAGCAAATATAATGTTGAACTTTATAGCCAAAACGGTAGAATATAAGTCACAGAATGCTGTGACCAAACTGGACAACCTGCACTACCCTGGTCACCATATTACAGCAAGTTGATCAGGCACTGGAAGGAGCAGAAAAGAACAGCCAAACCGATACCTAGGTTAAGGTATCTGAGATATCAGGAACATTTGAAAAGCCTGGGATTGTTTGCTCTGGAGATGAGAAAGCTCAAGGGAAATATTATTCACGTATTCAAGATTCTTAAAGGGTTAGATAAATTGAACCCTAAAAATATGTTTATGATTGCCAGAAACTACAGAACTGGGTACATAGACTGAAGCTTAGAAGGAAAATGTACAGAAAGTTTAGATTTAACTACTTTATGCAGAGGATAGTGGATGTGTAGAATGGACCATCCAGGGGGCAGTGGAGGCAGATAGTGTGGGAAAAAATGAATGGAGAATTTGGATAGATATTTGAGAGAGTGAGTAATTGAGGGGTATTCAATTTTGAGATCAGCCAAATGGACTGCAGAGTAATTTAATATGTATAATCTATCCTACCATGGGCTGAGGAAAGTTCTCCATAAACACTTCCTGGTTTCCAAAGTTAATAAAGCTGAACTCCCTCTTAAGAGGAAGAGATATTTAAAAATGGAGAGGTGTCACATGCTTTCTACCAGCACAGTCAAGAACAGTGTTGGAAGACATACAAGAGGAGGTCCTACAGGTCATTGTCCAAAATGCAGACCCTCTCAAAAAAAATATTGAGATATTGTGAGTTGGTTCCAATTGGGCAGTCAACCATATTATGTCAGAATGATCAACTCTGTAATGGGCCCTAAGATCTAATGCTAATATTGTGTCTCCCTAATTTATGACATGTTCTGTAATACTGTGTTTTGTTCCTATTAAAGTCTACATTGAATATGAAAGAGAAAACTAAATCGAAGAAGAGCAAGAACAGCAGCAAAAGCAGTAAGGCTGGTGAAAACAAAGGAGTTCAAAATGAGGGCTGGATTCTATTTTCTGACTTTTACGAGATTACACACATCGTCATAAAGGACTCCACTGTCATCATCAATAAACAAGACAACAAAAAGCTGGTAGGCTATTTAATTTCCCTAGTTTCCTCCCCATCTCATTGATTCTTGTTGGGTTACAGTTCAGTGAATGCTAGTCATTCTCCAATGCAGTGCCCAAGCAGCATTCTTTATTTGTGGATCTAAGCAGCAGGGTGAGGGAGGGGGGAATCACATAGCCAAGCTCTATCCTATCTTTAAACAACATTCAGACATGCATTTTTACAGGAAGAATCACTGAATAGTAATCTAGAGCAAACAAAAATCATTTAAGCTGTCAAGAGATATGGAGCAAAGGCAGGTAAATGATCTTTTGGTACAGATCGGCCTTGAACTAATATAATGACAGAAGAGGCTGGAGGGTCTGAATGGCCTATGTTCTATGTTATTATGCATCGAATCATTTTCCTGTTACATTTTATCAGAGAGGTGGACTGCGGAAAGACCAATATATACTGCCAGTAAGGACACTTCAAGCCACTATGTTTGATTAATTAATATTAGGGCTGACTGTTGCAAAGACTGACATGATTCTAATCATACAATACTGTACTTAAAATGCTTAAATTTAACGCTGTTAATGGAAGAATAGTAGTTTCGATTGTGAGCAAGGCACTGAGTGCTGATGAGTAAAAGATTTTCACAGCCAAATCTACCAAGTTCAGAGTGAAGAAAGGATAAATAGTTTTTTGTTCAAGTTTGGGGTGAATTTCATGTTCGTTAAGGTAAGCTTGAAGGAGTTCTGAATTGGGCTATGAAACAGTTTTCCTATTTTGGTCAACTATCAACCACTTCCAGCCAATGTTCCCTTTAAGGCGCGCAGCCCGCAGTGGTCTTGAGGTCCCGCACAGGCAGCTCACCGGCTTTTAAATGGAAAAACCATGCATGGGCAGAATTTTGAATGGGCCACGCAGCCTGTTAAAGGGGCCATGAGGCCCCCCTAATAAATGAGTGGGGACGTTGTTCCCACAGAGTAAAGCTCTCTCTACTCTTCCCAATAACATACCTACGCCCTTCAAAAGAACATCCTCTACTGTGTCAGCATAACATGTTTTCTACTTTCTACAGCAGCCCCGTTATCAAAGTCTCAAATGGCATTCTTGGTTGCTATGATCATGGTGCACTATCCCTCCTCATCCTTGACTTGTCTGCAGCCGTAGACATGGTTGACCACATCATCCTGCTCCAACGCCTCTCCTTCATTGCCCAGCTAAGTGGGACTGCCCTCGCTTGATTCTATAGCCAGAGTATCTCCAGCAGTGACTCTTCTTCCTGACCCAGTACCATTACCTTGAGAAACCCCCAAGGATCTGTACTTGGTCCCCTCGATGACATCATCTGAAGACATGGCGCCAGGTTCCTCACGTATGCTGATGACATCCCTGTTCTACTTCTACACCACCTCTCTTGACCTTTCCGCTGCCTCAGTTGTCAACCTGCTTGTCTAATATTCAGTCCTGGATGAATTTCCTCCTATTAAAAATTGCCATTGACTTTGGCCCCCACCACAAACTCTGTATACTTGCCACTGATTCCATTTCCCTTGCCAGCTATTATCTCAAGTTGCCACCAACTGCTCACACCCTCACCATCCTGTTTGACGCCGAGCTGAACTTCTGCATGCCCTCTCCATCACAAAGACTATCTACTTCCATCTCTGTAGCATTGCCTGTCTCCACCCCTGCCTCAATCCATTTGCTGCTGAAACCCTCATTTATACTGGTATCCCCTCCAGACTCAAATATTCCAATGCTCTCCTGGCCGGTCTCCCATCCTCCAACCCCCATAAAGTTCAGCTCATCCAAAACTCTGCTGCCTGTATGTAGTTCATTAAATAAAGCTAGTCAGTAATGGTGGCCATGAAACTACCGGATTTTCTTTAGGGAAGTACATCTGCCACCCTGTGCTTGCTGACCTACATTGGCTCCCGATACCATAATGCCTCCAATTTAAAATTCTCATTGTCCTGTTCAAATCTCTTTATGGCTCCCCCCTCCCTATTTCTGTAACCTCCTTCAGCCCTATAATCCTCATGGAACTCCATGTTCCTCCAAACCTGACCTTTGGTGCATCCCAAAAACTCTTCGGCCCTCCCCCCATCAGCTGCTCATTATACACTCCCATTACACACCAGGCCTGATTCTCCTTTCTATTGTTTCAACGGAAAGGAAAATCAGACCTGGTGTATGACGGAAGCTGGTCAATACCACCACCAAAGTTCCATTTTACAACCAGTCTGACAGTACCTTCGGTTTCAGAGCTTACTTCAGGCAGTTTAATTGTAAATGTTACATTCTTTCAACTCTTGCAAGTTAGTTGTAGAAATTGAGTCTGTTACATATCAAAAATAGAGTTTTTAAAATTTTCTTTCCACCTCCTCCTCCCCTGCAGGTGTTGATACTGAGGCACCAGAGGTGCCAGCCAGCCTTGAGTACCTCATCTAAACCACTCTATGTGTGAGCCTGGACACCCAAGGGTAGAAATTACTGTTAGTGATTTTAGAATGGGAATGCTTAATGCATTTGTACCAATTCCCCTCTCTGCTATTTTATCAAAAGCAGTAAACTGCTTAAAATACGTGCATTAATGCCTCCATTAAAATGGCATGGAAAGAAATTTGATACAAGAGCATTAAGCATTTGTATGTAAACATCAACAACAGTAAGTGTTGACAGGCTGCTCAACCCAGTATGGTATTGCAACTGAGCCCAAACCTCCCTACAGATACACCCTTCCCAGCAAGGGTTACTCGATACCAGTCAAGAACATGAACCCCAGCTGCATTTTTCCCTCCTTAGTCCCAATGGTGCTGAGGCTAACTTCAGTGTTCCACTGCCACCCTAACTGAACACGTAACTTATCATAGACAGGAATCGGATCCCGACCTGTGGTTCCGTTCCATACTGTGTGTTTATCCATTGAGCCATCAGGAGAAATTAACTGATGATTTTTAATGGTTTTCAAACTGCTCATCGCAAAGAGCTCATATCAGCTATCTAACATCACTATAATAATCAGAAACCAGTTAGAGTGTGGGCTTCCCAGCTTTCCATACTGATTAGGAAACTTGTGAATTGTGAATATGTCAACACCACATTTGGGCAATTATCAGTAGAATGTAACCTTGGTATTAAGTAGTTTAAAAACTGTTGTGAATTTAATGTCTTTGTGTTTTAGGAGCTCAAGCTGTCTTCCTACGACGCAGCTCTCTCCATGGTGTCTTTGATTGATGGCTACTTTCGATTAACGGTAGATGCCCATCACTACCTGTGCACAGAAGTGGCTCCGCCATTAGTAGTACACAACATCAAAAATGGTTGCCACGGACCAATACGGTAAACTGGAAATTATAGCATTTTTAAAAATATGTAATTGTCCCCTTTTTTTGCGTATCATGTAAGAACAGTGGACTTACTCTACCTATGGATCAAAGATTTGGTAGCCAAACACAAAATGTAATTGCCCAAAGGAATGTGATCATGTTCAGCTGAATAAATCCTTCTGTTTAAGTATTCCCATACCCATTGATGTACCAAAGCCAGTAGCAATATTCTCCACTTTGTCCTAAGCTGCCATTTTACAGTTCTACATGTTCCTCCTCCTCCGTTCATGGCTTCACTGTGTTAAAATCAAAACTCAGCGAACTCCTCAGTCTGCTTAAAATCTTCAGGCTTTTAAAACCCAAGCTTGACCTCACCTAATCACTCTTACCTCATTACCTCACCTTTGGCCCATTCTTTTTAAACATGATATACTATGTTACGCTATACTATGACTTTGGCTCTTCAGATACATTTCTCAATTTTAAAAAGATTTGCAGCTTATAAAGTCAGCAGCAATTTTGACCACACGTCCATCCAGTTAAAGCATCAAGTAGCCAATGTTGGAATTATTTTCCTCTCTACTAGTTGTGATTTTTTTTCAAGAATTGTACACTTTATTCTATGTGTCAAGCACAAGGAACTTATTTTTTACCATATCAACAACAATAACTTGAATCTATATAGCAAGTGTAGTGTAGAAAATCTCCTTAGATGCTTCACAGATAGACACAAGGAAAACCAGGAAAGGAGAGGTTAAGAGAGATGGAGATTTGATTGAAGAGGATTGTGAGGTTTTAAAGGTGGAGGAGTAGATAGATTTAGGGGTGGGGGGAGGATTTGAGAGTAGGAGCCTGCAGTTAAAGGCTATATTGCTAATGGTGGGATAAATGGGGACAATTTGCAAAATATCATAGTTAGAGGAATAGAGTATTCGTGGGGGGAGTGGGCTGGGCTGGGCTGGGCTAGTAAAAGGTTGGACAAGATAACACAAAAACCAATGAAATAAATTGAAAATAAGGGTATAGATTTTAAAATAATGTGTTGGGAGACAGGAAGCCAATGTAGGTCAGCAAGGTCAGGGGTTATTAGTGTGGGACAAAATGTATGTAACAGAACTTTGCATAAGTTGAAGTTTGTGGATGGTGGAGGAAGGAAGGCCAGCAAGGAGAGCATTGTAGTAATCAAGTCTGGAGGTGGTAAAGGGATTCAGTGGCAAAGGGACAGATGTAGGGGTGCTGGCAGGCAATGTTAGAGAGATGAAGTGAATCAGTCTTTGTGGTGAGGAGTCTGAAGCTATGCTCAGGATTGAACAGGATGCCAAAGTTACAAAAGGTCTCTCAATCTCTCTCTCTTCTTCAGAAACACATGAGGTCCTCAACCCCATTTATACTCTCCATTTCAATGGTCTTTTCTGATAACTTAATCAACAACTTTTTTTTTTATGTAACAAATATTGGACCTGACTTCCTAATTTTTGACTTGAATCATTTGCCAATGTCTTACATAATCTTGAAACTTCAATGAGGTCAGTTTGAAGTCTCCTAGTTTCTAAAGAAAGCAAGCCCAACTTCTTTAACTTCTCCTCATAACTTTAATAAATGCAGACCGTAATTGTGACCTTTTGACAATTTGCTCTTATCAGTACTGAATATGCTATCAACAAGCTGAAACACGAAGGCAACGATGATGGTATGTACGTGTTACGATGGAGTTGTACAGATTTCAACCACATCCTCATGACAGTCGCATGCAATGGAACCACTGAGGTAACAATTGAGAGCACTTTTTTGAACAATTGATTTTTGTTGTTTCTTTAAATCCCATTGCTATAGAGGAAGGAAAATTTAGGGAGTGTAAATTTTGTATAAAAGCACTCCCTCGTGTCCACAAGAAAAAAATAGAACAAATATTTTCGTTACCACTTTAAAGAGAAAAAAAAATTCCAAACCCAACAACGACATGTGGTTTTGGAATTCTTTCTCTCCAGACCTGCGGTAGTGATGTTCCTGACCGAGAGGAGCCGCTTGGATTCACGGTGCCTCCTTTCATTTTAATGGGAGCTGGAATTGCTCTTAAATCAAGGGAAGAAGAGCTTCACACATTTGAGCTTCACTGCTTGCACACCGATCTGCTCACTGGCCTCTGACGACCAGTGGTGTTTCATAAGTTAAAAAAGCTAGCAGGCTTCGTTTTCTAACATGAGCAACTTACAAACGATACAGAAATTTAGTTTCGTACTGGTTGCAGGTGTGTAGTGCAGCTGCTTTGAGGGCACTTGTTCCAGGTGGATTTGTACAGCAAGTAAATGTCCAAATAGCTGCTGTGCAGGGATATTACTTGACTTGTATCACTGTGACTCAAAAAAGCCACTTCAGCGACACAAGGTATCCAGCATAACAGCACCACTAATTACCGAATAAAGCAGCCCATCTATGTCCACATATTTTATTTTTTCCAGTTGAACATTCAGTCACTTAACTGACTGAGTTGACACACATCCATTTACTTTGTACACTTTTTATTTTGGAGGCTATAATGTATGCAGGTTTGTAGAGATGTTGCGCCTGCAATTTCTGGGGTCTGCAGGAGTCCGTGTTTCATGTCTATGTTAAATGTGTGAAGTTGCAGCCCCTCTTCCAATATTTGAAGGGGCTGCTCCTCAAATTCTGGTTGCACTTCAGTCCCACACTCCTGATCTTTGGGCACCTTGTGCGGAGGGGAGCGGGCAGGTCGGAAGGCCTCCTCGTAGGACTGCTCCTGGGCCTGGCCAAGGTGGTCATTAACCAGTCCAGGCAGCGGGCAGTCAAGGGGGTCGTTCAGCCCAACTGCCTGCTTCTCTTCCACGGGTACATTCGAGCCAGGGTGTTCCTGGAGATAGAGCACGCGGTGTCCACCGATACGTTCGCGGCCTTCCGCAAGAGGTGAGCACCAGAGGGACTGGAGTGCATCATCACCCCCAGCAAACAAATTTTAATTTGATTAAAGGTTTTTTGTTACCGTTTTAAATTGTTAATTTGTGGGTTCTAGTGCCAAAAGGGGGCACTTGTTTAAGGTTCTACCAAAATAGTTGTAGAGCTGTTGCAGTCCCACGCTCCTGATCTTTGGGCACCTGATGCGAAGGGGAGTGAGCAGGTTGAAGGCCTCCTCATAGGACTGTTCCTGAGCCTCGCCAAGGTGGCCATTAACCGGTCCAGGCAGCAGACAGTCGAGGGGGTTGTTCAACCCGACTGCCTGTCTCTCTTCCGCAGCTACATTCGCGCTAAGGTGTCCCTGGAGATGGGGCACGCGGTATCCACCGGTACATGGAGGCCTTCTGTGAAAGGTGGGCACCGGAGGGACTGGAATGCATCATTTCAACAGGGAACAAAATTTTAATTTGATTTTACAAGGTTCCTTTTATTGTTCAGTTGTTAATTTGTGGGTTTTGGTGCCCTTGGGGGCACTTGATTTAAAGTTATACCAAAAATTGTTGTAGAGCTGTTGCATTGTGAATGACTTAGCCAGTCCATAAAACCCCAGTCAGTTGGGTTTAAGTCATCCCCGATGAGGTATGCAGTTGTGAGCCTAGTGGATGAACTGGTAATGCATAGTGTGACTGTTATACCTTTGTTAATAAATCAACTAGTTCTGAATAGCAATGTGTTGCTATGAATTCTTAAGCAAAGAAACCATGAAACAAAAGCTGCCAAAAGTACCAGTCCCAAATTTAGCAGTGCCGCTTTAAGTTAAATAAGGTGTTGCTACTACAAATAGAAATGCTGCCACTGGAAGCAATGGACAGGTTTGGCATTCTATCTGTGCAGGTCACTGATACTGGACCTTGGGCATCAAAGAAGGTTCAGCAGCCACAGAATAAAATTAGAAACTGTAATGTATTTGCTTCAATTAAAAATTCATAGCAACACATTGCTATTAAGAACTAGTTGGTTTATTAATAAAGGTTTAACAATCACACTACACATTACCAGTTCATCCACTAGGCTCACAACTGCATACCTCATCGTGGATAATCTAGAGCCAACTGACTGGAGTTTTATTGAGTCTTGTGAACATCACGTGACTGGCTAAGCCACTCAATGCAACAGCTCTACAAACATGTGAGCATACTCACAGGTGCATATATTATGCAAACAAAGACTCTGCAAGCAACTTATACAGGTGCTAGGAAATTTGATCTACAATGTAAAAGGGACAGATTCCACAGCAGCAGCAGTTTGCTGGTATTGTACTAGTTCGTCAAGTAGTTTTGTAATACAAAGAAGCTACTAGATTAAACGTGATATTGTCTTAATAGGAAACATTTATTTATTTGGGGGATTTCATGTTCTTTAAGGTATGGGATATCTGTGCTGTGTAAGGGATCATGTTTCTACTCTCCTAACGTCAGGCAACCTCAGAAAAAGCTGTTGTGTCAGTGGGACATTTCTATTTGTGACAACAGTTAGTCTTATGACTGTTGAGTGGGATTGACCGTTTGTGCTACAGGTTCGTGCTCATTTGTGACAGAATTGAAACTGTCCACAGACTTATTTCACTACAAGCCTTGCAGCAAGCAGAGCGAGGACTGTGGCCTATCTCTCTAGCGTGATTTTAAGCCAAGTCCTTGAGATGAGAAGACAGCACCTCAACCACAACACATTCAGTCCCCTGAGAAGATTTGTACTTGGGCTGCGTGTCTCTCCAACAAAAGTGATTGATTTGTACTGAAGTATGTGGATGTTGCCAATGGTGACATCGCTGGTAACATTTTAAAAAGAAAATATGCAGTATTTGGGATAAGGGAGATTATGTACTGATAAAATCTGGAAAGCTGACGGTAGTCGGTAACAGCAGATAAACAAAATTGAAATCAGCCTAAAAAACATGCGAGTATTTGACCCATTTAAGTTTTCAAAATGGGCTCTGTGATCTGTCGAGGTTTGCAAGGCCATTTGCCTGTCATAGCACAATGTCTCTCGAATTCTATATTTTTATTTTCCTGTATTTATTGACTTTCAAGCATACGGTTTCTGTTGCCCTCACCTACCAAAAAGCATTTTCTGCAATTACACTGTGTTCCTTTTGGGTAGCTTACACTATCTTTTGGAAATTTGGATGGGCAGTCCCAAGTATATGTCAATATTCACAGAGGGCCCCACATACAGGAAAGATTTGAAAAGCATTGATTTGCTACCTCCAGTTTGTTTAGTGAGTTCTCATATTTCAGCTTTCAGACTGATGGGTCACAAAAACCCTCTACCCATGTATGCAGCAATTCCCAGCTAGAAGAACATTTTTTTTTTTACTGGGATGGGAGGGGGGGGGGGGGAAGTTGGACAATATTGGATTGACCCCAGATCTCTGAAATCAACAGAGCTGCTGCAGGATACACATGGTGGTCCCTGTAAGCGTCTTCGCCTGAGTGCTTTAAAGGGAAGAGGTGGCATTAATACTGGTCTCACTGGGGCTAAAAAAATCAAGGATATTTTGTATTACGTATCACATACGATGAGTTAAGTGAAAGAGTTAGATGAGTGTTTTGAACAGGAAATAACTTGCCTCTCCCCTGACTTCGCCTTCTATACAATAAATTACAACAACCTGTTTCTAATTAATCACAAAACTCCATTGTTTTCTTCAAGTGCTTTGACTTCTGTGATCAAGGCAGTGGCTCAAGAATGACAAAACAGTACAAGAATTTTCAGATTGAAGTGAGCAAGAATTCTGGATACAGGCTGCACGGCTCCGACAGCTGTTTTGAAAACCTTAAGGAGCTCATGAGTCATCTCAAAGGCCAGATTCTTAAAACTGAGGATGTGAGCTTCCAGCTCAAAACCTGCTGTCCGCCAAAACCAAGAGGTAAGATTGGAAAAGCTGCATGAGTTCTTACCTTTTTAATAAAGAAACCCAGGTGTAAGAGCCAGGGGCCATTGTGCAGGGAACTGTCGTGGTTTGAAAGAGTCGGAGAGTATATAAAGTAAATCAGATAATAACAATTAGGTGATGACAAGCGTGGGTTTTCAAAGCCTGTAAACTCTAAGAGGAAGGAAGACTGAGCAGTTTAGTCTACAGTGTTCAAGTCCTGAGCTGAAGTAGGAGATGGCGCAAAGAGTCTTGATTTCAAAACCATTTGGATTCAGGAAAGAGGAAAAGGATTTAGGATGGCATATTTGGAGCGTGGAATCAACAGGAAAGGGAAGCTTGAGGTGTAATCATAGAACCCTAGAAATTTACAGGACAGAAGGAGGCCATTCGGCCCATTGTGCCCGTGCAGCTGAAAAGGAGCTATCCAGTCTAATCCCACTTTCTAGCTCTTGGTCCGTAGACTTGTAGGTTACGGCACTTCAATTGCATATCCAAGTACTATTTAAATGTGATGAAGATTTATGCCTCTACCACCCTTTCAGGCAGTGAGTTCCATGACCTTAATAGTACTAATTAAAATAGACACATGAAAGTTGTGACCTAGACAGAGAGGGGATAGAGGCTAGAAATGTGAGAAAGATGAACTATCAAATGACAAATGTTTTCTTGTACCCTAATTAGGGTGGCAAAAGGTGTTAGTAAACCCTCTTCATTATTCTTAGTTAATAGCTCTAGAAAACTCTTAGTGGTAGGAAAATCTAGGGAGATGACCTTGTCTTCAAAGTATTCCTCCAATATCTATTTGAAAAGCTACAGTTATAAAAATTGGTTACTTGCTTTAGATAAAGAAATGTCAAATTCCCCCACATCTCTCCCACATCATTTCTGGTGGTCTTCCCTCCAAGCCAGTCCGGCGATGAGGAGCTGACTGGCGCTTAGAGTGGTTTACTTCATTTTCATTGGATTGCAAATTCAGATCAACCTTGAAGCCTATCCAGAACTGTCCTGACAATGAGAAAAACTGCTACTGGTTGGATTTGTTGCACGCTAGAGAGTGTGTACTCTCCTGGTAGCCTTTTTCTTTGTTTTGTTACATAAAATGCATCAAAAATTGACATGGAATTATCTCTTTGAGTTTGGACTTAAGATTAATTGCCTTTAAAGACATTTCTCAGCCAAAATGAGCCCAGGATGTGAGCAGGAGGCAGCATGTGGGTTCCCATAGCAACACCTTTTACCTGGAGGCAGTGAATGGAGTAAAGGAAAAGCTGAGCTTAGCCAGGTGGGCAGAGGAGAGTGGTGGTGGATGGGGACTGGTTAGATCGCTGTTTAAGGAAGAAATGCAGGGCCTCGGGCAGTTCCAAGGAGGGATCGAAGTGTAAAGGGACTCTACTTCCATAATAAAAAGGAGACAGTTAGGGGCAGAAAATCAGAACTTGTTGAAAGTGACCGAGGGCATAAGTGTCACAGATAGGAGTGGATAGGGAATGGACACGAAGGGAGAAATAGTTAAGATAAGAGGAAATTAGTTTGGTGATACAGGAGGAGGCTGAAACAATTGGTCTACCAAGACAGTGCTCTCAGGGAAGCGGTAGAAGTGAGGTGTGCAACATTGGGGAACTATGAGGTTGGAGGGTATGGGGCAAGATCATCAGAGAAGATGTGGTCATTAACACTTTGGTAAATTATGGCTTGGTGTACAGTAGTCAGGTCACAGTATAGGGGACATTAGAGAGTGGTTGTGTTTAACTCCCCTGATGGCTCAGTTCACTGCCCAATGTGGGACAGAGCCACACAAGCCACGAAAGACCCAGGCACCATCTTTGGTCAAAACTGAATTAACTGGGGCAGCATTAGGAACACCACAGTTGGCCTCGTTGTGGATTAGGAAGGAAAAAGTTAGCCAAGGCTCCCACTCTGGACCACCATCACTGAGTCCTGCTGGAAAGTGTTGCATGTGGGTATTGAGTGGCAACAGCAATGGGCTGTGCTGTAATGACTTCCATGAACAAATAGCCTGATGACATGCATTGTTTAGGCTGACATATGAAAAATATACACTTTGGTGAGGTAGCAGGTGACGACTGACACTCATAAAACCAAAACCCAACAGGAGTTACCACCTTCAGGAAAGACGGGGGAGAGAATCAGAAGGAAGCAATAAAACACAAACAAAATAATGAAGCACCCTTGTATACTTAATGCAGCAAATCTGTAACTTATAAAATAAAATTTTGTAAATACAGCAATAGCTTGTTCAGTATATATTGCAGCTAATGGTATACTTTTATATATCAGTGGTCATTCTTTACCAACTCATTGCTGGTGCTTGGTGATTCTGTGTTAGTAGGCTATTCCTTGTTACAGTCTACCCCTGATAATTCAAACATGATTTTGTTTTGCACAAAAAATCAATTTATCCAGTAATTTGAATTAAGTAGCTCGATCAAAACAAAGTTAACTTTTTTTGTGCTTGAAAAAAATTGATTTAACGGATAATTTGAATTAAACATAAATTCACGTAAGCCTGCATTGCATTAGTGAGGATTATAAGACTTTAAAAAAAAGTTTCAAAATATGTTGTTACTCAAAATAATAAGAAATGTGCTTTATTTTAAGGATATGACCAATCAGTAAACCTAATGAGAAAAAACTCCAATACTGGAAATATGATTTTTTTAAAACCCAGATGGTGCTGGAAATACAGTCAGCATCTGAAAGAAAAAGACAAGTTAACATTCCACATGAGGCCTTTTATTCTAACTATTCTGATGAAGGATTCCACTTGAAATATTAACCTCTCTTTTAGATTCTAACTGATCAGCAAGTGCATATATGCTGAACTTATGGTATGCAGACAGCATCAACGATTAGAATCTGTTTCTCCCCATCCAATTTTCTCCCCTCCTCTGTTAAAGATAGTAACTGGTGTTCGGGGAAGGTTCCACAGGTGCCACCTTCTCTCCAGTTTCTTTGCCAAATAGCCATTCTTCACAGGTGAGCTTAGCTCAGTGCTGCTGGACTCTGCAGGAACTCACAGTTGAGTCGGACACATTTTCAGAATGGGGTTGCTGGATAAAGATTAGTGATTTTTCCCTTCCTAGTCAATTGGTACTGACGTCAATTATCCCTGTGGCCATCCAACTGAAATCAGTAGAATTCCCCTTTTAAAAAATAATTTGAGTTGAGAGTTCAGTACAGAAAGTTGCATAATGTTTTAGCAGCGAAAAAGTCTGAAAAATGTAATGTTTTATTCTTTTCTAATCTTCTGGTATGCTGTGATTTTTATGTAAATACATTTTTTCAAAAATTATTTAGTGTATTAACTGCTGATTGTGCAATATAGGTACTTAGCAAGTATAGTGTCAACAAGTGAGCAGTTCTGAAGATGCAAAGTTTTTTTTAAATAAAACTGGGCATATTTAATTGTTGCTTGAAAGTGCATGAATAAAACTGCCAGCTAGACAATTCTGTTTTTTAAAGCAACCAATTAGATTAATCTGTAATATTTTAGCTGCAACAAGACTTATTTGCAGGGGTAGTCAAGACATTTGGATATATGTTTGAAGGTTACTCTTTTATACACACACCCATCTGGATAAGCAATGATAAGATGAAAGGAAAATCATGAATGTTGAATATCTGAAATTAAAAAAACATGAAGTGCTGGAAATGTACCGGAGGTCAGTCAATATCTATAAGCGAAAGCAGAATTAATGTTTTGGGGTGGGACCCTTCAAGATCAATTTACCAGAAATGTTAACCTACCTTTTTTCTCTTTCAAATGCTATGACTTTCCAATGCCTTTTGTGTTGGTTTACAAACAAAATATTTATCTTGATTCTTAAAGATCCACACATTGAGTGACTTACAAATATAAAAATAACAAAGTTCAAAGTAAGCTACATTAATAGATATAACTGCCACGTGAATTTTTTTTTCCCCACTAGCAAAATCATAAATCAATCCTGAATGTTGTTCACAAGTTACAAGCCTACCTCTAGAAACCTGTACATCAGACACATTATCCTTTAATTATCAGACAGTTTCTTTACAACTTTAGTAGACCCACAGCATCACAGACACTTTCGTTATGTTGAGAACATGCAATTAATTATTTTTTAGAAAATGTATTAATTTAATAAATGGAATTAATTTTTGCATAAGCTTTTTATCATGATTTAAAGATGTAGAGTGGATATAAAATGTGGCTAATGATTGTGCTCGGCAATGTTTGAATTCTCTCAAATTAAATATTTAATTTTAATTGAAAATCTGTTTTGAGCAGAGTGGTTTATGGGATCTGTTTTCTTTAGGTGTTTATTGCAAAAGGAAGCTCCTTATCAAAACATCTTGTTCTGACTGACCTTTAGACGTGGCTGGTGTGATTTTCTGCATACCCTATTAAGCTGTACCATGCTTGAGAATCCTGACTTTATTTTCATGTTGGAGGTTTATTTGGAGAGTTTGTTTAAAGAACCATTGTTTTCCTTTAACCCCAAATCTCAGGAAATCCTCTACAACGTGGTATGTTATGCCCGTTATTTTACACTTATTGAAATCATTGTGCCCACCACCACCCTTTTATATCAAATATTTGAGAACAAAATCCAGTGCAGGAAGGACATAGTTAATGTGGTCTTATTTTGTTTATCAGATTTTTGTTTCCTGTTTGACTGAAGGAGCAGGTTGACTTAAACTGGAATTTAATTGAAATATATGTTTCTATGGACCTTTAAAAGGAAAATACTATCTTTGTTATAAATTCTAAGCAAATATACTTAAGACTATGAACTTTCATTTAGATTTTATTTAAATGGAAATTCCAAGTCAGTTAAGCCTTCCTATACAAACCATCCCTCAACAGCCATTCTTTCTGCTTTGTTTCGCACGTGGAGCTATGATCTGCACAAAAAGTCATCATCACAGTATAGATTTGCTAAAATTAATTGCCAATAAGTAATTTGTAGGCTGCATATAGAGTCGTAGGCTGACAATATAAAAAGCCACATGTATGCACCTTCCCTCCTTTGAACCCACACATAGAAACCAACGCACTCCTAAAAGCCCACGCACACACATATGCAGTCCCACACATACGCCCACACAGTCCTTTTAACAAGCGTACACATTCTACTTTTTGAACTTTAAATTATCTATGATAATAGCTGGAAAAAAAAAACACGATCACTGAGAAATCATCTGGCTCGATGCTCTCTAGAGATGTGTTTATGTATCTACCCTATCGATTACTGTCATAGGAGCAGCTACCATTATGAAGTCTCTTTAATCTGAAGTGGTCTCAACTGACCTTTCTACTTTAAAGTTTAATTTATTTTAGGTTCGCAAATCAAGAGTACACATCTCTATTCAGGTCCATCTATTCAGTTCCTCAAGCCTGTTCCGCAGTTCAGTTAGATCATGGCTGATCTGTAGCTCAACTCCTTTTGTCTGTTTTTGATCACTTGATACGTTTACCTAATAAAAATCTGTCAATCTCAGTCTCGGAAATTTCAGTTGACCCAGCATCCATAGCCTTTTGGGGAAAGAATTCCAGATTTTCACCACTCTTTGTGCAAAAAGGTGCTTTCTGATTTCACTCCTTAATGGCTTAGTTCCAATTTTAAGATTATGCTCCCATGTTCTGGACTCCCCCACCAGAAGAAATAGTTTTTATGTATCTACCCTATCGAATCCCAAAGACCTCAGTTAGATCACCCCACAATCGTCTAAACTCAAGGGAATACGAGCCAAATTTATGCAACCTGTCCTCATAATTTGACCCTGGTATTATTCTGGTGAATCTGCACTGCACCCCTCCAGGGCCGATATATCTTTCCTGAGGTACAGTGCCCAAAACTGAACTCAGTACTCCAGATGGGGTTTGACCATCTGTACAACTGACTCCCTGCATTTTGTGTTCCAGCCCACTTGAGATTAAGGACAACATCCAATTAGCCTTTTTGACTACTTTCTGTACCTGTGCATTACTTTTAGTCATTTGTGTTCTTGGACATCCAAATCCCTTTGCTCCTACACAGTTCCTAATCTTTCGCTATTATTCCGATTTGTCTTTCTTGGATCCAAAGTGGATGAGCTTCCATTTCCCCACATTGAACTCTGAACTGCTAACGTTTTGAACACTTACTTAGTCAATCTATGTCCCTTTGCAACTTCTTGCTCCCAGCTACACAACCTGTATGCAAATCTGGATATACAGCTGTCCCTGATGATTCCAGTAAACGTCCCCACAACTGGTAATTTGGGGGGGGGGCGGGGGGGAAGTCTCTCACTGCTTTGATTTGGTGTCACATGGAGTGTAAATCTAACATGGTATCAAACCTGGTTTAAATGTAGCTAATGTTAATTGTTTAGAAAGCAGGATTTCAACCATGTATGTGCAGAGCTCTCTCCCGAGCAGGACAACTGGAATTCCAGGACACTGCCCAGCTGGAACTGATACTGCAGCAACCAGTTTGAGACATAAATTGCTGCAGTATTAATGCAGCCTTAAAGAGACTGATGTCCATTTAGTGGCGTTAGCAAGCATCAGGATTATGGCATCCCTACTACCAAGAGCAAATTATTCCAGCCGAGAGCTCCTAGTTAGGGTGTCTCTTATATAACATGCACATGCGATTAACAACCTTATCCATGTCTGTGTCTGCAAGTTACTGGTTTATAATATCATCTTTTTTTCAGTTTTTTTGTGAAATTTGCGTTCAAGATGGATGGTAGTGTTGGGTGTGGAATACTTTCCCATTTTGTGCACCCATATGCAGCATTAAGCATTCGTAAGATTAGGTGCCGCAGAAGTTAGATACAGATCAAAGCTTCCTCTAATCTGTTATCAACATTGCACCTTAACTCCAACCCGAGAAGAGCACTCTGGCCTTTCTGAGTTGGTTTCTTAAAGATCCTGTTTTCGTATTGCAAGTGAAATATGTGTCTTTCTGCTCTTCGGATTCCTTTTGCTGCATTTTTACTGTTGCATTACTTTCTGACTTTGCTTCGACCTTCTTCATTGCATTTAAAAGAGAAAGTTTTGTTCGCTGCTGGTGTTCCAGCATAGTGTTGCTGGCAGCTGCAGCAACCAAATATCTGAGGACAGGAATTCTTCTGGATGTCACTCTTATGTTCATAAATTTAGAGATGTGAGAAGAGATCAGAGGCAGGTGTACTTGCATCAGAAACATTGTGCCATTACCCACCCTTATCATAGGAGCTAGATTTATAATCTAAGACCAAGACTGGGTGTGTTTTGTGCTAGTGCATATGTTTACCTCTTTTTTGTGGAGGCTGGGGAGTGAAGGCGTGTTTTCCTCTAGATTTTCTCCCTTTTCCCTTCTCTTCCTTTCGGAGGAGTACTGTCCACAGACTCTCAATGTCACTGGAGCTAAACAGCTAAACTTCATGGTGATCTATGTATAATGGCATAAAACACTAAGCAGGCAAAATGTGAAATGCAATTAGTGTAGAGATATCTCCTTGAATAATATTTAGATTTGCAAGAACCTGGGAGCAAAGTGAGGCCATTCAACTTACTCTGTCATTTAGGTTTTGTTTCAGGATCTGACAGAAACATTTATTTTTCCTGCTCAAAATCCATATCCCTTCCTGGATCAGGAATTGATCTAGTTCCCTTTTTACTGTGTCACAGCTGATTTATGTGGGAGATCAGCAAAATACACTTCCCCCTTTTAAGCATTCTCAGTTTTATTCCACAATTGATAACTTTTCAGCTGCTACACAATGAATAAGAGAAAGCTTCGCCCTGAGTGAGTAAGAGTGTCAGCCGTGGCTCAGTGGGTAGCACCCTCGCCTCTGAGTCAGCAGGTTGTGGGTTCAAGCCCCACTTCGAGACTTGAGCACAAAAATCTAGGCCGACACTCCAGTGCAGTACTGAGGCACTGCCTTTCGGATGAGACGTTAAACTGAGACCCCGTCTACTCTCTCAGGTGGACATAAAAGATCCTATGGCATTATTTCAAAGAAGAGCAGAGGAGTTATCTCTGGTATCCGGGCCAATATTTATCACTCAATCATTATCTAAAAAGACAGATTATTTAGTCATTATCACATTGCTGTTTGTGAGAGCTTGCTGTGTGCAATTTGGCTGCAATGTTTCCTACATTACACTAGTGAATATGCTTCAAAAAGTACTTCATTGGCTGTAAAGCGCTTTAGGATGTCTGGTGGTTGTGAAAGGTGCTATAGAAATGCAAGTTTTTCTTCTTTCAAAAACTCTCCCTTATGTAGAGTCGCGCACAACAGATTTCACATTGCATACGGGACTGTTTGTACTGACAAAACAGAAATCAAATCATTTTTCTAATGTGTTCTTGCCACAGAAATCTCCAATCTGTTAGTGGTGACAAAAAGCCAGTCCCAGATTTCACAGCTCACTACAAGCAACTACAACTTAAGCCAATTGAGCTTCCACCGAATCCGTAAGGAGGAGATCTGTCAGGTGGGTCCTGCATCATCCCATTCCACTGTGACTGACTTGTGCTGGGGTTCAGTTCCATATCTGCCTGAGGCCTTCTATTACCTAATTCATGCGTGAGCCTGGACAGTAAACGTTGCTATGCTTTTTGACACTAGGGGCTATCACAACTGACCCTGATCATGTTTGCTCACGTGCATTTCCTGGCAATGGTTTACTGATGGTGCATAACAGTGGCAATGCTGGCTGACTTTTTTTTAAAACCTCCATTGTCCAGGGGTGCTGAGATCAATTTTAACACCTCCACCATTGTCATGGCTGAGATCAGCTAATTCAAGGTAGACCAGGAGTTGAAATTGGATCCTTCCTTGACTCTGTCGCAGTACAATACTTGGCATTTATTCACTGAACTGTTGGGCCAATTATTGCAGGAGCACAGCTGAGATCAGAAACTCAGCAAAAGGGGGAATCAACCCAACATCCCATCACTCCGTGGCACTGCTGTGTGAAGTGCTCCAACACGCCATTCTGCTCTTTTGTTTTTAAACCCAAAACAGCTGCTGACCGAAATCAAACTCTCCACTTCCCAATTTGTTTCCACTTCCCAATTTATTTTATTGCTGTGAGGCAGCAACAATGCGTGTCCGTTTTGTTCCTTGTGTGTGTGTGGTTTGGCATCTGGTCTGATGCACAGTATATTTAACTGATTTGTACCCAATACCAGCTTGAACACCTTGGTAGAGGAACCAAAACAAACATTTATTCTGGGACACTGAATTACAAAGATGATGATGAGGAGAATGGAAGTTTCTACAATGCGAAAGATATCAGAGTTGTCCTCAAAATCCTCGATCCCAGTCACAGAGACATATCACTGGTAAGCTGGAACTGTGATGCAGTGCAGTAACTTTTTTTTTTGGAATTAATGTTCTACTCGTAACCCCCTCATTACTGCAGATGTGTTTATATGTCGGGACAAGGTTGGGCTCTGGAGACCACTTCTTCCTGTTTTTTTACATCTAAGACACAGCAGAGAATGGGCTGGTCCCATCTTTTGATTGGCTGAAAACATAGCCTTTAAAGCTTTTTTGCAATCAGCAAACATTCAATTTCTCAAAATATTCTCTCATTTCCAAAACAACAGTGGGATCCAGGAGAAGGAAGGTGAATGAACTTTTTAAACTCGAAAAAATGTTAGAAATTATATCAAAGACTGATCCATTCTCTTTTCAATTTCAAAGCCCTGTTTTTTCCTGAATTGAGTTTCAAACCAAATCCTTTCCATCAGAAAGACTATCTACATTCACCTCCATGACATTGCCTGCCTCCGTCCTTCTGTGAGAATATCTGCTGTTGAAATCCATGCCTTTATCAGATCTGGACTCAACTATTCCAATGCTCTCCTGGCTGGTATCCTCTCCTCCCCTCAACTCATCCAAAACTCTCTGCCCATATCATATCCTGCACAAAGTCTCATTTACTCATCACCTCCTTGCTGCTCCACTTTGACTCCCAGTCAATCAATGCCTCAAAATTCAAATTATTCTCCTTGTGTTTAAATTCCACCAAGGCCTCATCTCTCTCTATACCTGTAACCTCTTCCAGCCTTAGAACACAAGGTTTATAATATTAAAGCTATTCCTGATGTTTAAGTAGTTTTATTACTGTAACAATATTTTTCTCAGCATTACAGTTCATGAGCTGAAGTTACAGAAAACCAATCAGTCCTGGCAGAATTTAAAAAAAAATTAATTTCATGTTTACAGTAAAATGCTGCAACTGCACTATTACTTTATAATTACTGTATTTTTTACTAATGAAATAAATGGTATTTTCTCCCCAGGCTTTCTTTGAGACAGCTAGCATGATGAGGCAAGTTTCTCACAAGCACATCGTACTCTTACATGGAGTTTGTGTTCGAGATCTGGAAAGTAAGTAACATTTTGTTTTGTAATTACTGGTAACAGGGCGATATAATTGATTGATTCACTGTACAATCAGCTCTGAAACTTGCCTTGGCTCTGGTTCAGATCCATTAGATGAAAGACCCCTCGCTTTTGTGTGCCACATGAAATCATTTTGAATTGGTCTCAACCCAGTTCTGCTGGCTGTTCATTTCAGTGGCAGAAATTGGAACTAACTGTAATTTCACTGTGCCCACAAGTTAGCCAGTGTGCAGAAATGTAAAAATGGCACAGTGATGCAAAAGGGAATATTCGTCTGTGTTTGGCAAAGACGGACTCTTGGGGCTAAATGGGAAGGCTTTACCATGAATTTGACTTGTGCTATACTTAAACAGGGAGTGCTCAATGCTGGCATTCAGTGGCCAAAATAGAAATGTGTTCCAATCCGCTATAATAGTATACCACATCTTGATGAGCATAAAGAAAATTTTTTATTTTGAAAACAAAAGTGTTTATTGAACACTATAATGTATCCAAACAATGATACTTTTTTGGATGTAAGATTTTAACTTGGGCAGTTATGATCTTAGAGGTGTAGCAACACAAAATTGTTGGCATAACTCGTCAGTTGGCAATCTGATTGTGAGCCACATTTTCCTGACCGAGCCGCTGCACATTGCTCCCTCTAATGGCCCGGCCTGCTGATAGTCTTGCAGGCCGAAGACCATCAGCAGGCCGGGGCCATTACAGGGAGCAACATACAGCAGCATACCCTCCTGCAGCGCGTGCTGCTGCAGGAGGGCGACGGCTGACTGCAGTGCGGGCAGGTACAGCAGGAGTGGCGAGGTTGGGATGAAGGAGCGGCAAGAATTCATAGAGCGATGTGATCGGGGCCCAGAGGAGGCGAGGGCCCAGGGGCAGCATGGGCCAGCCCACACTGCGATACGTGTGCGCACTAGGTCCATGCAGCAGAGCTTGGTCTCCAATCGTCTTGGTTAATCCTTGCCACTGGACCAAGACCTAGCTCTGTCAAGCCTGTGTGGTGGCTGGTATGCAACGGCCACCACATGTTAAAAAAAATCCACGCACAGGCACTTTTCACCCTTCAACATGTAGTTCAGGATCTGGAATATTAGGTCCTTCATTGAAACACCTGTGAACTCATCCATTTTTGGCATGGAAGCAAGTCATCCTCGTTTCGAGGGAATGCCTATGATGATGTGAGCCACATTATACCACCACCAGGATTAGTCTGGCACTGACTGGGCTTCACACTGGGTGCAGTATAGTTGTAGCCCATACAGACTTAAATTTTAAAAGTACACACCAAGTCCAGTGGTCTAACATTTCAAACATTATTTTCTTCATCATTTCTAATGTTAGTGGAGAATTAATTGTCCTGTCAGCTCTTTCTTAATGCCATTCAAGCTGGTTACAACTGACTGATTTGTGTATGGTATAATAGTCCAAAAGGACTGGGCTATGAGGATATAGAATTCTAGCTCCTGGTAACGCTGGGGGTGGGGAGGGGCAAATGGAGTGTAAAGCAAAATTCAGAAGTTGTGTGAAGAGGGAGAGGCAGTCAGAGATGGAAGGCAGTTGCTGATTTGTATCATTGTTACTAGTTATTCTTAATTATTATGTGTTCTATGTTTGCAACTTTGTCAGGAAGAAGTTGATGACCCTTTTACCTAATGCTTACTTGCGTTTTCACAGTGGGTAATAGGTCTGTTGTAATTGACTGTCGATATATCCCTTGCAGGGCAGTGGATCTGAAAAGTGGAAGAAGCAGATTAAACCTGTTCTTACATGGTGGTTTGATGTTAAAAGCATTGCGGAGCCTGCCAATGCAGTCATGATAGCTGCCTGTTTAAACATGTTCCTGTATCAGTCAGCTGCATGCATGCTTGATATTTTCGGTGATTGATGACTGTTGTCATCACCATTAAGAGTTTGCACGGGCCTGCCCCGTTTTTAAATGGGCACCATCGACTGACTGTAAATTATACGAATTTAATTTTAAAGAAAATTTAATCAAATTAAAATTTGGTCCCGGAGTTGATGATGCACTCCAGTCCCTCTAATGCCCACCAGTTACAGAAGGCTTTAAGCGTACTGGCGGACACCGCGTGCTCCATCTCCAGGAACACCTGGACGTGAACATAGCCGCGGAAGAGAGGCAACTCTGCAGCAGTTCTAGGTGGCCAGCAGATTTGACCACTGTAGGAACAGAAACCTTGGTTCAGAGTTTCATTATCATTCAGCTGCTTGGTACCTTCCGTACAAAAGTGATCTAATCAGAAAAAATAATCTGCACCAGAATATTTTCTTCTTAGATCATAGAATCATAGAAGTTTAGCACGGAAGGAGGCCATTTCGGTCCATCGTGTCCGTGCCGGCCAACAAGAGGCTATCCAGCCTAATCCCACTTTCCAGCTCTAGATCCGTAGCCCTACTGGTTCACATTCAGGTACTTTTTAAATGCAGTGAGGGTTTATTTTTCTTACCACCCTTTCAGGCAGTGAGTTCCAGACCCACACAACCCTCTGGGTGAAGAAATTTCTCTTCAAATCCCCTTTAAACCTTCTACCAATTACTTTAAATTTATGCCCCCTGGTTGTTGACCCCTCTGCTAAAAGAACTAGGCCCTTTCTATCCACTATATCTAGGCCCCTCATAATTTTACACACCTCAATAATTTTATACCCTCAGCCTCCTCTGTTCCAAGGAAAACAAACCCAGCCTATCCCATCTGTCCTCATAGCCAAGATTCTCCACTCCCGGCAACATCCTCGTAAATCTCCTCTGTACCCTCTTCAGTGCAATCACATCCTTCCTGTAATGCGGTGATCAGAACTGCACGCAGTACTCCAGCTGTGGCCTAACTAATGTTTTATACACTTCAAGCAAAACCACCCTGCTCTTGTATTCTATGCCTCAGCTAATAAAGGCAAGCATTCCGTATGCCATCTTAACCACCTTATCTACTTGTCCTGCTACCTTCAGGGATCTGTGGACATGCACTTCAAGATCCCTTTGTTCCTCTACACTTCTCACTCCTACCATTTAATGTGTATTGCCTTTCCTTGTTATCCCTCCCCAAATGCATTACCTCACACTTCTCCGAATTGAATTCCATTTGCCACTGTTCTGCCCACCTGACCAGTAGATTGATATCTTCCTGCAGTCTACAATTTAATTATCAACTACACAGCCTATTTTAGTATCATCTGCAAACTTCTTAATCATACCCCGTATATTCAATTCTCGATCATTGAGGTGTATCACAAAAAGCAAGGGACCTAGTACTGAGCCCTGCGGAACCCCACTGGAAACAGCCTTCCAATCATAAAAACATCCATCAACCATTACCCTCTGCTTCCTGCCTTTGAGCCAATTTTAGATCCAACTAGCCACTTTGCCTTGGATCCCTGGGCTTTTACTTTCGTGACCAGTCTTACCAAAGCCTTGCTAAAATCCATATTTTACGCTACATCAAACGCACTACCTTCATCAACCTTGCTTGTTACCTCCTCAAAAAATTCAATCAAGTTAGTCAAGCACGATCTTCCCTTAACAAATCCATGCTGACTGTCCTTGATTAATCAGTGTCTTTCTAAATAAAGATTTATCCTGTCCTTCAGAATTTTTTCCAATAGTTTTCCCACCACCGAGGTTAGGCTGACTGGCCTGTAATTACTTGGTCTATCCCTTTCTCCCTTCTTAAACAAAGGTACCGCATTAGCAGTCCTCCAGTTCTCAGGCACCACAACTGAAGTCAGAGAGGATTGTAAAATGATAGTCAGAGCCTCTGCTATTTCCTCTTTTGCTTCGCTTAACAGCCTGGGATACATTTCATCCGGGCCTGAGAACTTCGCCACTTTCAAAGCTGCTAAACCCCTTAATACCTCCTCTCGCACTATGTTTATTTCATCTAATATTTCACACGCTTCCTCCCCTATAGCAGTGTCTGCATCGCCCCTCTCTTTTGTGAAAACAGACGCAAAGTATTCATGAGGAACCCACATACCTACGTCTCCCACCTCAACACACAGATTACCCTCATGGTGTCTAAAAGGCCCTACCCTTTTTTTAGTTATCCTCTTGCTCTTAATATATTTCTAATACATTTTTGGGTTTTACTTGATTTTAATTGCCAAGAATTTTCATGCTCTCTCTTTGCTTTCCTCATATCCTTTTTAATTTCACCCCTGCACTTTCTATACTCTAGAGATTCTGCAGTATTTAGCCCTCGGTATCTGTCATAACATAGAAACATAGAAATTTACAGCATAGATGGAGGCCATTTCGGTCCATCGTGTTCGCGCCGGCCGACAAAGAGCCGCGCGGCCCTTGGTCAGCAGCCCTAAAGGTTACATATAAACCAATGAACAATGACAAATAAGCCTCCCTTTTTTTCGCTATCCTCCCCTGTATGTCCCTAGACATCCAGGGGGCTCTAGATTTGTTAGTCCCACCCTTTTTCTTTAAGGGCACATATTTGGTCTGAACCCTCCGGATCTCCTCCTTGAATGCCTCCCACTGCTCTGACACTGATTTACCTTCAAGTAGTTGTTTCGAGTCCACTATGGCTAAATCACCTCTCAGCTTAGAAAAGTTGGCTTTTCCCCAATTTAGAACTTTTATCCTTGTCCTTTTCCATAACTACCTTAAATCTAACTGAAGCTAGGTTGTAGCTAGATTGTTTGACTATTAATATCATTTCACCAGTTAGAGCAGTTGTTGAGTGTCCCCCCCAAAAAAAATTCCCTTTGTAATTATGTTTGGCTAGAGATAGGTTGGCGCAGATAGTTTGTAGCTGAATAAAGTTTGCCGCTTTCACTAGAACAGAGCAAAATGATGCCATTTTCAGGTCACTTGGCAGCTCTCAGACTGCCTCAAACCAGCAGTGTTAAAACCTGGTTAACAAGAAGTAAATGAGAGACACTAACAAATGCATATAAATGTTTCTTTAGGAAGTAAGTGCCAATTAAATAATTAAAAAAAACTAATGGAATGCTGGCATTTACATCTAAAGTACTAGAATACAAGGAGATACAAGTTATGCTGCAGCTATACAAAGCCCTGGTTAGACCACACCTGGAGTACTGTGAGCTGTTCTGGGCACCACATCTTAGGAAGGATATATTGGTCCTGGAGGGAGTGCAGCGTAGATTTATTAGAATGATACCTGGACTCCAAGGGTTAAATTATGAGGAGAGATTACACATAATAGGGTTGTATTTCCTGGAATTTAGAAGGTTAAGGGCTGATTTGATTGAAGTTTTCAAGATATTATGGGGAACAGATCGGGTAGATAGAGAGAAACTATTTCCGCTGGTTGGGGAGTCTAGGACTGGGGGGGCATAGTCTAAAAATTAGAGCCAGACTTTTCAGGAGCAAAATTAGGAAACACTTCTACACACAAAGTGTGATAGAAGTTTGTAATTCTCTTCCGCAAACGGAAATTGTTGCTAGATCAATTATTAATTTTAAATCTGAGATTGATAGATTAAGGGATATGGGGCAAATGCGGGTATATAGAGTTAGGTCACAGATCAGCCATGATCTTATTGTTTGGCAGAACAGGCTCAAGGGGCTAAATGGCCTGTTCGTGTTCCTATGTTCCTAATCAAAAAATTACAATTGCACTTTATGATCCCTATGATTGCCAGCAAACAGACGAGTATGAAAGTGAGAATGCAAATTACATTTGCTTTTTAATTTTTCTAGATATCATGGTTGAAGAATTGGTTGAATTTGGACCACTTGATTTATTTATGCATCGCAAGAGTGAACATCTTTCAAAGAGCACACCCTGGAAATTTCTGGTTGCTAAACAGCTGGCGAGTGCATTGAGCTATCTGGTAAGATTGCAGTGTTCACTCTATTAAAATGTATATATGCTTGGGTACTGTAACATCTAAATTACAAAAAAGGGAAAGTAGTCTAAATAGCTCTGAGGACCAAAGAGAGCTGCAAGGGGATATTGATAAGATGGTGGAATGGCCAAAAGAGTGTCTGATGGAAATCAGTGTTAGTAACTGTGAGATGGTACATTTTGGTTTATTAAAAAAAAAGTAAAAAATACTTTGACTGGGTGAAGTGCAAGAGCAGAGAGAGTTGTGGTTTCTGGTTCACAAGGCATTAAAAGCAGCCACTCAAGTGGATAAGGCCATTAAAAAAACTAATGGAATAATGGATATTATGTCAAGAGGTAAGGGGGCCGAAATGGCCCCTTTGGGCAAGGCCCGTTAGCGCCCGCGGGAGAAGTTGGCCCACGGGAGCGAGGTCTGCGCGGGGCGATGAGATGACAGTTTCTCGGTGTGAGAAGCTGCGGTGGCTGGAGCGCTCCGGCCGTCCTTATAGGGGAGGTGCCACCGTGGCGACCGCCATCTTTTTTTTTTTAGTCGGCCCTACAACGGTGGCTACTGGTTCAGCTGGGCCACCAACAGGCAGTCCGGAAAAGCCACTGGCCTGGTCGACACACTCCCTGGTGGCCCAGTGGGCAGCACTGAAGGTGCTGCTCAGAGTGCTCATCATCAGCGCCGTGCTGATGTCAGTAGCGCGGAGCATCGCGTGAGCACCTGGGAGTGCCGCAAGAATGCACGGTTACTGCCCCGACCATTGTTTTTCCTATGAGAGCGTAAATCCGTGCTGGCTCCTAATTCGAATTATGCGCCGCAAATCCAGCACTTGGCAATTGCAGCCCCATAAAATATCAAAGTCGAGATGTAATTGGTGAACCTGTATTGAACCTTAGTAAGACCACAGTTGCAGTACTGAGTACAGTTTTTGGCTCCACACCATAGGAAGGATGCTGAAGCAATAGTGAGGGTACAGCACAAGGTGCTGACTGATATCGGGAAATACAAATACGAAGAAAGACTGGGAAAAATTGGGGTTGTTTTTGCTGGAAGAGATTACAGGGTGATTTGATAAGGAAGTTTTAAAATATGAAAGGATGGGATAGAGTAAATTAAAACAGACTGTTTTCAGTCATTGAGGGTTCTAGAATGGGGGATCATAAATATAAGATTACATGTCAGTGATTTAGGACAGCGAGTTCATACAGAGTTATGCGGCTGTATAGTGCACTTCTAGAGTTAGTGATTGAAGCAGAGACCATGATAACTTTTAAGAATAGGTTATATAGGTGGTTGAGTAAAGGGAATTAAAGGGATATGGGAATAGGGTGGGAACATAGGAGGCGGATTACTGATCGTGCGGGGGAAACACCAGCATGGACTGGTTGGCCCTTGCTTCTGTGTTGCAATTTCTATGTAATTAAAGTGCCTGTTTAATCATAAATGTTATAAAGAGAAATATTTGTACATTATTTGTCTCTGTCATGTCTTGTCCTATTTTATGCTTTAGACCTGTTGGTTAAAATGGTTCTGGGAGTAGCTATTTTATGTGGAACTGGCCCCTGATGTAAAGTAAAGTTTCACTTCAGTAATGTAATAAAACAGGACAGTAGGCTGCATGCAGCAGCCTCTATTTATGCTTGGTGGGACATAATGCTTCCTGTGCTTGTATGTGCGTGTCTGTGGTGAGGACAACAAGTCAGGTTTGAATAGTAGAGATATGGGAGAGATGAATATTTAGCAGTGTTGTTTGATTGCGTTTGAGGACTAGGAAGTGTTTATATAGAATTAAAGATTCATTGGGTGAAGTGGAGGTGATGCTGGATGAATTGTACAAGATCGCGTGGAAGGCCGGGATTTGGATGGATTGAATGGCCTTTTCTCGTTTCATGATTTCTTACATAACTATCAATCCATGTGGAGATAAACTGATGCATTTAATCATTTTAAATGTCAACTATTGAGCTAACATGGATATTTTTTGTGAACAGGAGGACAAGAATTTAGTGCATGGGAATGTATGTACAAAAAATATTTTGCTGGCAAGACAAGGCATTGAAAATGACGGAGGCCCATTCATCAAACTGAGTGATCCAGGAGTTCCTATAACGGTGCTGTCCAGAGAAGGTAATATTTCCAAAATTTTAGAAACTTAGCTGTAGAATTTCCTCAGCTTACAATTTTCTAATTTTCTAGACAAGTAGTTCATCCATTGTGAGGTTATTTGTGGGATAAAGGCTGAAGCTAGGCCGAGTCTGCTGCAATGGGATGTGAGGGAAGCAGTTTTGGGAGAGGCTGTAGGATGGCGATGAATTTTAAGAGGAGGCAGGGCCCAAAGTTGATGTATGGGGGTAGCAGATATGGGAGTAGCAGGTGTGGGCAGAGGTCTAGGATGTGACCGAGACCAAGGCTTAGCATGAGGCTGGGCTTTAAGTTGAAAGGATAGGAAGAACATATGAATTAGGAGCAGGAGTAGGCCGTATGGCCCTTCGAACCTGCTCCGCCATCCAATAAGATCATGGCTGATCATCGACCTCAACTCCACTTCCCCACCTGAACCCCATATGCCTTGATTCCAAAAATCTATCTATCTGAAACTCAGCGTTCACAGCCTTTTTTGGTAGAGAATTCCAAAAGATTCACAACCCTCTGAGTGAAGAAATTCCTCCTCATCTCAGTCCTAAAGGGATCACCCCTTATCCTGAAACTGTGCCCCCTAGTCTTAGACTCTCCAGCTAGGGGAAACAACCTCTCAGCATCTATCCTGTCAATCTCCCTCAGAATCTTGTATGTTTCAATAAGATCACCTCTCATTCTGCTTAACTCTAGAACGTATTTGCCCAATTTTCCCAATCTACTCAATCTCTCCTCAAAGGACAACCCTCTCATTCCAGGGATCAATCTAGTGAACTTTTGTCTCTAAGGCATATATGTCCTTTCTCAGATAAGGAGACCAAAACTATGCACAATACTCCACGTGTGTCTCACAGAAGCCCTGTACAATTGTAGTAAGACTTCCTTACTCTTGTACTCCACTCCCTGTTGCAATAAAGGCCATTTGCCTTCCTAATTGCTTGCTGTACCTGCATGCTAACGCTGTGTTTCCTGTACGAGGGCACCCTAAATCTCTCTGAACACCAACATTTAATAGTTTATCACCATTTATCACCAGAGTGAGTCCAATGACTCTGGAGGTAATGAGAAGCACTGACTCTGACTCACTACTTATGGTCCCTTGTCTCTGCCATGGAAGCAAAAAAAAATTAGTAAATTCATTGTGCTATGGTGTTTGGCATGAGTTAAAAATAAAATTCTTTAGTTTGGAGTAGCACAGTGCCCCTCACCAGCATGCTGTGCCTCCCAAATTATATCATGGGGTATGGATTATACCTGGTGCTCTCCATGCAAGCTGTATCTAGTCTCAGCCCTTGCAGAGGAAGCACTGGACAAGGGGATATTATTTACTATAGATTAACTCCTGGTCTGTGCCATTAGCAGAACTAAGCCCGGTTAGCAGTAGACTCATTACAATTGTCCTCAGTGTCCCTGTGCTAAGCAGAACCACAATCGGGCAGGATTCCAGCTCTTGATCAGCAACCATTGCTTTAAAGTGTCGCCATGTGTGGTTATTGAGTGAGAATAGCATTGGTCTTAACTTCTAATTGCAACGTAGTTGAATACCCTGACGATGTTCATTGTCTGGGCTCACACATTAAAAAGGCAGTTTGAGGTACTGAAGAAAAGTTGGCACATATGGAATCATATCCAAGAAAGAGTCGGTGCTTTCAGAGGAGGGGAAAATCCCCGAAAAGTCTGCATTAAATAGGTAGACTATTTACCAGCTCCCTGATGCATATAACAGCTAATTCAACAATTTTCATCTTTAAGGAAAATTCTAGATTTTACAGGCTTTTAATTAGCATCAAGAAGGAACTCTGTGGGAACACACTCTCCAGATATTTCATAGCTTATGTTTCTTACTGTTCTAGAACGTGTTGAGCGCATTCCATGGATTGCTCCAGAATGTGTAGAAGACTCCAAAAACTTAAGCATTGCTACAGACAAGTGGAGTTTTGGGACAACCCTGTGGGCCATCTGTTATAATGGAGAAGTGCCTCTAAAAGATCGCCGTCTAGCAGAGGTATTTAAATTGTAAATAACATTTCATGTGCTGACACTCATTTCTCTCTCCCTCGTCTGCAAATATATATACTTAAGTCTGTGCCACTTCACTTCCTGTTATCACACTTTTTATGTCAACCTTTTCCTTTATAAATTTCTATGTCCACATTTAGAATGGAAGATCTATGTAAACTTATCACTTTGTGAAGTCTGGCCACCAGGTTCCCAGTTCTCTCAAAATGCTTTCTGCATTTTTTTAAAAAAATGCCATTTTTTTATCAGTAGCTGAAATTTCTATGTCCAAAATGGATCCAGAGACACGAGTTCAAATCCTACCATAGCAGCTGGTGAATTTAAATACAGTTAATTAATTAAATCTGGAATAAAAAGCTAGTATCAGTAATAGTGACCATGAAACTATCGGATTGTCGTAAAAACCCATCTGGTTCACTAATGTCCTTTAGGGAATGAAATCTGCTGTCCTTACCCGGTCTGGCCTATATGTGACTCCAAACCCATAGCAATGTGGTTGACTCTTAACTGCCCTCTGAAATGGCCTAGCGAGTCACTCAGTTGTAACAAACCGCTACGAGAAACAATAATAAGCATAAAACCGGACGGACTACCCGGCATTGACCTCGGCTACGGACACGACAACGGCACACTCAGCCTAGTTGACCTGCAAAGTCCTCCTCACCAACATTTGGGGACGTGCCAAAATTGGGGGAGCTGTCCCACAGACTAGTCAAGCAACAGCCTCACATAGTCATAATCACAGAATCATACCTTTCAGCCACCGGCAGGACGGACCCAGTGGTATACAGTGGTGGCACAGTGGTATACAGTCTGGAGGGAATGGCCCTGGGAGTCCTCAGCATTGACTCTGGAACCCATGAAGTCTCATGCTTCAAGTTAAGCATGGGCAAGGAAACCTCCTGCTGATTACCACCTAGCACCCTCCCTCAGCTGATGAATCAGTACTCCTCCATGTTGACCACCACTTGGAAGAAGCACTGAGAGTAGCAAGGGCACAGTGTATTCTGGGTGGGGGACTTCAATATCCATCCCGAAGAGTGGCTCGGTAGCACCACTACACACCAAGCTGGCAGAGTCTTGAAAGATATAGCTGCCAGACTGAGCCTGCGGCAGGTGGTGAAGCAACACGAGGGAAAAATCTGCCTGACCTCATCCTCATCCTCACCAATCTACCTGTTGCAGATGCATCTGTCCATGACAGCACTGGTAGCCGTGACCACCGCAGTCATTATGGAGACGAAGTCCTGTCTTCACACTGAGGACACCCTCCATTGTGTTGTGTAGCACTACCACCATGCTAATGGGATAGATTCAGAACAGATTGAGCAGCTCAAAACTGGGCATCCATGTGATGTGGGCCATCAGCAGCAGCAGAATTGTATTCCATCGCAATCTTTAATCTCATGGCCCGGCATATCCCTCACTCTACCATTACCATCAAGCCAGGGGACTAACCCTGGTTCTATGAGGAGTGTAGAAGAGCATGCCAGGAGCAGCACCAGGCATACCTAAAAATGAGGTGCCAACCTGGGGAAGCTGCAACACATGCATGCTAAAAAGTGGAAGCCGCATGCCATAGACAGGGCTAAATGATCCCACAATCAACGGATCAGATCAAAGCTCTGCAATCCTGCCACAGTCAGTCATGAATGGTGGTGGACCATTAAACAACTAATGAGAGGAGGCGGCTCCATGAATATCCCCATCCTCAATGATGGCGGAGCCCAGCACGTGAGTGCAAAAGACAAGGCTGAAGCCTTTGCAACCATTTTCAGCCAGAAGTGCCGAGTGGATGATCCATATCGGCCTCCTCCTGAAATCCCCAATTTTCAGCCAGTCTTCAGCCAATTTGATTCACTCCAAGTGATATCAAGAAACGGCTGAGCACACCAGATACAGCAAAGGCTATGGGCCCGACAACATCCCGGCTGTCGTGCTGAAGATTGTGCTCCACAACTAGCCACACCGCTAGCCAAGCTGCTCCAGTACAACTACAACACTGGTATCTATCTGACAATGTAGAAAACTGCCCAGGTATGTTCTGTCCACAAAAAGCAGGACAAATCCAATCCGGCCAAAAACCGCCCCATCAGTCTACTCTCAATCATCAGCAAAGTGATGGAAGATGTCATCGACCGTGCTATCAAGCGGCACTTGCTTACCGATGCCCAGTTTGGGTTCTGCCGGGACTACTCGGCTCCAGACCTCATTACAGCCTTGGTCCAAACATGTCCAAAAGAGCTAAATTCCAGAGGTGAGGTGAGAGTGACTGACATCAAGGCAGCATTTGACCGAGTGTGGCATCACGGAACCCCAGTAAAACTGGTCAATGAGAATCAGGGGGAAAACTCTCCATAGGTTGGAGTCATATTTAGCACAAAAGAAGATGGTTGTGGTTATTGGAGGTCAATCATTACAGCCCCAGGATATTGCTGCAGGAGTTCCTCAGGGCAGTGTCCTAGGCCCAACCATCTTCAGCTACTTCATCAATGACCTTCCCTCCATCATAAAGTCAGAAGTGGGGATTGCTCGCTGATGACTGTGGTTTTCAGTTCTATTCGCAACTCCTAAGATAATAAAGCAGTCCATGCCCTCATGCAGCATGAGCCAGATGACATTCAGGCATGGGCTGATAAGTGGCAAGTAATATTCGCGCCACACAAGTGCCAGTCAATGACTATCTCCAACAAGCAAGAGTCTAACCATCGCTTCATGACATTCAACAGCATTACCACCGCTGAAACTCCCCGCCATCAACTTCCTGGGGGGGTCACCATTGACCAGAAACTTAACTGGACCGGCCACAAATACTGTGGCAACAAGAGCAGGTCAGAGGCTGGGTATTCTGCGGCAAGTGTCTCACCTCCTAACTCTCCAAAGCCTTTCCATCATCTATAAGGCACAAATCAGGAGTGCAATGGAATACTCTCCACTTGCCTGGATGAGTGCAGCTCCAACAACACTCAAGAAGCTCAATACCGCCCAGGACAAAGCAGCCTGCCTGATTGGCAGCCCATCCACCACCTTAAACATTCACCCTCTCCACCACCTGTGTACCGTGGCTGCAGTGTGTACCATCTAAAAGATGCACTGCAGCAACTTGCCAAGGCTTCTTCGGCAGCCCCTCCCAAACCCGCAACCTCTGCCATCTAGAAGGACAAGGGCAGCAGGCGCAAGGAAACACCATCACCTCCAAGTTTCCCATCAAGTCACACACCATTCTGACTCGAAAGTATATCGCCGTTCCTTCATCGTTGCTGGGTCAAAATCCTGGAACTCCCTCTCTAACAGTACTGTGGGAGTACCTTCACCACATGGACTGCAGCGGTTCAAGAATATGGCTCACCACCATCTTCAAGGGCAATTAGGGATGGGCAATAAATCTGGCCTTGCTAGCCCACATCCTATGACCAAATATAAAAAAAGTTTAACTAAAATAAGTACTTCTTCTACAATAACAAGATTAAATTTATTGATTGAATTGCTTTTTAAGTCTTTTAATGCCTTCATTAATGTTTCTACTTTTGGGAGGATTCAATATCTCCCAAAAGCCTGGAGTTGATCTTTTTGCCCAAAGTTGTGTTGCTGTGAGCTGGGTTTGGATTGTGCAATCTGAACATGTGCAGTGTACATAATTTACCAGGAGTTATCAGTACCAGTCAGCCAGCTATACTGAGGATGATTTTTCTCTTCAGCTTCTAGCAGTTTCTCAGCAAAGGCTTTTCAGAATGATTTGGGGAATAAAGTTACAGGACAAATTTCAAAATCTTCACAGAAATAAAATTCATATTGATTGTTGTTTTTTTCTTAAAAATGTGTTTCTGTGTCTGAAACAGAAAAATGGACATTGTTCCGATGACCCTCCTGCTGTAACCTTTGTTTTATTTTATATAAACTTTTGGAAAGTGAAAGCGAGAGACTAGGGTCAAGGGTGCAAGAGGGTGCGCGGGAGAGAGGGGGGCTGCGCGCGGGAGAGAGGGGGGGGGGTGCGCTAGAGAACGGGAGTATGTGCGCATGAGAGAGGGTGAGTGGCCGTGTACGCCAGAGGTGGGGTGTGCGAGAGAACTGGAGTATGCATGCGCGAGAATGGGTGTGTGGGTGCACGTACGCGAGATGGGTGTATGAGAGAGAGAGAGAGAGGGGGTGCGTGCGAGAGGGATTGCGCAATGTCAGTTCAATTGTCAAAAAAACACCAGCTGAATTTTGAAACTAACTATTGACCTGACCTGTTACAAAAGGTCAGTACTAATGAATTACACCAGTGATCAAAATTCTACCATCTGAAACAGAAGGGGAGAATGAGACGCCCACGCGGATAAACGACACACGGACACTAAAACACGTAAACATATGCACACACACACAGACAAAGTGAAATACACAGAGACACATAATAAAGGGTGTAGACGGATACACGTAAACACACACACACAGGCAGTTTAGTTCCTTTTTAAAATTTAATTTTGATAACAAATATAGCCTCTTTGTGGGAAACATACAGGAAGGTAGCATGGGGTTGGGTGTGAGGAAGGAAACTGGTTAACGTATATAATTTGGAGTCTACATGTACGTTTAAAAATAAGAGAGACCCAATCCATTTTAACTGGGGTTTACTACAGCTCTGGTAACTATATACAAGCCTAAAAGGACAAAATTATTTTTTTGTCAGACTGGTCTTCCTCAGACTTCCTTTCTCCTACAATCTCCAGACTTCTAAAATGCAAGATTGGCATCTCCTAACTTAATTATTTATCTAATTTTCTCTCTCTTCTTGGTGGTGTCCTGCACTGTGGGCCTTAGTCCTTTACTTAAAACATGTCATGTTACAATAAAATGTTTTTCTGCTTATTTATGACACAGAAAGAAAGATTCTATGAGGCACGGTGTAAGCTCACCCCTCCATCCTCCTGTAAAGAACTGGCTGAGCTAATGCAACAGTGCATGACCTACAATCCACCCGAGCGACCGTTCTTCAGGGCCATCATGAGAGAGATCAATAAACTGCAAGAGCAGAGTAAGAAACTACATTGTCAAAGAATGTTGTTGCATATAACCAAAAGTAACTGTTTTTATGTAAGCCAGTGGTGCACATTGTAAGGCCTGGAGACATTTGAAGGCCCATCTCCCTTTCACCTGGGACCCTTGGTACACTTGTTACTCTACCTGCCTCTGGGCTTCCTCTCATGGCCTGCCTTGCTTTTTGGATGTTGACGGAGCTGAAATTCAGTGGTGTTTCTGATCCTTTTTGTATTCTGTAGCAAAGAAAGGCAGGGGAATTCTATTAGGAGGCAGAGTTATCTTATCTTCCATACAACAAGTGAAAAGGCACTATCAAAACAGAACTGCTTTGAAGAACTATTGGTCCTAAACATTTTTCTTGTTCCTGTACAAACGTGTTTGTCCTTGACCTGGTAATTACTCAGTGACATGATTGTAATCAGGTCATTTTGTGAGGAAGCACAGGCACAGATTCCATTACTCCACAGTGCCATGTTTAAGCATGCCTGAAACTTGCCCTTGAGCAGGATATTGCTTGAGATTGAGGGTGGCAACAAACAGTTATTGGCACCATCATAAAGAAACCAAATAACCATGATTATTGTTTACCTGTTATATATTACTGTTTTACACTTGTTTCAAACCTTTCTTCTTTAATGTTTATGGTCAGATCCAAATATAGTTCCGGAAGATAAACCCAGAGCAGAAATTGATCCAACTCACTTTGAGAAAAGATTCCTCCGGAGGATCCGCGATCTGGGTGAGGTAAGCAGCTAGTTTTGTTTGCATGTGATTTAGCACACTGCACTTAGAGATAGTGATTGAGAAACTTGAGTGAAGGTTCAAAGACCATACTGCAGGGAATCACCAAGGTTGGCCAGGATAGAAGAGAAGGCAAAGATAGAACATAAGAATTAGGAGCAGGAGTAGACCATTCGGCACAATGAGCCTGCTCCACCATTCATTGAGATCATGGCTGACCTTCTACCTCAACTCCACTTTCCTGCACTACCCCCAAATCCCTTGCCTCTTTAATCCCTAACGGGACAAATGGAACCTTTTGACTGATTTGGTTTCCAAATAAATGTTCATTTCTAGAAAATTGGCAAATTACTTCAAATTTATAAGATATGATCAGTGAAGGAAGACACTGGTCACATTCGTGACTGTAGAATTGACTAACCATTAGAAGTTATGCAGATAAGCATAAATGTGATTGACCCAAAGATGGATGCTTGGTTAATTCTGGACAGAGCTGCATGATTCCTACCAAAATTGTGCGCGCTCCAGTCATTACCCTCCTTTGGGGGAAAAGTACCAGGAAGAACCAGTATTGCTTGAATTAATTCTTACAAAATGGCATTGACCGTTGTCATGGAGAAATCTATGGCCAAGATCATTCTATCCTTATGAGACAAGGAAAGGGATTAAAAAAAAACCCACATTTGTTTTATTGAAAGGGAAAGGTGAAACCAAGGGGTCTTTCGTGCCTTTCATGTGATGTTCTATCCAATAGCCTGGTAAAGAGCTGAGATCTGAACTCAGACTCACAGGGCAATAGCTTTCCCTTGGAGCTCCTTGACTTGGAATAAACTGTGCAGTAAAATATTGATTGTTTCAGTTAAGTTAGAGATTTGGTAACTGCTGCTGTTTTTAAAAATTTCGCAAGGGCCATTTTGGAAAAGTTGAGCTCTGTCGCTATGACCCAGAGGGTGACAACACAGGGGAACTTGTTGCTGTCAAATCATTGAAACCAGAAAGCAGTGAAGAACACAAAGCAGATCTCAAGAGAGAAGTTGAAATTCTAAAGACCCTCTATCATGAAAATATTGTCAAATATAAAGGAATATGCACCGAGGAAGGTAATTCTCCATTTCTTGATATTTTTTGCATGTTTTCTACATGTAGGACTTAAAACAAAATGGATTCTATAAAGAATAACTATATGTTTTTGTATCAAGTCTGGCTTGAACTTCTGTGAATGCTCATTCGGGTAAATGTAGTTCATGGTATAGTAGTGAACAGGGAGTTTCCAGGTTCAATCACCAGGCTGTATTCAGCTAGCTGATCTAATCTGGGAAAGCTGTAAGAGGTCTACAATTAGTGTCAGTGATCTTGTGCTAAGAAGGTAGAAAGAGCAGCCAGAATTCCTGAATGCTATCTAGTGTGACCCTTGCTAGAAGTTGTGTGTGGAATTTGGGTGAGGGTAGGATTGGGCTCAGCTGCGATGCTCCACATGGACATACAAAGAATAACTACTTGGTTCAGGTACTGGCAGACTGTTGATCTGTACTACAGCAACAGTCATTGTCTTCAGGAGAGTGGGAAGATTTCTTGTAATTTGTCCCTTGCTTTCTGACAATATAAAGGCCATTGGTGGCCGTGCCTTCAGCTGCCTCGGCCTTAAGCTCTGGAATTCCCTCCCTGAACCCCTCTGCCTCTCTTTAAAATAGTCCTTAAAACCTACCTCTTTGACCACCTGTCCTAATATCTCATGTGGCTCGGTTTTACTATGTTAAAGGCACTATAGAAATACAATTTGTTGTTGTTTCTGGAACCTTTCATGCAGAATCTCTAAATTATAGCTGTGAAAATCATTTAATTCTGTAAATTGCATTTGCCTACAATGAATCATTGAAGATTTATTTTGTTTTGAAAAGCTTTAACTTTAGTGCTCTTTATCATTAGTCCATACCATATTACTTTTTTTAAGCATATAACATCTCCCTAAGACATGCACTGACGACTAACTGAGGGCAGGTGTCATGCTCCCAAGTCTCTGTCAATGATGCTCAGAAAAGGTCCCCTTGGAAGTGCACATCCTTCCTCAGTTTTTTTCTTCTGCCCCTCTTCTGGCTTCTGCTTATTATCTCCCTACAGTGGCGCAACTGAGAGCAAGAACACAGCATAGTGAAGCTATTGACCCTGCTTCATATCATTCAATAATGGCATGTATTGGTACTTTGATATGCCAAATGATCCGTTTATATTGTTACTTATAATAACCCAGTAATGATGGGCAAATGAAACAGAGTGCAAATCTAGGGTGAAACAACATGGGGGGAATTTTAACTCTCGGTGGCAACAGAGCGGGCGAGTGAGCAGTTACAATGGAGTGGCTTCATTCCCCCAAAATTTCATATTAATGCTCCTGGTTTAGCAGCGAATGAGACCAACCGGATTCAGGTGGATGCCTCGTGAATGAATACAAATTCAGGTCTTATGATATCAATGGGGCCCTGATCACATTTTAACCCAGGCTTGAGCGAGAAAGTTGCCGTAACCTACCCGCCACATAAAACTAGGTTGGTAGCTGTCAGAACAAAGAGGACCTCCAAAGTTAGCTAAAATTTTTCCTTTGTGGGGCAATGAGGAGCAGGATTGTTCCTCCAGGTTCCACAAAGGAAAGTCAGGCCTTGCCTGCTCTGGATCCTCCCCTCTACCTGCCCAAAACCTGCTCCTGGTTGCCAGCGAGTCTTCCTTTGGTGCTGGCTGCCCAAACATCCGCTCCTGCACCCGCCAGTCAGCTGATGCTTTCTGCTCATTTCATGTGGGCAACTGACTAGCATGCAGATGAGGTCCATGAGTTAAAATACCCCAGGCCTGAAATGGGTCTACAAGTGCTCACCTCCCACCTGTCCAAAACTCGCTGGTGATTAAAAACCACCATGTGATTGTTTTCTAATGTAACAGTATCTGTAATCGTGTTTGTTTGTAACCAGCTGTTTATATCTTCTAGTTCGGAGATCATTCTGAATTAAATAAAAACACTAGAAAACCTCAGCGGCCATAGAGATCAGGAATGTTTCTCATTTTATGCCCAGTCTATGCAGATTTAGCTGTTGTCAGCCAGGGCAGTGCTAATGACAGTATTAGCCCCAGTGATTGGGTGGAAAGAAACATTGACCAGGGACCCTGATGGAAGGTATGCTTCTGTGGATGTCTGATGAGGATAGTATTTGGCTCAGCTGTAATGTCTCGATAGACAAATGGCCTGCTGACACTTGCTGTTGAAGCTCAAACATGAATAATGGCTACTTGAGCAAGATAGTGGAAGCCATGGAACTGTCCCCATAAAGGATTCAACACCTTAAAGGAGAGAAAGGAAGTCATTTTTTTTTTAAACCCTAACCTTAATGCAAAATTAGCTTAATATCCTGTGTTTTATTTGATGACCTTTTAAGCTGGAACTGTGAAATTATGCCAAGGAAGATGATAAGTTAAGAACATAGGTTGTAAAAATTTTTCTTTGATTTACTTTGGTGGAATAGGGAAGAACTTTTCAACAGGAGGTGAAATGGGTTGACTTGTGGGGAGGGGGGGGGGGTTGTACACGATCTGAGGAAGGAACAGGTTTAATGGTCTAAATTGTCTTTTCTCATTCATATTCTTATGCAATATTGAATGAAATTTTACTCTCTTTGGTCTGTTTCCAGGTGGAAAGGGGATGAAACTGATCATGGAATATCTTCCTGCTGGAAGCCTTAAAGAATATCTTCCACGTTGTAAACAGAAGGTGACTTTCAAAAGCCAAATTCGATATGCCCTGCAAATTTGTAAGGTAAGTCATCGTCTTGTCATTCACACCCCATCTAGACTCATCTTTTATTTCCTAACTTGTGCCATTACCACCTCATTTTTGCCCATCATCCCTTTTGTCTCTTAAATCTCTTCTGCCTTCCACCCTATTACAGTGCTTTCCTTTTGTTATTTCCTCCCCTCCCCCTTTCACTGCCCCTGCACTTCCTTAACCAATGTTACATCTCAAACTTTTCCAGTGCTGACGAAGGGTCACAGACCAGAAACGTTAACTCTTTCTCTCCACAGATGCTACCTGACCCACTGAGATTTCCAGCATTTTTTGTTTTTATTTCAGATTCCAGTACCTTCAGTATTTTGGTTTTTTGAGTTGTCCTGAAATAAGTTGTACACCTGAGTCACAATAAGTATTTCAGCTTTATAGTAAAAACACAGATTATTAGGCCCAATTTTGGCCATGACTTGCTCCAATTTTTTTTGGAGTAAGTTGGTTTTTGTGGCGTAAGTTTAAAAAATGCCATTTTCCCCAATAAACTTGCTCCAGAGTAACTCAGTTCGGTACGATTTTTTAAAAGTTTTTTTTACCCAAAAGGGGGCGTTCCCAGACACTTACGCCAGTTTTGGCCATTTATGCTACTTTGGCTAGCTAAAACTTACTCCAAATTGACTTAGGTCAGCTTATGTGGCCAGCTGTGAAAAACATTGCGGGCAGTTAAGAATTCGGCGCAGGTTAGTACATTTAAAGCACCAAGACTTATAAAGCACTAAACTAAGGCCAAAAAGTAATAAGCAATTAGTTAACAAATAAAACATAGAAGGAAGCTGAGGACCTGCACCAAGACTTACAAAGCACTAACCAAACTACAAAAAGTAATAAGCAATCAGTCAATGACAAATAAAAAATAGAAGTCCTACCTTTATGCCAGAAACAAGTTTTTTTTTTAAAGTCCCCCCCCCCCCATCAAAACTCTTCTCCTTTCTCTCCTCCTCCTCCCCCTGCCCATCAAAACTCTTCTCCTTTCTCTCCTCCTCCTCCCCCTGCCCATCAAAACTCTTCTCCTTTCTCTCCTCCTCCTCCCCCTGCCCATCAAAACTCTTCTCCTTTCTCTCCTCCTCCTCCCCCTGCCCATCAAAACTCTTCTCCTTTCTCTCCTCCTCCTCCCCCTGCCCATCAAAACTCTTCTCCTTTCTCTCCTCCTCCTCCCCCTGCCCATCAAAACTCTTCTCCTTTCTCTCCTCCTCCTCCCCCTGCCCATCAAAACTCTTCTCCTTTCTCTCCTCCTCCTCCCCCTGCCCATCAAAACTCTTCTCCTTTCTCTCCTCCTCCTCCCCCTGCCCATCAAAACTCTTCTCCTTTCTCTCCTCCTCCTCCCCCTGCCCATCAAAACTCTTCTCCTTTCTCTCCTCCTCCTCCCCCTGCCCATCAAAACTCTTCTCCTTTCTCTCCTCCTCCTCCCCCTGCCCATCAAAACTCTTCTCCTTTCTCTCCTCCTCCTCCCCCTGCCCATCAAAACTCTTCTCCTTTCTCTCCTCCTCCTCCTCCCCCTGCCCATCAAAACTCTTCTCCTTTCTCTCCTCCTCCTCCCCCTGCCCATCAAAACTCTTCTCCTTTCTCTCCTCCTCCTCCCCCTGCCCATCAAAACTCTTCTCCTTTCTCTCCTCCTCCTCCCCCTGCCCATCAAAACTCTTCTCCTTTCTCTCCTCCTCCTCCCCCTGCCCATCAAAACTCTTCTCCTTTCTCTCCTCCTCCTCCCCCTGCCCATCAAAACTCTTCTCCTTTCTCTCCTCCTCCTCCCCCTGCCCATCAAAACTCTTCTCCTTTCTCTCCTCCTCCTCCCCCTGCCCATCAAAACTCTTCTCCTTTCTCTCCTCCTCCTCCCCCTGCCCATCAAAACTCTTCTCCTTTCTCTCCTCCTCCTCCCCCTGCCCATCAAAACTCTTCTCCTTTCTCTCCTCCTCCTCCCCCTGCCCATCAAAACTCTTCTCCTTTCTCTCCTCCTCCTCCCCCTGCCCATCAAAACTCTTCTCCTTTCTCTCCTCCTCCTCCCCCTGCCCATCAAAACTCTTCTCCTTTCTCTCCTCCTCCTCCTCCCCCTGCCCATCAAAACTCTTCTCCTTTCTCTCCTCCTCCTCCCCCTGCCCATCAAAACTCTTCTCCTTTCTCTCCTCCTCCTCCCCCTGCCCATCAAAACTCTTCTCCTTTCTCTCCTCCTCCTCCCCCTGCCCATCAAAACTCTTCTCCTTTCTCTCCTCCTCCTCCCCCTCCTCCCCCTCCTCCCTCTTCTTCCTCCTCCGCCTCCGCCTCCGCCATCTCCATCAAAACTGTCCTCACTAAACAAAGCACAACCATCAATAAATAAAAAATAAAACTCCAGTCCTCCTTCGGGCCCGGGAAGTCAGTGGGCTGGCCGGCTGGTGCAGGAGGCCACTCGGCTGGGGCTAGGGGCTGCGAGCACCGGGTCCTACTCTCAGCCCGCAGGACATGCTGGGAGGGCGAGGAGCATGCGCACAGACTCCACTGCGCATGGGCGCAGCTGGCAGCAGTGTTTTCTGCACTGGGCTGTTGCTCCGCCCCCCACTGCACTATGTACGCCACGCGAGACTCGGCAGAGCATGCAGGATGGGGCCACTTTTAGGGTAAGTGCGCCGAAAAAAGGGGTTGGGGGAAATTGGGCCCATAGGGACTGTACCTGGACCAAAAATTAAATTCCATTAGTAATTTATATTGATTTTGACCACAGAGCATAAATTAGTATTTCATATTCTTTTCAATGCTTTGGTGCCTGCTGAGTTGTTTTTAAAATTCACAAATTACCTCCCAAACCCTTATTTTTGTTCTAACTGTAAGGCCATAACAGCCATCCCATCCCAATCCCACCCCAACAACCACACTTTCAAATCAGGAACTATTGGAAAGCCATTGGGAACAAAACCCCTAGCGATTTCTCTTCCCCCCCCCCCACCACCCCCTCCAAACTCTTTCTCCCCGCCCCTCCCCTTTCTGGAAAGATGAAAAGCACAAATCTTCAGCTACGATCAGCGAATTCAGTACAGATCAGTACCACACTATACAGTGGTATTACCTTGGAGGAGAGAGCGGTCACATTGAAGATGTTTAATAAATGATGTTGACCAAGAATCATGTTGAAAAATTGCTTTAAAGTGTCTATTGTTTCTGTTGGTGCAGATATCCTCTGTGCTGTCTCTTCAGTGACAGTTACAGATTGTCACCAAGGCCAGTCTGCAGTCATAGTCTCGTTATTTTAAGTTGTTCCACTCTAGGATGAACAATGCAACTCCCTATAAATATCACTGAAAAATAACAGGAACATAGAATAAATCTGGCAGGCCTCCTTGCAGGTAATAAAATATGAAAAGCATCAGTCAAGAATGTCAGAAGTATAGATTTATGTTTAACTATTGTGGGGAGATATGAACTAGAGGCCATGCAATTCCCTATGAGCAGCAGCAGCGGGGCGGGGGGGGGGGTAATCAGGACGATCCACTCGTGGGTGACTGTCCCGCCACAAATTATGATCATTTGCAAGTAACATTGGTGAGGTCTGCCAGAATGTCATTTGTCTGCCAACTTAGAGCTGTATTTGGCACTGAAGGTAAGGAGTCTGGAGATTAGAGCAACATACAAGGTTCCTTTAAAAACAGAAATGTGTATTTACATGAATCAGGCTGTAATACTTGAACACAGGCTTTAACAATAATGAGAATTGCAAACTATTGTTTTAGGGAATGGAGTACCTGGGATCTCTGCAGTATGTTCATCGAGATTTAGCTGCAAGAAATGTTCTTGTTGAAAATGAAAACCGGGTGAAAATTGGAGACTTTGGACTAACAAAAGCCATCCAGACAAACAAGGAGTATTACAAGGTGCAAGATGATTTGGACAGTCCTGTGTTTTGGTAAGAGTTGAAGCCAGTCTTGTTATTTGCTCATCAAGGTGAGGGAAGTTATCAAGCAAGACTTCCTGAGTCAGCATAGGGCATGGAGACTCACAGACAGTAGGGAGGGCTCATGGAATTGGCTTCATGGTCATCTCTTATTTTCTGACAGCTGATTCCTACAGCCACAGTTACCGGTCTCTGTGGACCTCATTTAAATTGACTAATGTAAATTTATGCCCCCTCAAGAACTGTCAACTGTAGCCATGGGACACCCAAGATGTGCAGGTCACCCACTTGAAACGGGTGCATCAGTAATCCTGGGGTTTTAGCATATTCAAATAGCTGTTTGTTTCTCTAATTTATTTTGTCTTTGTGATAAATGCTGCTGCATTTTGTCCTCGGCCTCAACTTGTTGGAAACTTTGGCTTCTGTTATTGCTGGCAGAACTTTTCTTAAGTATTCTTGATTGCTGTAAGCACAAAGTGATACATGGGCACTCTTTGCTGGTTTCCAAACGTGCTTGATTTTTACAGATGAGGAAGAGCAGTTGATGAGGGGCCATTAGTGGAGGTGCAATGTCACCTGAAGCATTCTGACTGCACTTATCACACTGAGGCTAGCATTTATTAACCCCACCACATCTCTTGTACATGTCAAAGGAGACCAATTCTTCTTTTCTCTTCCCATCAGTTACCATATAATTGCACCATCTGCTGAAGGATGACTTGGAGACATCTGAGCCAGAAATATTTCTTCCTGTAGAACTGAAGGTTACCACATGAAGCTTTCATTTTACTAGTACATTTCTAGCCACCCCAGGGGCATGTCATGTCATATGAGGCAATCTGCAGTTGATACCTCTATCATGCAAGTGGCAGATGCTGTGCCAAGAGATGGTAGGCTGCCTTAGAGTACAAGACATCACAGATGGCACTCAAGGCCACTAACGTTCCTCATATCCCCATCAACCTTATTGGCCATATGCAAAGCAAGAATATCCCTGCCATGTGACTCAACACAATTCCTCAATTTGTTTCTGCAGGTATGCACCAGAATGCTTGATTCATTGCAAGTTCTACATTGCTTCAGATGTGTGGTCCTTTGGCGTTACTTTGTATGAATTGCTAACATACTGTGAGTCTGAACACAGTCCAATGAATGTAAGTAATTGATTGTGCCTCCTCCAGCATTTCCACTCATGAGCTGCCCATGCCTGTGTCCTTCGTTTGTAACATTACACATTGTTTTCATTTTGCAGATGTTCCTGAAATTGATTGGTCCAACTCAAGGTCAAATGACTGTCACAAGGCTTGTCCGGGTACTTGAAGAAGGCAAGCGTTTACCTTGCCCATTGCATTGCCCTGACGAGGTAACTAATGTATATTTTATTACTGAGACAATACTCTTTAAAAAAAAAAATCCTGCAATGGTTCAGACTAAAGTTCAAACAGTATTAGTAAACAGTATAAAGTATAATTTCAATGGAAAAAAAAAACACTGACTTGATTGAATAGTGCATAATTAAATATTGCATGTCCAATTGTCTGTTATTCGTTATAGAAGAGATTCGGTAACTTGCAGGAAACACACCCAGACAGGCTTAGTTTTTTGCTGTGATAGTGCCCATGATATTCCTGTGAGATTAACTATCATTGGGGGGGAAAGATAAGAGAAATGGGACAGAGAATGCTACTCCTGAAAACTATCCAGCAACTCCTATTATTATATGTATGTATAACAAGTGAGGGCACATAGGCTACTGACATTCACTGTGAAGCTCACATGAGGCAGGGGCCTTGGGTGAGTTGCCAGTGCCCGTGGAACTATACTCCAGTAAGTGGTCCAGGACAAAAGCTTCACCTACTTCCCAATACAGATCCTTCGAGCAATGAGCTTAAGTTTTTTCAGTCCCTTATTTAGTCCCTTAACTGGCTTTGCAGTTTTCCCTACATAAAAGCCAGTGAACAGTCTGTGCCTGCCCTCAACACCACTGCATGCTGCACAGCTTAATGGGAACATTGCCTTGGAGCATATTCAAAACAATTGCTCAATAATCATATTTCAGAAAACTGGAAAATTAGTTGCTTTGACTGTAGGGCATTTCAGGAGACACACATCCTTATCTTTGATGCTAACCAGTTAGCCCACTTAATGCAGAAAAATTAAACCAGGATGTCAAATGACCGATCAATTAGCTAAATCTCAATGTTATACTATCTTATAGCATAATCCATTGAACATATTCATTAATACAAATGTTCAGTGGATCATTAAGAGAAAGAGAGGAGGATCATCACTGTGGGGCAAGGTTCATACCATAGATCAGTAGGATTTATAAATGGAAATTGAGCAATTTAAGAATAAGTTACCAATGCGGCCATTAAAGGAGACAGTATAAATCAGCTATTACAACTCAATTGGCTTCTGGCAAGAAAAAGGATTGAGGAAAAACATGTATTGATGCAGTTACTCTATTTAAAAAAGGAGCAAGCTTGGCGGCCCCAATGCCATTTCCTTATTTTAACAGTCTGGACTGAAACCTGTTGCAGGTGAAAAGTATAATGTGGCAGCAGCTTGTGCTTAAAGAAATAACTTGCATTATATAGCATCATTCACAACTTCAGGACATCCCAAAGCACTTCACAGTCAATGAAGTACTCTTGAAGTATAGTCACTTTTAAAGAGAGAGAGCAATGTCCCATGACCAGCTAAGCGGTTATTGGCAGTGTTGGCCAGGACACACAGAACTTGCACACTCTTCAAATAGTGCCATGGGATCTTTTACATCCAGAGCCTCTATTTAATGCCTCATCTGAAAGACCCAGCATTTGTGACAGTGCAGCACTCCATCAGTACAACTCTGAAGTGGCAGCCAAGATTATCTGCTCAAGAGTCCTGGATTGGTTCAGCAGGGAGAGGGGTAGTACTACGCCAAGGGGGAATGTGAGTCAGCTCCCATTCAAACAATGTTTGAGCTTCATTGTTATTTTGCTTGTTCTCAGGTTTACCATCACATGAAGAAGTGCTGGGAACATAGTCCAAGCAACAGAACCACTTTTGAAAACCTCGTGAATGTATTTGAGTCTCTGCTTCGGCGCTTGTGAATTTAAAAAGATTGTGAACTGGAGCGCTGTGGGAAAAAAAACAACTCATGAATGTCTTAACCTATTTATACTGAATAATTAATGTACTTTTACATTTATTGTGTGTTCTATTTTTAAATGGAAACTTATAGAAGCCACTATTCTAATATGTAGCAATACCCACATGTGAAATCAAATTTATCCAGCAATTAAACCCATTAAAATTGTAATTTAATATAAACTTAACTGCACACAGTTGGTCCTTTAACCTTTTAGTTCAAACTTCTGTATTTCTGTTATAATACAAGTTAGAACTATTAATTTTGTATACATCTGTTGGAAAATCCAAGAGCATATGCCAATTTTCTGAGTGCAGATGCTGATTTTGTTTGCTGATAACATATGGAAATATATAAATATTTAGTAGAGAGGGAGGGAATAGGCTTTCACAAACTTCAGTCTCACTCTTAGCAAGTCCACACTCGAGTATGGATTTCCTGCAATTAAGGGAATCATATATTCCAGGGAAGAGTGGCAAATTGCATCCAGCCAGTACACCAATTGGGCTTTTATGTTCATCTGGCTACTGGCAGTATTCCTCATTTCAAATACCAAGATGGCTGAATATTGCCAAAAAGTGTGTTATATATTATTGTAGGGATCTTATGGCCTCTATTTTCTAGTCCTGATTGTAAGCTGTTAGATTTTTTTTCTTTCTAAGTTTCTCCCTATCTCACCTGAAAATGCTGACTCAGGATATGGTCAGTTACTGTCAGCAGGCCTTTGCACCTTATGCAAGTGGCCATTTTTCATGAATTTTGCATGTCAACCAAGAGTGGACAAATACACAATTCTGCCTTCATTATATACCCAAACACCTACAGAAGATGGTTACTGGAATAGCAATTATGTGAATCCTGGCAGACTTTTAAAAATTTAGAATTTTTGTCTTCCTAACCCAGGACCAGTTGTAGCAAACACCACAGACATTGGATAGAACCTGGGAATTTCTTGGTCTGTATGATATCTGCAAAAATTCCTCTGTCATTAACCTATTTATTTTAAATTGGCTAACAACCCATTGAGGAAATTATGCCTCCAATACAACCTCAATGGCAATATTTCACTAACTTTCACACATCTTCCATTTTTTTTAAAAAAATGACTAAATTTTTTATTCAGCACAAATACTCTGCATAAGTACACATGATAACCATTTAAAAACTGCAGAATAAATGTGTGTGTATAGACACCAACTTATGTTTCCTCTTATGAAGGTTGCATGAACTAACAATGGATTAAGGGAGATTATTTCACAAGAAATGCTGACATTTTGTGCATTAATTTGTCATGCTCATTTATTTTCTATATCTTTTTGTAATATAACAATTATTTCCATACTTAATTGTATTCTTCAAAAAATTAATAAAATTACTTTAAAAAGCATCTTTCTTAGTAGGAAACAGATCTTTGCTTTTTTTGCTCCCAATCTTATTCACTCTCCTCTTCCTGAAGGTGCAGTTCTATTTATGTCAACTGCTGATCAGTACCTTGCCCAAGTGGGTAGTAGGTATTACAGCTGAGTAATTGTGTTCCTACTCACTATATTGTAATATTGAATGTACACACACACTTCAAGCAAACATCAATTACAGTTAGGTCTTTCCTCTACCTGATCCAGTGTACTGACTAATTTTTTCTCTAAAGCAACCATTGGAACATTTTTGGAGAAGGGAAATACAAGGGCAGCAGTAATATTTACACTAGCACAACCAGTTGTAAAACCAATACCCATCCCATCCATCCAGACCCTGGAATTGTTACAATAGGAGTACTGAAGAGAGTTAGACTAATTGGTATTCTTGTTGCAGCTATTTTGTACTGGTTAAAGGCACCAATTCATTCAAAGAATTAACAGTCATGGAGTTAATTACCAGGAAAGACACTTCGAGTTGAGTAGACTGTAGGTGTTGAGAAAATTGGATGGATTTCTAGGCAGAAATGATTGAGAAATATGGTGAGATGGCAGTAACTGTTCCTAAAAATTCTTATTTTCATATCCATGGAAATGGCACTGTAACTATGTAGGGAGGGTTCAGTTGGACACTGCAAACGGACACAGAGCAGCATTTGCAATGCTTCAGACTATGGATTGGATCTGCTAAAGGCTCCAGACAGCAATTGCATGGCCCCAACGCCATCCCGACTTCGCCAATGATCCATACAGACCAGTCGTGTAGAAATGGAGTATGTTAGGATGAGAGCTCAGCCTGACTGGACTGCCCAATGCTGCCAGCGGTGGCCAGTGACAGGGACTGGATCTGCCTGAGGGCCTTGGCTAGCTCGTGGTCCCTTGCAATTGCAAATTGCACAACCCCAACAATACCCCTGTAAATGAAGCTGTAGCCCTCAACAGTCAGTGATAGTGCAGCTGGCCAAGTCCATTTAATGACATGGTAATATCTCTGGCAAACAAGCAAGCAAATTATGCTTTCTGCCACTGCATTAAAGTCATACTGAATCTATTTCTGCATTGAAACAATCAGTTAAAGCAAGTCAGGCACAAGCAGTTGCTTAAATGTAATAGACATCAACACTAGATGGAGTTCAACAGCAGGGATCCAGACATCTATTAAAAGCAGGCACCAAACCTAACATGGGAATATTTGTGCATCAAGAACAGAGAATTTTTAATTGGTTAGATAATTTATCACACTTGACTACAATATTGAGGACTGTACAAAATGAAACAAATACAAAGTCTCCAATATATCCCTATGTAAGATTTGTAGATGTTTTTAAAAGTCACATTGGTGTAAGCTGATGTTTTTGCAAATCTTGTACATCAGTTTACTCAAACTATATAGTACATCCCAAACCATTCTTGGATATAAAGCACAAGGAAATGTAATTTAATTTTAAAAACAAATCCTCGCTCCATCATCTGGTGGAATAAGTGATTGCATTAAGCCAACATCTAATTTGTCAGCTATGTGAATACAAGGAAATTCAAGTACAAGAAAACTCAAGCAGGAGAAGTCACCAGATGACTATTGATCTCTTTTATGGAGGGAAAAAGAAAGAATTTAATCCATGCCATCTCAATCTCCCAATATGTCTTCCCAGGTCTGAAAGCCAATAAAATGCAACACACTTGAGCACTGCTGTTATGACCTAAATATTTACACATGGCTTAAGCCAGCCTCGTTTTCTCTTCAATCCCACATTCAGTCATTGTTTACCCAACACACTTTGAGACTATGACAGCAAATCACAAACGTTTTTTCAAGCTAGAAGCAAGAAAGTAATAACATTATAATAGTCAGTTATCAAAATGGGAGCCAATCCAACAGGCATCTTACTGACTAGCTCAGCCCATAAATTAACCAGAAAAAAAATCCACAATAGATATACAAGGATCTTAATTTTATTACTACTATACATCAGCAATAAAGTCACAGGCTTTAGACAGGCCACAAAATATGAAAATCAGATATATCTGTCTCCATTGGGTATTACAACAAACCATATATCTAAAGTTGAGATATCACATCAAATATATATATATATAAAAATAAATTCATGCTGGAGGTCAAGTTCAGTTTAATTTAATTTCTGTTGGTGAAAGAAGTCTGCAGAATCAACTTTGAGCCAGAAAATTACAACCATCCAGCAAACTTCTCTCACGAACTGCAATTAACCTATTAACATAATTGACCTTAGGATTACTTAAACCACACCTGAATTCAGTGTCCAGGTTAGGCACAAGATCATTCTGCAGGCTACCTGTGAGCAACAGCACAGAGAATCAGCTAGTTAAATAGATCTTGTGCCTAACCTGGACACTGAATTCAGGTGTGGTTTAAGTAATCCTAAGGTCAATTATGTTAATAGGTTAATTGCAGTTCGTGAGAGAAGTTTGCTGGATGGTTGTAATTTTCTGGCTCAAAGTTGATTCTGCAGACTTCTTTCACCAACAGAAATTAAATTAAACTGAACTTGACCTCCAGCATGAATTTATTTTTATATATATATATATTTGATGTGATATCTCAACTTTAGATATAAGGCACCTGAGCCACAAGACTAAGGGAGCCAGGAATGTTTACACTGGAAATTAGAAGGTTCAGGGAACCTGATCAAATATTAAATTTCTGAAGGAAATAGATAAACTGAAACCTAATGGCCTGGATTTTGCGTTGAGAATAATGGTGAGGCTAACAATGCTCACTGTTCCTATGGTATAAATTGCACAGCAACTTCCAGAGTATGCACATGCGCAGTTAAACATGGAAATCCAGAAGTTGCGGTCCGAGTTACCCTGCTCCTCCACAGGCTGCGCTATAACAGTATTGCGCAGTTGGACTCACAAGAACATAGGAAATAGGAGCAGGATTAGGCCATACGGTCCCTTGATCCTGCTCTGCCATCCAATAAGATCATGGGTGATTTTCAACTCCACTTTTCTAGCCGATCCCCATAATTCCTCGATTCCACTAGAGTCCAAAAAACTATCAATTGCAGCCTTGAATATACTCAACGACTCAGCACCACACACCTTTGGGGTAGAGAATTCCAACGATTTACAACCCTCAGTATAGAAATTTCTCCTCTTCAGGCCTAAATGGCCGTCCCTTTATCCTGAGACTATGACCCCTAGCCAGGGGAAACAACCTCTCAGCATCTACCCTGTTTCAATGAGATCACCTTTCATTCTTCTAAACTCCAGAGGGTATCGGCCCATTCTACTCATAGGACAACCCTCTCATCCCAGAAATCAATCCAGTGAACCTTTGTTGTTGTTCCTTCAAGGCATGTATTTCCTTCCTTAGGTGCAGAGACAAAAACTGTACACAGTACTCCAGGTGTAGTGTCACCAAAGCCCTATACAATTGCAGCAAGACTTCCTTATTCTTGTACTCCAACCCAATTGCAATAAAGGCCAACATACTATCTGCCTTCCTAATTGCTTGCTGTACCTGCACGTTAACTTTGTGTGTTTCATGTACAACTTGGCATTGAAATCAATGTATGGGCGTGAAGTTGAGATATTTGCCCACTAAACACACCAGAAAAAGTTAGACCTCGTGCATCTAGGTCCAAGTGCATTTTTAATACCTCTGCAGCCTTGAAACTTTAATTTTACAAATGTAAAGCCTCATTCCTTCAGAATTTAATTAGTGTTGGAGATTTTAAAAATTAAAATGATTTTAACAAATTCTGTCTCTCAATGCCATCTTTCTTCTTCAATCTTTATTTTGTTTTCTGTACATGATTTTACATTGAATTAAATATTCTAATTTATACTTCCTGGTTTAGGCTCTATGTATCCGAGTGAGGATTGTTTAATCTGATTGATTGAAGAGTCACACTGTGCCTTTTCCCTTCTCACATGTCACAGATCCCTTGTAGAGGGCGACACGCTGGATTAGACGCCCGATGACCAAGTTTCCGCTCAAAAGCCCGCGAAAACTTTGTGGGCAGCAGTCAGCGTAGTGAGTGGCAAGCGCCGTTCTTTGGTCACTGACTGCAAAATCCAGGCCAATAAGTTGTTTTACATAACCACAAACTCTTAACTATGATTCACTGACTCAAGTTTAGAAGAGAGAAGTTGGTGAATATGTGGAAAAGACTGTCCAGTAAGACAATGAAGGTAGATACCATCAGGAAACTAGAGATGGAGCCGGAAAACTCCCCCTCCCCCCCCCCAAAAGAAGAAATTAAGTAATGCATATTAGAGATATATATATGTTTTAGGGATCAGGCAGAGGAACAGTCCTGTACATTTCAACTTCTCAACTATATTATAAAAATCACAATATTATTTGGTAGCAAGCATTGCTAGGAAAACACGGTTTTCAATTCAGGCAAAAGAGACATTTTCAATTCAGGCAAAACCCCAAATTCATTATATGCCATCCGCTTTGCTTTCTCATCCATAGGGAAATTTATGGTATCCATCTTCAAAACTGAGGCTCTCTCCAAAATCCTAAGCCTCAACCCAGAAATATTCTGTTGCTTCTCCTTTACCTCCCTTCCAAGACTCTCATCTTTTCATAAGACACCTAACCAAGCTCATATCCATTTCCCTGCCTCTTAAACCACTTGCACCCACGGTTACCTTTGGCAAAACTCAAAACTTCATCCTTTCCCCCTTCACATTCATATGTAGTCTCTGATCCAATCAGTCATCATCCAAATGTATGCTGACAACACCCAGTTTACCTCTATTACGGTGTTGTCTGACTGCCCAGTTGGACATAAGGTAGTTACTGATGAAGTCCATTTGTTCCATTTTAGTTCATCTATCTATAATAACCCTGAAGTTCACTGCAGCCTCCAATTGATTCTTGAAGTTTAGGGTTTGCATCTTTACTATTCTATCCAAGTGTCCATTGCAAGTTTTGATCACTAAACAAGAACATCTTGAAATCAGTCCTAAAGCTGCCTTCTACTGGTTTGCAGTTGTAACTCCTTGTTCGCCTCATACAATTTAACAAAATACATGTACAGATTTACCTTTGCAATACTGTTTACTATCTTGTATACTTCTATAAAGTCACCTTTCAGATACCTTGTTTCAAGACTGAAGTCCAATTCTGTTTAGTCTTTCTTCATCTCAAAACTCCAACATTAGTGATTAGGTTGTGACTTTTTTGTGACCTCAAATGTCTTCACACTTTGTCTCAAGTAAGCAGAATTGGACATAGTATTCAAAAGGTGGTCAGACCAGAGTACTATACAGTTTGATCATGACTTCCTATAGAATTCAACATTCTATGAAATTGGTTGATTGTTGCTTGGAGCTGTTCAAGTTGTGGATGTATCAGAACTTTCTCCAACTTAATACTGGCAAAATCAAAGCCATCCTGCTTGGTTCCCACAAGAAAGTATGTATCAACGTCCCAACCCCATACTCTGGTAGAATGTTGCTCAACATCCTATGTATCACCGATTACTTATATCCACCTCAATCACTTGTCGCCATCCCTATCTCAACCCACCATTGCCAAAACACTCACTCATTTTACACCTTGGCCACCTTCAAGCTTGACTTCTGAAACACCAGCCTCGCGTTTCCTCCTACATCTGCAACTCTGATCACAACATTCTTATTTCTGAATCTTGACTTTAATAATCTCCCTTAGTTTCATCATATTGTATATTCATTTTAATATCTTTGTGCTCAGTAACTAATCTCTCCATGGCTTTGTTTCACCATATTCCTCCAGCTCTTCCAATTTAGCCATCCTTGCACTCTGAAATTCTTTTCATAATACCTTCAGTCTTAGATCTGGTTCTGTGTAATGAGACAGGATTAATAAATGATCTCATAGTAAAGGATCCTCGAGGAAAGTGTGATCATAGCATGGTTGAATTTCAAATTCAGTTGGAGGGTAAGAAAGTTAGGTCACAAACCAGTGTCCTGATCTTATATAAAGGCGATTACAAAAGGTATGAAGGCAGAGTTGGCTAAAGTGGACTGGGAAAATAGGTTAAAGTGTAAGATGGTTGATAAGCAGTGGCAGACATTTAAGGAAATATTTCATAACTCTCAACAAAAATATATCCCAGTGAGAAGGGAGAATCATCCGTGGCTAAGGAAGTAAAGGATGGTATCAAAATAAAAACAATGGCATACAATGTTGCCAAGATTAGTGGGAGGCCAGAGGATTGGGAAATTTTTTTAAACTAGCAAAGGACGACTAAAAAAAATAATAGGGAAGATGGATTATGAGAGTAAACTAGCAAGAAATATAAAGACAGATATTAAGAGCTTCTACAGATATATAAAAAGGAAAAGAGTAGCTGAAGTAAACATTGATTCCTTAGAGAATGAGACTGGGTAATTAATAATGGAGAACAGGGAAATGGCAGAGACTTTGAACAAATATTTTGTATCGGTCCTCATGGTAGAAGACACTAAAAACATCCCAATAATAGAATATCAAGAGGCTATACAGAGGCGGGGGAACTTAAATCACTATAGAAAAAGTACTCGGTAAAATAATGGGACTAAAAGGTGGACAAGTCCCCTGGGCCTGATGGCCGGCATCCTAGGGTCTTAAAAGAAGTGGCTGCAGAGATAGTGGATGCATTGGTTGCAATCTACCAAGATTCCTTCGATTCTGGAGAGGCCCCAGCGGATTGGAAAACCGCAAATGTAATGCTCCTATTTAAAAAAGGAGACAGAAAGCAGGAAACTGTAGACCAGTCAGCCTAACATCTGTCATTGGGAAAATGCTGGAGTCCATTATTAAGGAAGCAGTAGCGGGAAATTTGGAAAAACATAATAGTCAAGCAAAGTCAGCATGGTTTTATGAAAGGGAAATCACGTTTGACAAATTTGCTGGAGTTCTTTGAGGATGTAACGAGCAGGGTGGATAAGGGGGAAAACCAGTGGATGTGGTGTATTTGGATTTCCAGAAGGCATTCTACAAGGTGCCACATAAAGGGTTACTGCACAAGGTAAGAGCTCACGGGGCTGGGGGCAATATACAAGCATGGAGAAAAGGATTGGCTAACAGAAGAGAGAGTCGGGATAAATGGGTCATTTTTTGGTTGGCAAATGGGAACTAATGGGATGCCACAGGGATCAGTGCTGGGGCCTCAACTATTTACAATCTTTATTAATGACTTGGAAGAAGAGACAGAATGTGATGTAGCCAAGTTTGCTGATGATACAAAGATGGATGGGAAAGCAAGTTGTGAGGAGGACACAAAGAATCTGCAAAGGGATATAAGACAGGCTAAGTGAGTGGGCAAACATTTGGCAGATGGAATATAATGTGAGGTTATCCACTTTGGCAGGAAAAATAAAAAAGCAAATTATTTAAATGAAGATTACAAAATGCTGCAGTACAGATGGACCTGGGAGTCCTTGTGCATGGAACACAAAAATGTAGTATGAAGGTACAGCAAATAATCAGGAAGGAAAATGGAATGTTGGCCTTTATTGCAAGGGGGATGGAGCATAAAAGCAGGGAAGCAGGGAAGCCCTGCTACAATTGTATAGGTATTGGTGAGACCATACCTAGAGTACTGCGTACAGTTTTGGTCTCCTTATTTAAAGGAGGGATATATTTGCATTGGAGGCAGTTCAGAGAAGGTTCACTAGGTTGATTCCAGAGATGAAGGGGTTGACTAAGTAAGAAAGATTGAGCAGGTTGGGCCTATACTCATTGGATTTTAGAAGAATGAGAGATGATCTTATTGGAACATGCAAGATACTGAGGGGGATCGACAGGGTAGATGCAGAGAGGATGTTTCCACTCATGGGAGAATCTAGAACTAGGGGACATAGCTTAAGAATAAGCTTGCCTATTTAGAATTGAGATGAGAAATTTCTTCTCAGAGGGTTGTAATTCTGTGAAATTCTCTACCCCAGAGAGCTGTGGAGGCTGGGTCATTGAATATATTTAAGGTTGAGATAGACAGATTTTTGAATGATAAGGGAGTGAAAGGTTATGGGGAGCGGGCAGGGAAGTGGAGCTGAGCCCAAGATCAGATCAGTCATGATCTTATTAAATAGCGGAGCAGGCTCGAAGGGCCAATGGCCTACTCTTACTCCTGTTTATGTATTTCTCGCCACATCTGCAAAATCCGCTTCAAACCCTACCTTGCAATGGTGCCTCTGGTTACATCCTCTTACTCTCTCCTGCTTGATTTTTCTCCTTGGTGGGTTGCTTGCACCAGGATCCTTGAGATTAAACTTTAATTCCTGAGGGGTTGGCAACCCTAATGGGAAATCACCAAGAAATGTCAAGTGCCTCTCAAAAGAGAGAAAAGCAAAAAATGGGGCATATTGAGGCTTTTCTCATGCACCCCATCTGGCAGCTGGTTCTTTCTGGTACCGAGACCTGGGAAAAAGTTGCACACAGTTGGCATGAAGACCAGAAAAAAGACAAACGGTTATAAATATCTTTGGAAAACAAAAAAATTTAACTAGGTATTCAAAACGAATCAAAATAGAAATCAAAGGGGAACATTGTGTGGGCTATATATTTACATATGAGACACAATGAAGAGTACCTATTTGTTAAACCCAAAGTAGATGGAAAGTATCTGTATTTGAATAATGGCACATTACTCACCCACTGATATCATATCCCTAATCATTTGTGGGGCAAGCAACAAATAATGTGGTTTCCTTTAAGAGATTTGCATTCTGTATCACAACTTTCCCTTCCCACTAATTTACGTACGACCCCATGTGGTCAATCCTCAATTTTCAAAGAACAGTTACTTCTCTAAATTGGGAACAAACAAACACCAACTTCCCCACTAGCTGAATGGGTAACTGCACCATAGAAACTTGGAAAGTCACAGGTTGAATTCCTAGTTTATGCTAAATTAGCTGATCTTAGGCAAATCAGCAGTAAAGGCACAATTGTCTCAATATTCCTATGCAGGGAAGGGGAAAACAAATATCTGCAAAAGGTGCCTTGCTCCAAACAGTTATCCAGTGACCCCTGCTGGAAATTGCACGTCTGTCAGGCAAGGATAGAATTGCTTTCAGACGAGATAATGCCAAGGTTGAATATCCTGTTGACACTCCAAGACTGGACACTAGGGAGCGATGGAGATATCTGCCATGGTCATGGAACCATGGTTCAGAATGAATCATGACAAGAAAAAACTGCGAGAGGAGCTGGAAGAAATCTGTGCATTTGAGAAGTTATCAGGAAAAGAGAAAAAGAAAGAGTCACACAAGGTAAATTGCTAGGGTTAAGTATTAGCAGAGGCTTAGGAGCAGAGCACCTGCCCACCCTCCTTCTCAAAAAGACTGTGGGAGAATCTAGGAATGAGCAAGCAGAAGGCACCCGAATTAACCTGGAAGTTAAGCCAGAAGCATTCTGACACTGATAGTGAGGTTAATAAATTAAACATGGTTTGAAGAAAGTAAAGTGACATATACATTTTAAAAAAAAATAAGAGTTGGCAGATATTGGTAATTAACTTTTTCTACCTGCTGTCTAATGAATTTTACAGTGGCTAGATTGTTGTAAATTGCTCATCAAAAGGTGCAGATTATCCTTCAACACATGTCCCTTTATCTATTTTCAGTAGTCTCTGTTCCAATTATCACTGGAGGATGCTATTAAAAATCTATTGAGAAGGTTTGTAATTGAAGGGAGTCAGCAATGGTCTAAGTTGGGTTGTTAATTGTAGATTATCACAGAGTATTTGAATGAGCTCTGGATGATGGACCCACCAATTGAGGAGATCTGGAGGATGCTATTAGTCCAGGATGCCTAAAAAAACTTTTAAAACATTATAAAAAAGGATATAATTATATACTATAAATTTCATTAAGAGCAGGCGGTCATAAGTATAGCCCCAACTGGGACCAGAATAACCTTTTGAAAGTTGTTAAACCCCTCTTTAGAGGATGTTGGGCGAGTTAGGATTGATTCTCCTCAACGCCTTCCTCTGGAGCATAGTTGCATTACTTGCAGCTTTTTCTCCCATTTGGCATACAGGTTGTACTCCAATGCGCCAACGCAGCCTTCGGAAAAGTGTGTTCGAAGATCAGCCCCTCAAATCTGCCACCAAGCTCATGGTCTACAGGGCTGTAATGATACCCGCCCTCCTGTATGGCTCAGACGTGGACCATATACAGTAGACACCTCAAAATCACTGGAGAAATACCACCAATGATGACTCCGCAAGATCCTGCAAATCCCCTGGGAGGACAGACGCACCAATATTATCGTCCTCGATCAGGCCCACATCCCCAGCATCGAAGCATTGACTATATTCGAGCAGCTCCGTTGGGCAGGTCACATTTGTCAGGCATGCGAACAGACTCCCACAGCAAGTGCTCTACTCTGAACTCCTACACGGCAAGTGCGCCCAAAGTGGGCAGAGGAAACATTTCAAGGACACCCTCAAAGCCTCCTTGATAAAATGCAACATCCCCACCGACACCTGGGAGTCCCTGGCCAAAGACCGCCCTAAGTGGAGGAAGTGTTTCCGGGAGGGTGCTGAGCACCTAGAGTCTCATCGCCGAGAACATGCAGAAACCAAGCTCAGGCAGCCGAAGGAGCGTGCGGCAAACCAGTCCCACCCACCCTTTCCTTCAACGACTGCCTGTTCCACCTGTGACAGAGACTGTAATTCCCGTATTGGACTGTTCAGTCACCGAAGAACTCACTTTTAGAGTGGAAGCAAGTCTTCCTCGATTTCGAGGGACTGCCTATGATGATGATGGTGGTGGTGCTCCAAGATAGCACAGACACCTGGAGAATCAAATCATTAGTTGCAGAATAGGTCCCAAACATGGTGTCTTGTTGATATTGCCTGACTCTCTAATTCTCTCAGCTACGACAGCACTCATTCCATCCATGTGTATAAGCATGCACCGAACCTCACACCCAATCATAATTTTAAAAAATGTTTTAAGCGCACAGACAGGAACACCCATGCACTCTGTACATTGAATTAAGTTGTGCACAAGTTTGCAACGTTTCATGGTCCAAGGGACACCTTTAAAACCAATTGGGCATTGCATTGGAGGAGGATTAAGTTGTGCCATACCGTCTTCCACCACTCCCACTTGTAGAGTGGGATTCTACATTGCTGCATGGCAGAAACTGCTTTGCAGGAACACTGAAGTATAAACTCACGCAGAGACCATGTCTAATACATCTGCCTATACAGCAATTTAAGACATCTTCACAGATTATATTCAACTCTTTCACCATCAGTAACCATCTTTTACAAGAATGGAAGCAAATAGTGAACTTACTGCTACTCGTTCAGAGTATTCCTCACTCATTCCCTCCCCCAAAAAGCTTAGTATCTGCAGGAGGAATGACCTCATGGATATTTCTATTAAAGAATTGTTTCCACTGAAACTACCAATAAGTAGATCTGTAAAGTGTTAATTCTGCTGAATTCCCCAACTCTCTGCCCAACCACCTTCTTTGACAAGACGAAGAATGATTTAGGGCAGTAATGTTAAATTGCTGTACCAACAGACCTGCATCAACAGACAGAACTCTGTCCATAGCCAGAACAAAATTCTAGAATCATAGAAATTCACAGCACAGGAGACCATTTCGGCCCATGGTGTCCAAGCCGGCCGATCATGAGCTATCCAGCCTAATCCCACTTTCCAGCTCTTGGTCTGTAGCCCGGTAGGTTACAGCACTTTAAAAAAAAAAATACTTGGATGTGCACTTAATGTGGTGAGCCTTTCTGCCTCTACCACTCTTTCAGGTGGCGAGTTCCAGAACCCTATTACCCTCTGGGTAAAGACATTTCCCCTTGTATCTCCTCTATACCTTCCCCAAATTACTTTAAATCTATGCCCTCTGATTGTTGACCCCTCTGCCAAGGGAAATAGGTCCTTCCTATCCAGGCCCCTCATCATTTTATTCACCTCAATCAGGTCTCCCCTCAGCATCCTCTATTCCAAAGAAAACAGACCCAGCATCTCCAATTTTTCCTCATAGCCAAAGTTCTTCACTCCAGACAACATTCTTGTAAATCTCCTCTGTACCCTTTCCAGTGCAATCATATCTTTCCTGTAATGTGGTGATCAGAATGGCACACAGTACTTCAGCTGTGGTCTAACCAGTGTTTTATATAGTTCAAGCATAACCTCCTTGTTCTTGTAATCCATGCCTCAACTAATAAAGGCAAGTATTCCATAAGCCTTCTTAACCACCTTATCCACCTGGCCTTCTACCTTCAGGGATCTGTGGACCTGTACTCCAAGGTACACTTCCTCTACACTTTTCAGTTTCGTACCATTTAATGTGTATTCCCTTGCCTTGTTAGACCTCCTCAAATGCATTACTTCACACATATCTGGATTGAATTCCATTTGCCACTGTTCTGCCTACCTGACAAGTACACTGATATCTTCTTGCAGTCCGCAGCTTTCTTCTTCATCATCAGCCTGTTTTAGTGTCCTCTGCAAACTTCTTAATCATACCCCCAACATTCAAGTCCATCATCATAAGCAGTCCTTCGAATCGAGGATGACTTGCTTCCACGTCAAAAAGTTCACAGGAGTTTCAATGAAGGACCTAAAATTCCAGGTCCCGAACTACATGTTGAAGGGTGGAAGATGTCTGTGCGTGGATTTTTTTTAACGTGTGGTGGCCGTTGCACACCAGCCACCACACAGGCTTGACAGAGCTAGGTCTTGGTCCAGTGGCAAGGATTAACCAAGATGACTGGAGACCTGCTCTGCTGCACGGGCCTAGTGCGCGCACAATCGCAGTGTGGGCTGGCCCATGCTGCCCCTGGGCCCCGATCACATCCCTCTACAATCTCTCGCCACTCCTGCTGTACCTGCCCATGCTCAAATCACCGACCTAGACCATGGTGACATCCCTCTTCACTACCGTTGCTCTCCTACTCCAGCATGTGCCGCTTCCTGGAGGGGTATGCCGCCACACTGCTCCTTCCGCTCCCCAGCCTGCTCCGATGGTGCTCACAGGCTGGGGGCTGCTCAGCTCAAGTCATTGATATATACCACAAAAAGCAAGGGATCCAGCTCTGAGCCCTGCGGAACCCCACTGGATACAACCTTCCCGTCAAAAAAACACCCATCAACCATTACCCTTTGCTTCCTCCCTCAGCCAATTTTGGATCCAACTTGCCACTTTGCCCTGGGGATCCCATGGCTGTTTACTTTCATGACCAGTCTGCCATATGTGACCTTATCAAAAGCTTTGCTAAAATCCATATACACTACATTATATGCACTGTCCTCATCGACCCTCTTGGTCACCTCCTCGAAAAATTCAACCAAGTTAGTCAGACACGACCTTCCTTTAAAAAATCCATGCTGACTGCCCTTGATTAATCCATGTCTTTCCAAATGAAGATTTATCCAGTCCCTCAGGAATTTTTCCAATAATTTTCCCACTACTGAGGTTAGGCTGACTGGCCTGTAATTACTCAGTCTATCCCTTTCTCACTTTTAAGCAAAGGTACAACATTAGCAGTTCTCTGCTACCACACCTGTAGCTCGAGAGGACTGAAAATGATGGTCAGAGCCTCTGCTATTTCCTCTTTTGCTTCTCAACAGCCTGGGATACATTTCATCCTGGCCTTGGGAATTATCCACTTTCAAAGTTGCTATGCTCTTAATACTTCCTCTCTCACTATGTTTATCTTGTCTAAGATTTCACACTCCTCCTCCTCCTCCCTCATTGCAAACTCTGCATCACCCCTCTTGTGAAAACAGATGCAAAGTATTCACACACAGATTTCCTTTATGGTCTCCAATAGGCCCCACTCTTTCTCTAGTTATCTTCTTGTTCTTAATGTAAGTATAAAACATCTCTGGGGTTTCCCTAATTTTACTTGCCAACATTCTTTCATGCTCTCTTTGCTTTCCTGATATTTTTTTTAAATTACACCTCGACACTTTTTATACTCTAGAGTTTCTGCAGTATCGAGTTCACGGTATCCATCATAAGCTTCTCTTTTTTTCTTTATCTTACCCTGTATGTTGCTTGACATCCAGGGGGCTCTAGATTGGTTAGCCCCACTCTTTTTCTTTGAGGGAACATACTTGCTCTGTACCCTCAGGATCTCCTCTTTGAGTGCCTCCCCACTGCTCTGACAACGATTTACCATTAAGTAGCTGTTTCCAGTCCACATTGGTCAAATCCCATCTCAGCTCAGCAAAATTGGCTTTACCCCAATTGAGAACTTTTTTTCCTGGTCCACCTTTGTCCTTTTCCATAACTACCCTAAATCTTACTGGATTATGATCACTAGCACCAAAATGCTCTCCCCACTGACACCTTTTCCATTTGCCCCCTTCATTCCCCAAAACTTCGGCTTGTTACATACTGGCTAAATAAGTTCTCCTGAATGCATTTTAGGAATTCCACACCCTCTGTACCATTCACACTACTTTTTCTCCAGTTAATATTAGGGTAGTTGAAATCCCGCACTATTACAGCTCTATAGTTTTTGCGCTTCGCAGCAATTTGCCCACATATTTGTTCTTCTATCTCCCTCTGACTGGGGATCTATAGTACACTCTCAGTAGTGTGATCGCCCCTTTTTTGTTCTTTAATTCAACCCATATGGCAGTGGCATCAAGCACTCCTGGATACAGTCATTTCTGTTTCCCTCCAAATGCCACTTGGAAACCTATCCTGCGATCTAGGTCATGATGCCTTTAGAGGCACACATGCTGACTCATTTATGTTGCAGCATTATAATATAAAGGTTAATGCCTTGGGTATCTAAAATCAGTGCCGGCTTTCATTTGAGCTTTTTAAAACCTCAAATTCATAGAAACATAGAAAATAGGTGCAGGAGTAGGCCATTCGGCCCTTCTAGCCTGCACCGCCATTCAATGAGTTCATGGCTGAACATGCAACTTCACTACCCCATTCCTGCTTTCTCGCCATACCCCTTGATTCCCCCTAGTAGTAAGGACTTCATCTAACTCCAGCAAAAAAAAAATTCTTCATAGAGGACAAAGAAAAACAGAAAAAAATGGTGATTCTTTTAAGACTTTTACTTGGTTTTACTATTCAAAAACAGGAAAAAAAATAAACCACAGTTTATGATTCAAGTGTAGTGAAATGTCCTCCTGCTTTTCTCTGGTCAAAGGCAGCAACCTTTTTACTGGGACTATACTATCACAGTCCCCAAACAATTCTAGTTCACATACCAATATTAATTCAAAACAAATACATATTTCAGCATTAAAAATTACTTCATAGAATAATCATCCCATTAATAAAACATGGACCCAGCAGTAACCTTCAAAGCAGCCAGAAAAAAAACACTGCACTGAGAGAAGGAAAGTACTTCTGCATTTTAAGTGCTATATGATGTATTACACAAAAAAAAAATCTAACATCTTTGCTTTGGTCAGTGGGGGCAGGCTGTACTGCATAGTGTAAATATAATGAAGACAACTACATCAAATATGAGTCAGTTAGTGCAGTCAGAGAACAAGTGGCTCATCCATGGTTAAAGCTCATTTTCATGTACATTAAAAACATTGCACATATACAAATTGAAATCTGAAAAAAAAAGTGCAATTCAATAATTAAATGACAGAGGTGTACCTGATGTGAAATGATTGAACCGAGTAAAATAGTTGAGAGGGAGGGAAAGAAATTCACATCTATCTTTCCATGGCCCTCTTCCCTCCCCCAACCAAAAATCTTTAACACATTTTACAGTGAAACATTAAAGTGTGATTAAGCTAAAAGCTCTACAATTCTTACACATCCAATGAAATGTGTGAATACTGATTGAGAGAAGTTAAAACTGGTCCCACTCTGCAATAACCATAAAATTTGAAACCAGATTGTACAGCTGCCTTGAAAACAATGAGGCCAAGATTGCTTATAGCAGAGGCATGAAGCAAGATGCATGGTAATCTGTATTCTTTAAACCTGGCTTTGGGGGGGGTGGGGGGGGGGGCGGGCGGGAGAGAGGGAAGTCAGATTTTTAAAATCCTATTTCAACAAAATAAAATTAAGGAAATTTCATTAAAACTTGTTTTTAAAAAACCAATTTTTTCTAAACAGAAAATGCGTTGAACACAGGGCAATTTCACATTTAAAAGAACGTTCCAGCATTAGGCAAAAGAAACAGCAGCAAAAGTTATACGGCAAAGTCAAAATATCCGCTTCTTCTTGTAATAGGAATCGGCATAATGGCCACCGAGGCCTTGTGAGTGCTGTCCAACGTAGCCGCCATCTGGACTCACTTCTGGGGAAGGCAGGAGGTAGGATGATGCACGTTTCTGGCCAGTCACTGGAGACTTAAGAAAAATAATGAACAGTTTAATCTCAAATCTAGTTCAACAAAAGTCTCACCTTGAAAATAGTTTCTATTAAATCAGTCATCGCTATGATAACCACTGAAATTATTTCATGGACAATCAGAATATTCTCCAATGGCAAAACACATTTCTCCAGCAAGAAATAGACCATGGAGAACAGTAAAGTCCCAGGTTTAATCTCCGGTCTCTGTTGAGTTAACTCAGCAATTGGTCTCAGCTCTGGAAAAGAGGGGTCAGGGGGACAAGGAGAGAAAATTAGTGCTTCTATTCCTGATCATTATTCAATCACTCCTCCTTCTGACTGGATGGGTATCTCAAAACTCATTGCCAGTGTTATGTACTTCAATGTTCCATGTTGCAATGGTTTTACTGCACTCCTCCCACAAAGAACCAGAAGGTGCAGTCCTGTTTTCTGCCCTGTAGATACCTCATGCCCCATAGCACACTCAATCATAAATTTCTAATGTTCGCTGTACTTCATTTATCTTCTGAAATCAACAAACCATGGTCAAACTGAGCTTTAATTCCAAAATAAATAACTAGATTTATTTATAAAAATTAAAACACGTACAGCACAAGCTATTGTACAATGACAGTTATAAATGGCCTGATCATCTAAAACTACACTCTACTCCTAACAGTAATGGGTGTAATAAGAATCTGTTCATTACCGTATTAGAACACTTCTGCAATCATTTTCGATTCTACAGAACCAAAGATCACAATTCTTTGCAAGAGCTATCCAAAACCAATTACACTGATCCACTTTTGACATATCCTTGTATGTTTCCCTGCTTCAAAAAGATCCAATGATCTGGCTCAACTACTCCCATGACAAAGTATTCCATGCTCTTATTTTTTGTGTGAATACATTTCTTCTAACCTATCTCCTCTCTATTAAGTGGATGACCCCTCATTACTGATCAGCAAATGGTATTTCCATATTCCCCCATCATAACTCTTCATAATTTTGAAAATCACTTAAATCTGCTTTTGGCCTTCTTTGCTCCAATGGAAATAGTCCCAGTATCTTGCCCTAACTATAGTTTGCATCAACTTGATGGATTTACACTGAACTTGGCTTTGATATCTGAAATAACAGAATGCAGATGATACCAAATTGGGGTGGGGGGAGGAATAGTCAATACTGAGAAAATTATAAGACAACATTAATAAACTTGCAGAATGAGCATATAATTGGTAAATGAAATTCAACACAGATAGATGTGAGGTATTACATTTTGTTAAGAAAAATGAGGTCACATATTACTTGGAAAATAAGGGCTCAATTTTCCCCAGGAGTTGCTCTGTTTTTTTTTTGGAATAGGCTGTTTTTTCTGGCCTAACTAAAAATCCCCAGTTTCCCCAATCAATTTGCACCAGTGTAACTCACTTAGTTACGTTTTTTTTTTTAAGTTAGGTTTTTTTTTTCTCAAAAAGGGGAGTTACCAGCCACCTACGCCAGTTCTGGCCATTTAGGCAACTTTGGCCAGCGAATAGTTACTCCATTTCTACTTAGGCTAGCGAACGTGGCCTCTTGAGAAAACCCTTGTGGAGAGTTAAAGAAATCAGCGCAGGCAAGTGCAGCAGATGCCTGGACAGTAGCAGCAGGAAAGGTGAGAGAGAGGGGGTGGAGGGGAAGAGAGAGAGAGAGAGAGAGAGAGAGAGAGAGAGAGAGAGAGAGAGAGAGAGAGAGAGAGAGAGAGAGAGAGAGAGAGAGAGGGGGTGGAGGGGGAAAGAGAGGGGGGGGGGCAGGAGGAGGAAGAGAGAGGGGGGAGGAGAGAGGGGATGGGGGGGGAGGGAGCTTTTGACCAGGAGGGAGGAGACCACTCGGCCTGAGCTAGGGGTGGGGGAGCGGCCGAGACGTCACTCGGCCAGGGCTAGGGACGGCCAGGAGAACTGACAGAGCTCACACAGGAGAACTCACAGGTCACCATGGCAGCCCGAGCTTTTTGGCGCAGATCAAGGCTCCACCCCCCTCGGGTTAGGGAACGCCAAAATGAAATGAAGAGATCCTAAGGGGAAACATATAACACTTTTTTTTTGGCGTACTTGGGTCACCAAAAAAAAAAACGGGCACAACTCCAAGTATGTCAAAAAAATGCTTTGGGGAAAACTGAGCCCTATGAATCTAAATGGGGTAGAAGAGCAAAGGGATCTTGGAGTAAAATACACAAATCACTAAAAGTAGCGACGTAGGTTAATTAGGCCATAAAAAAAAAGCAAACCAAGCACTAGGGTTTATTTCTAGAGGGATAGAATTGAAAAGTAGAGAAGTTATGCTAATCTTGTACCTAACCTTGGTTAGACCACACTTGGGAGTACTATGTACAATTCTGATCGCCATATTATAAAAAGGATATGAGGCGGCACAGGAGAGGGTGCAAGAAAGATTTACAAGCATACCACCAGAAATGCAAGATTATATCCATTAGGAAAGGTTGAACATGTTGGGTCTCTTTTTCTTGAAAAGAAAAAGCTCAAGGGTGACTTAATAGAGGTCTTTAACATTATGAAAGGTTTTGATAGAGTAGACACAGAGGGGCTGAAATTGTCCTCCATCCAAAACGGGGCACACCTACCAACCTTTTGCGGGCATTACTGCCCCAATGAATGGGGCAGACATTAGAGCGAAATTCACGGGGCGGTGTTGGTGGTGGGAATGGGATCTTTGTAGCGGTGTGGGGTCGGACTGACCGATTAGGTAGAGAAATTCAGCTGATTCCCATTGAGTAATGACAAGGCAGCTGCTCCCTGCCCTAGGTCCTGAGCATTGGGAGTTTGTCTTTGGTGCTTCTGACGGTACATTATGGCTAATGCAAGAGCTTCAAGGAGGGCCAGCCGCTTCTCCAATGTAGAAATTGAAACCCTTGTCCAAGCTGTGGAGGGAAGGAGGCACGTACGCTTTCTGGACTCAGGAAGACCCAGTCGGAAGGTGTTCGTGAATACCTGTAGAGAGATAGCTGTCGAGGTGTCGGGGACCTCAGTTCGTAACTGGACCGCCACCCAATGCCGCAAAAGGTTCAACGACATCACTCGAATGGTGAAAGTGAGCACATGTTCCCCAACTCCTGACTTTCCATCTCCGAGCTCTCCTTCACCTACTCTTATTTTCCACCTTCACTTTGTTAGTGAAGCACCATTTGAGTGCTGAGGCATCTATATCTGTGTGCGCATACTCACAAATGAAGGTCCCTTTCATTTGAGTCACACTTGCATGTAATGGACCAACAGTTGCACTGATTGTCGATGCATCATTACACGGCTACTCACCAACCCTTTTTGCTATGCAGTCCAAGATGTCACATAGCTGTTTGGAGCAAGAAAGGACTGGTTGGAGTAAGGCCGATATCCATCAGCTCAATGACAGAGGAGAGAGTGCATCGGCTAAAGGGCCCACATGTTGCCTGCCCAGTGGCCGCAGGCAATGTGGATCCCGCTGGGGGCAGCATCTGTAAGTGAAATTCTTCCTTTAATGCCATCTGTCCCTGAATGTCCAAACGCCTATCAGTCAATTGGTGATGAATGTGTGCAAGTCGCTTGCTGGATGGTGCAGTGCGCTACCTCACTCTCTCGGAACCCTTGTGCCATTTATGCTTGCAGATGATACCCAGAGTGTGAGCCAGAGTCAGACTGACACCCTTGAGCCAATCTCAGTGCTGTATTGGAGAGGATGGCCGCTGGCCTGGAAGCTCAGAATGCTCTCACGCAGTCTTAGCAACAGACAGTGGAGCATCTTACTGCTGTCGTGTCTAGTGGCATCGAGACAGTGTTTGCTCTCATACAGTCTCAGCTGGATACCATGCGAACTCCGACTGCTGCCATCGCATCTGGGTCCACCACGGATCTTCCAGTGTCACCCCACTTCACCCAATTGTGCTCCAGCAGATTGGTGGGGATAATGAGGTGCTGCCCTGCGGGAGTAGCGCCGGGTCACTGGAGCAGGATCCTAATGTGCTCGAGAGAGAGAGAGAGAGAGAGAGAGAGAGAGAGAGAGAGAGAGAGAGAGAGAGAGAGAGAGAGAGAGAGAGCACAGCAGTCCTGAGCCAAGTCCTCCCACTCCGCCATGGCTGCTAACCCTGACTTCACCCTAGCCAATCCAAACTGATGGCATGGAGGCTGATGCGGTTCAGTCTGCAGCCAGCCCTACCAGGGCCAGAGCTGGTCGAGGGCATCATAGAACGGTATGTAGCTTCTATAGTTCAAACACAGCAGCCTTCCCACAGGCATGATGCAGCCACAGGGGAGACACTGCAGCATAGTTGTAGAGTAGATAGACACAAGGGATTATAAAGGAATTGCATAAGGGCGAGAATGGATAATGTTCATTTTTTTGCAACATTGTGTAATAAATCTTTATTTTGGTTTGGAGTATCTGTGCAGGTCTCTCTTTCACTGCGAGGAATGATGAGTGGAAAAGCTCATTGACCTTCATCTGTGCATCTCCATGGGCAACCCAAAGTGTGGATGAACTCAGTGACGAGCAGCAATGAGACGGTCTCCGACTTTCCTTGCCGGGTCCCGATGGCGACGCCGTCTCCTGTATGGCCACCGAGCCACATCCTGCCCCTCCTCCTCAGCTGCTACTGTTTCCTCGTCCTACAAATGGTTGTGTCCTCATGATTGCCAGGTTGTGAAGATGACGAATAGCGACAGCCGCTCAGGCGACTACTGCAGCACTCCTCCTGTGCAATCCAGGCATTGAAACCTGTTTAAGGATTCTGATGATCTGCTCAATGATGCACCTGGTGACCGAACGACAGTCATTTGTACAATTGCTGCGCAGCAGTCGTGGGGAGGCGAAGGGGAGTCAGCAGCCAAGTGCAAAGTGGGCACCCCTCGTCTCCTAGGTGCCAGCCGCAAGCTTGAATTGGAGCAGCAAAACACACCTGGCACACCGGTCTGCCTCAGGATGAAAACATCTTTGCTGCTGCCAAGATACCGGGCATCATCTGCCATGATTTCGCGGTTGTAGTTGCATACCAGCTGGACATTGAGGGAGTGGTGTCCCTAGCGGTTATGGAATACCTTGGAATTGTTCTGTGGTGCCCCCAATGCAACGTGGGTGCACTCTATGGTGCCCTGAACCCTGGGGAAGCCCGCCATTCTTACGAAGCCGGTGTGCCGCTGTAACTGCTTCTCCCTGGTCATTGGTAAGATATGGTAAGTCTTCCTCCTCTTATAAAGAGCATTTGTGAACTGACAGATGGAGCAATGCACGGCAAGTTGTGAAATGTTAGAAATGTCTGCTGTTGCAGCTTGAAAAGATCCAGTGGCATAGATATTCAGGGCGATGGTGACCTTTGATGCCACTGATAGTGCTGTTCTCAACCTTGTTTGAGGCTGCAGGAGACTGCACAGCTACGTTAACACGTCTTTACGGAATCGCAGTCTCCGGAGACACCGGTCATCAGTGAGATCCATGTAGAACTGCTGTCTGCAGACCCTTTGACGATAGGGCCTTCTGCCACTACATCTATGTAGGCGTCTTCCTCTGACAGTGGCCTCATTGTCTTTAAACATATGGCTCCTGTTGATCCTGCCTCCTCTCCATCTGCCTCACTGTGGTGCTGGGGGTCTGCGTCCCTGACCCTCCTCTTGAGAGCATGCCCTTCTTGAAATCCTTCTTGGTGCACCTCTATTTTGAGCTCCGACGCCAACTGCATGGCAGTCTACAACTTGCTGACCCATGTCAGGTGGGTCCCTTGGCGGCTGCCTCGCCATCCGTTGTAGCCGGCGCCACGTTCTTCTGCGTGCCTCCCTGCCGCGCATAATGTGGAGGTGTTTGTTATGTATGCAAACCTATAAATACCATGTCTAACCAGCAGAGAGCTTATCCCCTGGAGTCCCAAGGGATCCCACAATCCCTTGGGAGCACCTGTATATAAGGAGGCCTCACAGGCTGGAGAGTCACTCAGATCTGTAATAAAGGACTATGGTCACACCTTACTTTGAGCTTGCAGTACCTAGTCTGACTCTTTATTCAAGATTTAACAACTGGCGACGAGATACAAATGACGTACCCCACCGCAACAATGCAGAGAACCGTGGGCATCCTGGAGAAATTTTCAGAGGGAGATGATTGGGAAACCTTCATGGAGCGACTTGACAAATACTTCGTGGCCAATGAGCTGGAAGGAGAAGCGAACGCTGCCAAACGATGGACGATCCTCCTCACCGTTTGCGGGGCACCAACATATGGCCTCATGAAAAATCTGCTCGCTCCAGCAAAACCCACAGACAAGTCGTACAATGAGTTGTACACACTGGTCCGGGAGCTTCTAAACCTGAAGGAAAGCATGCTGATGGCGAGGTGCCGGTTCTACACGTACAAGAGGTCTGAAGGCCAGGAAGTGGCGAGCTACGTCGCCGAGCTAAGGCGCCTTGCAGGACATTGCGAATTTGAAGGACACTTGGAACACGTGCTCAGGGACTTCTCTGTACTTGGCATTGGCCATGAAGTAATACTTCGCAAACTTTTGACTGTAGAGACCCCAACCTTGAAGAAAGCCATAGCGATAGCCCAGGCGTTTATCTCTACCAGTGACAATACCAAACAAATTTCTCAGCACACGAGTGCTGCTGTAAGTACTGTGAATAAAGTAACATTGTTTTCGAATCAAAATGTACAGGGCAGGACTTACACGCCTGCAGCTGCACGTCCGCAAATGACTCAGAGTCGGCCATTAACACCTTGTTGGCGCTGCAGGGGTGGTCATCGTTTCCATTCATGCCGCTTCAAAGGATAAGTTTGCAAGAGCTGTGGAACAATGGGACACCTCCAAGGTATGTACAGGCGAGCTGCAAGCCCTGCTAATCCTGCAAATCACCATATTGCAGGGGAGGACAGATCCACGGTGGATCACGACGAACCAGATCCTCAAACCAAGGAGGCAGAGGTATATGGGGTGCACACATTTACCAAAGTGTCCCCCGATAATGCTGAAGGTTGAATTAAATGGACTCCCAGTGTCCATGGAGCTGGACACGGGCGCAAGCCAGTCTATAATGAGCAAAACGACTTGAGATAAATTATGGTGCAGCAAGGCCTCAAGGCCAGTCCTGACCCCCATTCGTACTAAACGGAGAACTTACACACAAAAGGAACTGATTCCCGTAATCGGCAGTGCTACCGTAAAGGACTCCTACGATGGAGCGGTGCATGAGTTACCACTCTGAGTGGTACCCATGCTGTTCGGCGGGAGCTGACTGGGAAAGATACGCTGGAACTGGGACAACGTCCGAGCACTTTCGTCCGTCGATGACACCTCATGTGCCCAGGTCCTAAACAAGTTTCCCTCGCTGTTCGAACCAGGCATCGGGAAGTTCCAAGGAGCAAAAGTGCAGATCCGTTTGATTCCGGGAATGCGACCCATCCATCACAAGGCGAGAGCGGTACCCTACATGATGAGAGAGAGGGTGGAGATCGAACTGGACAGCTGTAACGAGAGGGCATCATTTTGCCGATCAAATTCAATGAGTGGGCCAGTCTGATTGTTCCAGTCCTCAAGGGAGACAGCACAGTCAGAACCTGTGGTGATTACAAAGTAACTATCAAATGTTTCTCACCGCAAGATCAATACCCGCTACCGAAGGCAGACGACCTATTTACGATGCTGGCAGGATGGAAAACGTTCACGAAGCTGGACTTGACCTCAGCCTACATGACGCAGGAGCTGGAGGAATTATCGAAAGGCCTCACTTGCATCAACACGCACAATGGTCTCTTCATTTACAACAGATGCCTGTTTGGGATTCGATCGGCCGCGGCGATAGTCCAGGGGAACATGGAAAGCTTGAAGTCGGTCCCGCGCACCGTGGTCTTCCAGGACGACATCTTGGTTACAGGTCGGGACACCGTCGAGCACCTGCAGAACCTGGAGGAGGTTCTTAGTCGGCTTAATCGTGTGGGGCTCAAGCTAAAACGCTCGAAGTGCGTTTTTCTGGCGCCTGAAGTGGAGTTCCTGGGGAGAAGAATCGCGGCAGACGACATTGGGCCCACCGATTTGAAGACGGAGGCAATCAAGAACACAGAGACCACAGAACGTGACGGAGCTGCGGATGTTTCTAGGACTCCTGAACTATTTTGGTAACTTCTTACCGGATCTTAGCACATTGTTAGAACCCCTGCACTCTTTAATGCGTTAAGGAGATGAATGGCTCTTGGGTAAAAACCAAGAAAATGCCTTTGAGAAAGCTAGGAAGCTGTTATGTTCAAACAAATTGCTTGTGTTGTACGATCCATGTAAGCGTTGGTACTAGTATGTGATGCATCGTCGTACGGGGTCGGTTGTGTATTGCAATAAGCTAATGAATTTGGGAAATTACAACCGGTTGCTTATGCATCCAGAAGTCTGTCTAAGGCCGAGAGGGCCTACAGTATGATCGAAAAAGAAGCCTTAGCGTGTGTTTACAGGGTAAAGAAAATGCATCAATATCTGTTCGGGCTCAAATTTAAATTGGAAAGCGACCATAAGCCGCTTATATCCCTCTTTTCTGAAAGCAAGGGGATAAATACGAATGCATTGGCCCGCATCCAGAGATGGCACTCACATTGTACGCATACAACTACGCCATCTGTCACAGGCCAAGCACAGAAAACTGTGCCGATGCCCTCAGTAGGCTGCCATTGCCCACCACAGAGGTGGAGATGGCATAGCCTGCAAATTTAGTCATGGTAATGGAAGCATTCGAGAATGAGCAATCACCTGTTACCGCCCGACAGATTAGAACCTGGACGAGCCAGGAGCCCCCTTAATATCCTTAGTAAAAAAACTGTGTGCTCCACGGGAGTTGGTCTAGTGTCCCGTTAGAGATGCAGGAAGAAATAAAGCCATACCAGCGGCACAAAGATGAAATGTCTAAGCAGGCAGACTGCCTCCTATGGGGTAATCGGGTAGTGGTGCTAAAAAAGGGCAGGGACAGTTTCATCAATGATCTCTACAGCACCCACCCAGGCATCGTAATGATGAAAGTGATAGCCAGATCCCACGTGTGGTGGCCTGGTATCGATGCAGACTTGGAGTCCTGCGTGCACAAATGTAATACATAGAAACATAGAAATAAGGTGCAGGAGTAGGCATGTTCACAGTTAAGCAAAGCACCCAGGGAGGCGCCACTAAGTTTATGGTCCTAGCCCTCCAAACCATGGTTCAGGGTCCATGTCAACTATGCAGGCCAAATCTTGGGAAAAATTTTCTTAGTGGTTGTAGATGCGTACTCCAAATGGATTGAATGTGTGATAATGTCGGCAAGCATGTCCGCTGCCACCATTGAAAGCCTACGGACCACGTTTGCCACGCACGGCCTGCCTGATGGTCTTGTAAGTGACAATGGGCCATGCTTTTACCAGTGCCGAGTTCAAGAAGTTCATGACCCGCAATGGGATCAAACACGTCTCATCTGCCCCGTTTAAAACAGCGCCCAACAGTAAGGTAGAACAAGCAGTTCAAACAATCAAGCAGAGCTTGAAAAAGGTAACTGAAGGCTCACTGCTGACGTGCTTATCCAGAGTCCTGCTTAGTTACCGCACAAGACCCCACTCGCTCACTGGGGTCCCTCCTGCCGAACTGCTCATGAAAAGGGCACTTAAGACAAGGCTCTCATTAGTCCACCCTGATCTACACAAACAGGTAGAGAGGAGGCGGCTTCAACAGAATACATATCATGATCGCACAAATATGTCACGCGAAATTGAGATAAATTATCCTGTATTTGTGTTGAACTATGGACAAGGTCCCAAGTGGCTTCCTGGCACTGTTTTGGCCAAAGAGGGGAGTAGGGTGTTTGTGGTCAAACTCTCAAATGGACTCACCTGCAAGAAACACTTGGACCAAACCAAACTCAGATTTACGGACTATCCAGAACAACCCACAACAGACTCCATCTTTTTCGACCCGCCAACACACACGTGGCAATCGACCCAGTGGTTCACCACGAAGCAGAACCCATCACCCGCAGCAGCCCAGCAGGACTCACCATCCCCAGCAGCCCAGCAAAGGCCCAACAAACGACTCACCAAAACCAGCATTTGCATCGAGATGATCAACCAGGGAAAGGAAAGCCCTAGATCGACTCACATTGTAAAGAGTTACATTATTGACTTTGGGGGGGGTGGGGGGGCGGAGTGTTATGATTGTAAACCTGCAAAAACCATGTCTAACCACCAGAGGGCTTATCCCCTGAAGTCCAAAGGGATCCCACAGTCCCTTGGGAGCACCTGTATATAAGGAGGTCTCACAGGCTGGAGAGGCACTCTGAGATCTGCAATAAAGGACTACGGTCACACCTTACTTTGAGCTTGCAGTACCTAGTCGGACTCTTTATTCAAGACTTAACAGTGTTGCTCTGCTGCCAGCACTGAGCCCATTTTTAAAATCTGTTCAAGCACAGCCTCCTCAAGCAGTGTTCTCTTCTGCTGACTATGAAAAGGCAGGCCCACTAATTAACAAATTAGTTCTCACGGACGCAACTTTCAATGTTGGTAAGGTTCCAAAATTTTTTAGCCGACAACAATGGTGGGAGCTGCACTTTGCCTTTAAATGCCGCTGGTGGTCTTCATCCCACAGTGTGCGCCGTCCCACAAACCTGTCATTGGCCCCGACAAGCAGCCGGAAACCGATTTCAGGGCAATGTGCTTCTGGGGCAGGGCCGAGGTGGTGCACGCTTTGATTACATCGTTACCAATGCATATTCAGGAACATGGTGGAAGTGGAGGGGCAGGGTGGGGGGGGGGGGGGGAAGGGAGAGCGGGGCGGTGACTTACACCGCCGGAAAAAACACTGCGGGCAATGTTGCGAGCATCGGACACGCTGCGCCGACTGGGCAGTCAGACCACACTGACCCGTCGTCGCCTGGAACAATTTCGCCTCCATAGTGTTTCCACTTGTGGGGAAGAGCAAAAGTAGGCCATCCATATAAGATAGTCATCAAGCAATCAAATAGGGAATTCAGAAGAAACTTCTTTACCCAGGGAGTGGTGAGAATGTGGAACCCGCTACCACAGCGAGTGGTTGAAGCGAATAGTACAGATGCATTTAAAGGGAGGCTCGATAAGCATATGAGGGAGAAGCGAATAGAGGGTTATGTGGATAGAGTTAGATGAGGAAAGACACAGGAAGAGAATCAAGTGGAGCATAAACACCGGCCTGGTCTGTTTCTGTGCTGTATATCTTATGTAACCTTATGTAGAAAATGTTGGAAAAACGCAGGTCAGGTAGCATTTGTGGAGAGAAACAGAGTTAACTTTTCAGGTCGATGACCTTTGATCAGAACTGGAAAAAGTTAGAGATGCAACAGGTTTTAAGCAAGTACAGAAGCCGAGTGGGTGGGGGCAGTGGAGGAAATAAAGAACAAAATGGAAGGTTTGTGATAGGGTGGAAGGCAGGAATGATTAATTGACAAAAGGTATGATGCAAGGCAAAAGGGAGTGGTAATGAGACAAGAAACAAAAGATGGGGTCTAGAGTAGCTGAAAATGACAAAGCTATTGCTCATAATGATTCTGCTTTTGTCATTTTCAGTCAAAATATTCTTTTAAAAACTGCCTTCTGTAATTTGATATAGAATGGTTGTCAAAAAGTTAAATTGGAAATAGAAATCACCCAATTTTTTTATAGCAGTTCTGAGTCAAGAGCAGTACCACAAATAATTCAGATCCTTTTTCTTCACATAGTACAAGAAAATGATGTAAAGTGACCACTGGCCTGGTTCAACAATTCTGATTTAACTAAAAAATACATTTTAATGATCATCATCCAATCTGCCAAACTCAGTTAAAATGCATTTCTTCGTGATGCACTGAAATGAACCACCGCATGCAATGCCACAACAGCCGCAGAATACAGGTTTGATTTCCAAGCTGCTGAACTCAATTGGGATCATATCATTGCAGGATAGTGCACAGCAACAGCCAGCCACAGGGGAGAGGGGGAGGATATTATAATCATCATCATAATAGGCAGTCCCTCGAAACGAGGATGACTTGCTTCCACGCCAAAAAAAGGATGAGTTCACAGGTGTTTCAATGAAGGACCTAATATCCCAGGTCCAGAATGACATCCTGAAGGGTGGAAGATGCGTGGATTTTTTTTACGTGGGGTGGCCGCTGCACACTCGCCACCACACGGGCTTGACAGAGGCAAGGGTTAACCAAGACGACTGGAGACCTGCTCTGCTGCACGGACCTAGTGCGCACACATATCACAGTGTGGGCTGGCCAGTGCTGCCCCTGGCCCTCGCCTCTTCTGGGCCCTGAACTCACACCTTTCCTGGGCCCCGATCACGTCCCTCTACAATCTCTCGCCACTCCTTCGCCCTGACCTCACCGCTCCTGCTGTGTCTGCTCATGCTCCAAGGACCTGGACCTTGATGACGTCACCCCTCCTGCACCAGCTTACACTGCTCCCTGAAGTAGTGTGCCTTCACGCTGTCCAAGGGCTGCTCGCTGCTCCTTTTATGGCCCCAGCCTGCCGCTGGTGTTCTCAGAGGTTGGGGCCTCCACGACCCACACGTTGAGAGATGTTGTATATTGGCTAATCTCACATACATCCTAGCACCCAACTCAAAGCCTCACTGTCAATGACACAAGTACAGGCAATCAAAGTCCAAAGTCAATACATGAGCCAGGAGGAGAGAAAACTAGATATTTAAAAAATTATTAAAAATTGCCTCAAAAAAGTTTCATAAAGAAAATCAATGCAGAATGTTGTGCAGTGAAACAAGTCAATCTTGTATTAAAACCCATTTCTAGTTTCAATTTCTCCTAAATCACAATTTGCTTTTCCTATTTCTTGAGCTGTTTCCCCTGTTTGCAGTACTTCCCCATCACTCCTGTCACACTGACAACCATATGGCTGGGAATGCCCAGCTCACAGCACCACCATTTGAAAGGAAAGTACAATATATTCCACTCAGGGCACCTTTCCAGAGGGGCATTTACGACCCCCAGAGACCAACCAGGACCACAGTAAAATTCAATGGAATCTTAAGAGGTCTTAATTTTTTTTTAAAGTCACATACACCGTGTGACAGACCCCTACCATATCCATTTGGTCTGTAGTTGGGATTTTTGGATTGCGCCTTGTTGTGTACTGTCTCCCAAAGACCCATGCTGACTTTCTCCCCAAAATACATTACTTCTCAGCTTTTGCATTCTGACTTCAATCTACATCTTAATTCCCCAGCTCCCTCTTCTCCAACTTCACCATCCTTCTGTACTTTCCTGATCTTCACCTTCATATAAACACTCCACCCATATCATTGCTCACCACTTCAACTCCATATTTCGTGGGTTCATTGCACTGAAGGTAGCCTTGATCTCGGACAATGCCAGCTCTGATAATACTTTCTTCGACCACCTCCTAATCTCCCTTACCACACTCAACTCCCAACTGATCAACCTATCTGCACATTGAAAAAACACTCTGAGCTCCTTTATAACCTCACTTTCAAATTCCCACTCTAGCTTTTGGCCCTCCATTCTTTATAGCACCTCTGCCACTGTGGACTAGTTTCTAAAATGAATTAAAGCGTGTTTGACACATAGTATCTGTTTCAATTGCAGATGACTGTTTAATTCAAAAATGCAACCTCTCCAACTAACATTTTTTTTTAAATATACAAGGTGCTTGCAGTAAACCTCAAACTCTCCACTAAGATTCTAAATTCTGAACACGTCTTACAGTTTTCACGCTCATCTTAGTCACATAGCAGTATACGCAGCAATTATATCATACGGTTAACTCTCTAGAAAAGTGATTACTATTGTATTCGGAGAGAGGTAAAATATGTAAAGTAGCAATGAATCGATAAAAGACATTGATAAGTCCACAGTTGCGTACCTCCATGCAATCTTGGGCACCCCATTTTAGAAAGGATATGAGAACTAAGGAAAATATACACTATGATGTTAGGAATGAGGGGGGATATTTGTTATGATGTGCCAAAAAAACCTTAGGTGTGTTCACTGTAGCATTTAATTTAACAAAAAGGGAGTGGGGGGAAATATCTAATGCAAGGATTCAAAATTATGAAAAAGATGAGTGAATAAGGAAAATTTACATAGGTCAATGAATCCGTGATTACATAGAATATACAGCATAGAAACAGGTCATTTGCCCCAACCAGTCCATGCTGGCTTTTATGCTCAAGCTTCCTCATCTAACTTATCAGCAAAATAGTCTATACCTTTCTCCTTCATATGCTTATTTAGCCTTCCCTTAAATGCACCTATACTATTTACCTCAACTACTCCCTGTGGTAGCCAGTTCCACATTCTCACCACTCTCTTGGTAAAGAAGTTTCTTCTGAATTCCCCATTTCATTTCTTGGTGACTATCTTGTATTGATGGCTTCTAGTTTTGATCTTCGCTCTCATGGAAACACTCTTCATGTCTACTCGATCAAAATCTTTCATAATATTAAAGACCTCTATTTGGTCACCCCTTAAGCCATCTCTTTGCAAGAGAAAAGAGACTCAGCCTGTTCATACTTTTCCAATATGGATAACCTTGCATTTCAAGCATCATGCTTGTAAATCTTTTTAGCATCCTCTCCAGTGCCTCTAAATCCTTTTTATAATATGGCAACCAGAACTGTATGCACAACTCCAAGTATGGTCTAACCAAGGCTAGAATCAAGTTTAGCATTAACTTCTCTAATTTTCAATTCTTTTCCTCTAGTGTTTGGTTTAAGGGGGAAAAAATTCAGGTGAGGAGTTACCGATCGATATGATGGACCAAATGGTCTCTTTCTGCACTACTATTTCTAAGATTGTATGAAGTGAGTCACCAAGTATAACAGCACCAGCCACCAATATAAAATCCAACACATAATTTCGGAACCGTCGCCGAACAGAGTCCAAATCCTTAAGCATACCAGTATATATGCCATGTGCATGCTCATGGTACCTTTGTCACTTTGTGCCACTCAAACTCTCCATCACTGCACAAACCAATTCATTCCAGCCTGAACAGCAAGCATAACCTAGCTATCACAAGAGTCATTACATTTAATGCGTTTAAACTGGCTACAGCAGTGCAATTTCAGCAGGAAAAGCTGTATATTCAGTCTTTTACCAGTCAATTAAAATGGATTTGAAATTTACCTTGATATTAGTCATGGGGTTTCCCATTGGTGCTGGACCCAGGATTCCAGCCCCTGGTGCGAGTGACTGGTGAGCTGTAGTAGAAGGAGGTCCCTGCTAAGAGGGGGACAAAAATGAATCAAAGCAAGTGTTTTTATCTTTCCGATTTTCCCTTCTCTTTGCCTGAAGGGAGAAATTAATGTGGGGTACAGTTCCATGGGTTCCAGTTACCCTTGGATACCCTGCTTAAGTGGTTATGTTTCATATGAACCAGAGTTCCAGCAGGCTATTTGAGGAGCATAACAATAGAAAACAATCAGAAACAGAAACCTGCCTTATTTTATGTCTCGAGGACCAGAGACATTGATGTCAATTTATAGCATTGCTGCCCCAGCTGATATTAGCTAACTCAGCAGTCAGGTGATCAAGCCTAGTCTATGTGGACCAGTTTCACACCTGGTAGTACATTTGACGAGACGAGGGTGGGAGCTGAAGTGAAATTTTAACCAGGTGTGTAACTGCCCAACTGCAAAATTGGCCTCAATGTCCCTGGGGTAGGGTTCCTGCTCCTGATCAGTGATAAACGAATCCTGGCTGAAGGTGTAGGTATTACATGTCAGATGAGAACAAAATCAGGCTTAGAAGTGGTGCCTTCATAGATGAACAGGAAGAAATTGACCAAAAAATAATTCTTGCATCAAAAGGTAGAAAAAAAATTCAACCATATTGATATTGGCAAATGTGAGCTGGAATTCAATATATTGATCAGCTCGGTATAACAGCTGGAAAAAAAACAACATCGCACTATGTTCATAAAAGTCCAGCAAGTGGCAGTATACATCTTTTTCAAACCCAACTGGCTTTGTTGAAGGGCTGTCATCTTGACTGCTTTGGAAAATCTTTTATCGTATGCAAATGATTTAAGATAAGAAAAAAAAAATCCCCAAATATTTCACAAAAACAATGCTCTTTGAATTCAAGTCTAAAACCAAAGTTGAGTATTTATCTAGGGCCAATTTTCTCCCCATTATTCTCTTCCCACCAGAGGGTGTTATCAGTTGATGGGTATAGCTCAGACAGTGCACAGTTAGCCAATAATGGATAGTTTCATATGCAAACCTAGACAGTAAAATGACAGCAGGTCATTAGAACTTAAGAGGGCCTTACAATGGACACCAATCCTGCCCTCATGCAACATCAACTCTACACTTTTCAGTAGGAATCACTAGCTAGCAATCAGGCATAGTTGATTTTTCTCCTTCCATAATGCAATGGAGTTGGAGAATTGCAGGACCCCCCATTGCTTATCTGGATGAGATCAGCTAATTCAGCATGGATTGGAAAATTGAATTTTGGTCATGCTGGTCTAGATGGCTTCATGTTACAGTGGATGCTGCTTTTATTCTTGGGGTCATTGAGGAGCTTTAAATAGTTTTTTTTTGATTAAACCATCTCACACAAATTTCTCAAGTTCTTTTTGTATTTGATTTTACACCCAGAAATAGCATCAAGAGCTCCAGGAGGGTGCTGGATTTCATTCAGAATAAAACTCTCGTTACTCTGCCCCAAAAAAATAGTTGAATCCAATCTTGAGACTCTCATAATTCAGCCTTCCGAAACTAGCAATTAACCTCGTACCACAGCAAAATACTACGGATGCTGGAATCTGAAATAAAAACAGAAAATGCTAGAAATCTTAGCAGGTCAGGCAGCATCCGTGGAAAGAGAAACAGTGTTAACGTTTCAGGTCGATGACCCTACGTCAGAACTGAATTAGCCTCTTGGTTCTTCTCTGCACCAGCTCCAGGTTTAAGTGTTTTTCTTGTGTCTCATTGACCTTGGGCATAGCTCTCAAAAGGTACAGTCTGACCAGGGTACTGTACACTGCTTTAGCATTACATTCTCTGGTTTATACTCTCTAGTTTAGAATTCTATTCACTTTATTGATTGCTATTTTGCAGTGACTGTGCATGTTAAGTACCAAGTCTATTTACACACCTAGATAACAAAATAACACAAAGCTAGTTCAACATATGGAATATGCACGTCACCCATTTTTCTTCTGATGTTGCTAAGTGGGTCAGAGAAAATGTTTCCAGTTTCCCTCTCCCTTAATTGGCCTGGGTTTTTAAAGGCATCTCAACTGTGTGGAACAGGTTGGATGGACCAAGAGGTCCTTTGCTGTGTCGTTTTTGTATGTTCAATGTCAATATTGAGTTTAATTTGCTCCTATAATTCAACTCATTTTGTAGGTCCTTGGCCACTGCTCCTAACTTTCTTCTTCCCACCCCCTATTCCTGCTAGATATTGTCTGAATTTGACCAAATGGAATTAAGCTTCTGAATCAGGGAATTAATGTAAATGAGTAAATTTGCTAATTTGTGACATCTAAAAGATCACCCAAACCAACATTTAACTTTGCATTATTTATTAACCCTACCTTGTTGCTTTGGCCAGTTTGAACACTTCCAGGGAAGTAGGTTTGACCTCCAGCATAAAACGAAGGCACCATCTGCACAGCCATACTGTAGTTCACGTTGGTATTTGCAGATGTGTGCTGGAAGGAAAAATAAAACTTAACATTTCAACTGAGATTTTAGGAATAGAAAAAGGCTATTTAGCCCAATGGGGCTGTCCCTTGAGATATTTCTACCTGAACCACCTTCTCACCATATCTCAATCACATGGCTCCAGTTGGGGTAGAGTATAGAATGATTTGGTGCAAGGGGTGTCGCAGTTGTGTGGGCAGACTGGTTGGGCTGGGTGCTCTTTACCTTTCTGCCATTGTTCATAAGTTTATATGCAACCTCCAGGGCTGCTGATCCGAGGGCCGTGTGGCTCTTTGTTGGCCGCCGCGGACACGATGGGCCAAAATGGCCTCCTTCTGCGCTGTAGATTTCTGTTTCCATGTTTTTCTCTCCCAGAAACACATCCATTTGCACCTTAAACCAATTATATTGTGTTTCCATGCCCTTTACAGGCAACTTATTCTAGAAATCTTTATTATATTTTTTGTACAAAAAAAAAAAGAGTTCTGTCCAACATCTCTTATTTCCTAGTTTTTAAAATCTATCACTGACGCTGGTGTCCTCTTCCATAACAAATTTGCCTGAATTAAATTTGAAGTCTGTAATAAAGATAGTTACATTTATATAGCCAGTTATGTCTCTTGGAAATTTCTCACGTCATTTTGTATAGTGAGTTACTTTGAAGTGCAGTAACTTATGTAGGCCAAAGTGCCAGCTTTTGTGCACAGCAACATCCCTTAATCAAGAATGAGATGAATGTATGTATTGATGATTGAGATGTTAATGTATTTATGGTGGGGTTGGCGGAGGCAGAATTGGTGCTCAAGAAACCAAGAAAGCTCGCAATTCTTCTTCAAATAGTACGATCAGATCTTTCACATCTATTTGAACTACTGTAACAAAACCTCATCCAAATTAATGCTGCTCCGACAATGCAGCACACCACATCATACTTAAGTGTCACCATAGTTTATGTACTCAAATGCGAGAGTAAGGCTGGAACCCACAACCATCAGGTGATATTGACTAAGCCTGAAAAACATTGACAATTTAGATTACTTCAAAGTGTAAAAACAAATACAACTTCCTTAATTTCTCTTATTACTTAGATTTGATAGCCAGATTTATCTTCATTGCTCATTCTAACCTCAATGGCAATATCCTTCCCATTGACAAATAGCCTATTCAACTGAAAAGTAGCATGTGATCTTTGGAAGGTGAATACAATACAGTGCTACTCCTCAGAATTGGACTAACTTGCTAATGTTTGGGTAAAAATGAGAGATTAATTTTCCCATACACTCAATGATATCTCAACCTGCTGTTGTAATAGCAGTTTGACAAATAGTGTCAATGTAGTGAACTTTTAAAGCATAATTATTTCTCAGAGCATAGATGCATTTAAGGGAAAGTTGGGAAGGGCATGAGGGAGAAAGGAGTAGGATATGCTGATAAAACAAGATGAAGCAGGGTGGGAGGAGGCTCCTGTGGAGCATAAACACCAGCATAGACCAGTTGGGCTGAATGGCCTGTCTGTGCTGTCAATTCTATGTAATTCTCTTTCCTACTCTCTCAAAAGACATGCACTTTAGAACATTTGACCTTTTTTCCTTCCACCCACCATTCCCAATTTTGTCCTTGCTCTCTTCTGAATCACGTTGTGGTCATTCCACAAACAGACAAAGCTCCAGTAGCTTTCAAAATTGACCACTCGTGTGACCCTAAATAGCGAGTGTTGACAGGCATTGGAGCTTGTGCCTAATCCGCTCAACATATATACCTAAAAAAACAGACACACACACAAATATCCAAATATTTATTTCTATGTATATTAAAATATTTTCAAGCACCCTTCCCCATCCCTCTTTCTTACCCACACACACAAATATCTGGTTAGGATTAGGATTTCTAGACAATAAGTAGAAGCAGAGAAGATCTATGGAATGATTGTTCCTGAGTTTCTAGGACCATGGAAGTGTCCTACTAAGCTAACCAATCAAGAATATATAATGTATAATAGAACACTAGAAGGCATATCCAGAGTTTCACCAGATTGACCTTTTGATGAAGATGGTGAGGGGAGAAGAGGAGAAATACCTTTGCACAACATTTCTTCAGGAAACTAAATGGATGAAGCTCATGATGGAGCAAATTGTAGAATGGTCTGTGGAAGAATAGGCTTGATGGACAAATGGCTTTTTTTTTCTCCACCATCTGCTTTACATTTTTAATTTTTCCTTTAATAGTCCATTCCTAACAGTTTTTCCCAACTAGTTTGAAGTCACCAAAAGAAGCTCTTTCTCCTTGTGCTATTCATTAAAAATGTAACAATCCAGTTGTAAGTGATTAAATTGTTGGATGGGTGCCCTACTCCCTGACCACCATCTTCACCAATGTGGGCGCAGCCACTCGAGCAGGGGTGTGTAGCATACCGCCCGCAGTCTCCTGTGCTTAGTGCTCCCATGTGTCCTGAAATGGGACACTATTCGCCTAGGTGTTGATTTGCTCAAACTTTTAAACTTTATGCTGCAGCATAAATGTCAAACTTTCCCTACCACTTCTTTAGCAGCCTCCAGCAGTCTCTTTAGTGACCACTTTTTAAACCGACTTAGAACTAGAAAAACTAGTCTGAGCCTTCACGGTACATCTCCATCTAGTTTTTCCACACATTTTGCGGCAAGGTCCTAAAACAGTGCAGGATCGTTCTTTGCATATTTAAATTGATCCAGAGCTGATTTCAGGTGTCTGCCAGGGATATCTAAAAACACAGGACTAATATGGCTGTGGCATGCAGACTCCACGCCCAGAAATTGGTAAACATTGAACCTGCTTTATCCCCCAAAAGGTGGACAAAATGCATACTATTACTACCCCACTGTGTCCAAATAACTTTTTGCTGAATGTGACCCACGCTATGTGCGAGGATGTCTGATCAAACCCACCATATAAATTGAATCCGACACCTCTGCACTACAAGAATGTATACAAGAATGGCATGAGCAAAGATCCTGAGCTAAAAACAATTCCTGATGTGGTAAAACACAAACTTACTCATGACCTGTTATCCACCCTCACCCAAAGAGAACACTGTTCTAAAAATACAATCTCCGGAATGACCTGCAAAATTGGGTAGTGTGGTGGTGGTAGTGAGCTTGATTGGCAAGCGCTCGGTGCTGCATATGCAGGCTCGAGTTCGACTCCACTCAGTTCCTAGAGGTGTCAAGTAGAGGCTGTGATGTCTCCCAGGTAAAAGAAGAGGGCAGTTTCATAATTGGGTCATCTCTGGCACCTCTTAACCTGCTACAAGAAGCATTAATGGCAACTTTTTGGCAGCAAAGACCTACAGTCAGATGGACAATGGAAGGGGAAAAAAGCTTGCCAACAGCATACTTAAGAAAACTAGAAAAATTAGCTTCCAGAAGACATTAATTATGGCTCATCATCAACATGGTTTTTGTTGCTACACAAATTAGCCTATCCCCTGCATTTGGCTGATTTAGATTAGCCTATTTCATGTACGTTTCCATCTCAATGCAGGCTGAACTAGCATGGTTTGGTTTTTAATTACGTGAATCCCTGTATTTTCAGTACTGTGAATATCTAATATATAAAAAAATATTTTTCTGTTTTTAAACGTGTTAAAAATCTGTCTGCCATAGCTTCAATAGGAAAGGCAGCCTTCCTCAATCTGGATTTTTGTTCTTAAATGTCAAAAAGCATCACATCCTAAAATGTTAAAAAGGCCATTTTTTAAATCGGGTTCGAACAGTGTGCATTGTTAGACATCACAATGTAGGAGGACAAAGTGCAGCCTTAAACTCTTAATGCAAATAGGAACAAGCCTACTGCCTTCAATTCTTAATCCTTTCGGAATTGTGCTCTGAAAATGTTCTAATTTGTAGACTCGCAACGAACTCCTTTATTATCACTTCACTGAACACAAGCCAAAAATGAACAGTACATACACAAGAAAATGTCACTCAAACTTGACCCAGTAACAATTTCCTGTACCATATTGCCCTAGCATCTAATTTTAGACACAATCCTGCAAAAGACAATAATAACCGATGGTAGAAGCAAAAAGGCTTTCAAAGTAAACTTTGATTTAATGATTTAGGTGGATATGCACCGCTGGCGATTTGATATTTAGAAGTACTCAAAAGCAGAGTTTAAAAAAGCTGCCAGAAACCACCTACTCATTCCCCCACAAAGTTTGAATTAGGAGCAGGAACATATGCACAACAATGAGACAAATGTGGTGGGCTCCCAAATTATTTTCTGACTAAATGTGCAAAATCTATAGCTGCAATGTCCATTTAGACCCCTATGGATGGGTTTAATCTTCCAGGTATGGTCTTCCTGCCAGACGGTCATCTCTGGAGTTCCCAAAAGATCCATTCTTGGCCTCCTCACTGCGTCTGAGTGACATAATCCATAGACACGGAGTCAACTTCTACATATATGCTGATGATATCCAGCTCCATCGCACCACCACTTCCCTTAGCTTCACAATCACAACCATACACGAAGACAAAAAGTTCGGATATACCAGAATTTCCTACAGTTGAACACTAGGAACACTATCGTTTTCAATCTTGCCATCGACAAGTTGAACCAGGCTACAAGGAACCTCGTTGTTGTTTGGCAGAAGCTGGCCTTGATAGTTGTTAGAGATTCAAAATTCACTTCCTTCCACGGCTGCAAAATTGCTCTTTCCAGTTTTATCTAACCTCCAGTGTCACTTAAATCTTTATCCACACCGTAGTCACCTCAGAACTGAATTTGTCCAATACCTTTCTTGCGAGCTTCACGGGCCCCACATACTCAATTGCCAAAATTCCATCTTCTGCATTAGGCTCCATTAATCCATCAACTCCAAACTCAATTACCTATACTGGTTCTCCATCCTACAGTCAAATTTAATCATGGCCATAGTCTAAAATCCCTCTACACCATCATCCCATTCTACTTCGACTATGCGTCCCCATACAAAATAGCTATTTCTTTTCCTCCAAAGTTGCTCCCATCTCCAAATTGGACAGTGGGACCCAGATGTTTAACAATTGTTATTTAAGTTAATTTTAAACTTGATTTTTTTTTAAAAAAAGTATCGGTTTAAAAAAGTTTACAACCGAAGGAGAAAGAATTAGGGAGGGAAAAAAGTGGTTTCAAGTGTTTAAACTGTGTTTTGAGTAGTTTTTTTGAGCAAATTAGCAATAATAAAGTTATCCTTGAACTTAAAAACATTTTGCCAAGGATGACACTAAATTGGCCCCATCTTTTGTCCATTTACTGGGCCCAAGTTTCCACAGGATAAAAAAACGGGCGCCCCTCCGAGCTGGGCGCCCGTTTTTCGCGCCTAAAACAGCCCCAGAAAAAAACCGAGCTATTCTCAAGCGCTTTGCAGTTCCTTGTCTGTTTGGTGCGGCACCCAGGGGGGCGGAGCCTACACTCGCACCGATTTTGTAAGTGGGAGGGGGCGGGTACTATTTAAATTAGTTTTTTTCCTGCCGGCAACGCTGTGCGTGCGCGTCGGAGCGTTCGCGCATGCTCAGTGTGAAAAAAAACATTGGCACTCGGCCATTTTTGTAGTTCTTTGTAGCTGTTTAATTTTTGAACATTTTTTAATAAAATCACATTGCCATCAGCACATCAGCACTGAGGCTACCCTTCTCACTGTCTCCTTCCCCTCCCCACCCTCCACGGCAACAAACGGCAGTTTCCTCCCCCTCCCTCCCCTCCATGGCAACAAACGGCTGTCTCCTTCCCCTCCCTCCCCTCCACAACAATAACCCGCTGTCTCCTTCCCCTCCCTCCCTCCCCTCCGCGGCAACAAACGGCTGTCTCCTTCCCCTCCCTCCCCTCCACAACAATAACCCGCTGTCTCCTTCCCCTCCCTCCCTCCCCTCCGCGGCAACAAACGGCTGTCTCCTTCCCCTCCCTCCCCTCCACAACAACAACCCGCTGTCTCCTTCCCCTCCCTCCTCTCTGCGGCAACAAACCGCTGTCTCCTTCCCCTCCCTCCCCTCCACAACAACAACCCGCTGTCTCCTTCCCCTCCCTGGCAACAAACGGCTGTCTCCTTCCCCTCCACAACAACAACCCGCCGTCTCCTTCCCCTCCCTCCTCTCCGCGGCAACAAACCACTGTCACCTTCCCCTCCACAACAACAAACCGCTTTCTCCTCCTCCCCCCCTCCCGCTCAGCGGCACGAACGGCTTTCTCGCCCTCTTTCTCCCCCCACCCCCCCCGGCTCAGCGGCACGAACGGCTCTCTCTCTCTTTCCCCCCATCCTCCTCCCCCCCCCTCCCCCCTCCCGCTCAGCGGCAACGAACGGCTTTCTCCCCTCTCCCTCCCCCCTCCCGCTCAGCGGCAACGAACGGCTGTAGAATTCTCCCTGGCTGAAGCACTTTCACACAGGTAGGAAGATGGTTTATTTAATCTTTTCTTTGCTTATAAATGTTTATTCAGGTTGGATTTATTTGTATAATATTTGTAGAAGTATAAATAAGGATTGATTGTAGAATTTAATGACTTCCCTTCCCCCCCCACCACGTTCTGGACGCCTAATTTGTAACCTGCGCCTGATTTTTTAATGTGTAGAACAGGTTTTTTCAGTTCTACAAAAATCTTCACTTGCTCCATTCTACTTTAGTTTGGAGTACGTTTTCACTGTGGAAATTTTCAAATCAAGTGTCAGTGGCCGGACACGCCCCCTTTTGAAGAAAAAATTCTGTTCCAAAGTAGAACTGTTCTACCTGACCAGAACTGCAGAAAAAAAAAATGGAGAATTGCGATTTCTAAGATAGTCCGTTCTCCACCAGTTGCTCCTAAAAATCAGGCGCAAATCATGTGGAAACTTGGGCCCACTATTTCTATCTACATCTATAACTTTTTACAGTTCTGACGAAGAACCATCAACCTGAAACTTTACCTTTGTTTCTCTCTTCACAGATGCTGCCTGACCCGCTGAGTATTTCCAGCATTTTCTGTTTCTATTTCCGATTCCAGCTTCCTCAGTATTTTGCTATTGTGCTATTTCTATCTATAGTGTCAATTACTTGCAACTACCCCGTCCATCAGAATTAAACTACTTATGAACAGTTACTGAGCCCAGCAATACAATCAGCAGATATATTTAAAGGCCTTTAATAATTTCCTTTCCATACACTTTCCTCATCTCCCTAGACATGCACCTCCCCCAAGCCAATAGGGTGATTGACCTGCTGCTCCTAGGACTATACATACACACTAACCCAAGAAACTAGCAAAAGTTGACCAATAGCTCTTTTAAAAAAAAACCTGACAATTCAAACCCCCAATTCCAAACACATGAAAACAAGTAATTACATTGAAAATGCAATGCGTACATAGCTTTGCAATACAAATTTCAGATATACTCAACATTCCTTTATACATATGGGAGACAAATTATAAAATAATGAAAGCTTGGAAGGATGATTTAAGTGTTTAAGACAATATTTATGTTAATTCATGTTCTTTTAACACAAGTTAAAAAACCAAACCAGTAATATCAGAAATGATGCAACTGGGAGCCTTTATTACAAAAGCACCAAGGGAAACATGCTTTAGAAAAGCAGACTAAAGAGGGAAAGCGAAAAAAATTCAAGTCTCCCATGTTTAAAAACATGTATCTCTCTGGAGCATATGTACAAATGGCTAAACTGACTTAAAAAAGAAATTGAAGTCTAGATGAAAGACCAACATCCAGAATGTAAAATACCAAAGCTGAAAAGAAGGAAGAAAATAATTCAGGAAGTGGCTGGAGGGTACTAAATTTGGCTTTATAAACCTGAAAAGCAGGGTTGGTGGAGATTTTTTGTTTAGAATTTGTTCACTATGACTAACTGCATATCAGGAGATACTAGTTAAACATCAGGAAGTTAAGAGTTAGAAGGGAAGTCTTGAAGATATTTTTTTCCACCCAAAAGTAGTAAGAATCATACAACAAGTTACCAAGAAAGACTGTTGAAAATGTAAATGCAGGCAATTGGCAAGATTCTGGAGAGAAGAGAAACTGATGGATATGGTGATAGTTAGGATTTTAGATGCTGCAGCATTTATGGATGTATTTTCAGTTTCTTACCTGATTATAGAACGTTTCAACAGGAGCTATAGATGTCTGAACAAAAGCTGGTGCTGGTACCTGAAGAGCAACAAAAATACAACACCTAAAATAGAGAAATGGGCAACTTAATGCAGAGAAGTACAAGGTAATGAATTTTGAGACGAAAAATTAAAGGACTGAGAGTGTACACTCAATGGGCACCTTGAAGAGCATCAGAGATCTAGGATTCCAAATCAATAATTTCGAGAGAGTGTATTCTAGGATACTGTTCAGTGAGTGAATGCTGTCCATGGACTGAATGATTAATGATCCCAAGGAGAAGTTTCAAAGTTGAATCTCTGGTCTGTGCTGAATTGATCGATCTCAGGTCAGAGCAATGATGGGGCATTACAAGTAGCCTTAGCCTCAACAGGTTAGAAAGAGGTAGGAAAATGCCACAATGTTTGCTTAAACTGGAAAGTGCCCATGTGTGGGCATCAGGTAACAGAATTGGGCTCTGCCACAATGCACCTCCTCCACCCTAGGTAAATACACTGGTGACAGTCATTATTTCAGCTCATGCATGGCGACTTGATGCTACTAGATAATGGAGGGCCAATATTGCCTGTGAAAACTCACATCTTTCCCTAGTTTCTCTGATCTCCCCTCTTGATCTCTCCAAACTCATCTTGTCCATGAGACGCACTTCCTGCTCCCTTGACCCTACTCCCACTAAACTGATCACCCAACTTCCTTTTTTGGCTCCCATGTTAGCCGACATTGTTAATGGTTCTCTCTCCTCAGGCAATGTTTCCCTCTCCTTCAAATCTGCTGTCATCACCCCTCTCCTCAAAAAACCAACCCGTGACCCCACTTTGCAGGTTTTCGCCCCTGCCACAGTATTGAAATGGCTCTCAAAGTCACAAATGACATCCTTTGTGACTGTGACAAAGGTAAACTATCCCTCCACATCCCTCTGGACCTTTCTGCAACTTTTGACAAAGTTGACCACTCCGTCCTCCTCCAACACCTCTCCATCGTCCAGCTAGGTGGGACTGCACTCGCCTGGTTCCATTCTTATCTATCTCTGGTGTCCCCCAAGGATCTATCCTTGGCCCCCTCCTATTTCTCATCTATATGCTGCCCCTTGGCAATATCATCCGAAAATGCGGAGTCAGTTTCCACATGTACGCTGATGACACCCAGCTCTACCTCTTCACCACTTCTCTTGACCTCTGCTTGGTAACTAAATTGTCAGACTGTTGTCAGATACTGGATGAGCAGAAATTTTCTCCAATTAAATATTGGGAAGACCGAAGCCATTATCTTTGGTCCCCGTCACAAACTGCATTCCCTAACCACTGACTCTCCCTAGCATCAATCTGAGGGTGAACAAGACTGTTCGCAACCTAGGGGTCATATTTGACTCTGAAATGAATTTCCAGCCACAGGTCCGCGGCATAACTAAAACCACCTTTTTCTACCTCTGTACCATTGCCCACCTCCGCCTCAGCTCTTCTGCTGCTAAAACCCTCACCCATGCCTTTGTTACCTCTAGACATAACTATTCCTGGCTGGCCTCCCAAATTCTATTCTACGTAAACTTGAGGTCATCCAAAACTCAGCAGCCCGTGTCCTAACTCATGATCACCCATCACCCCTGAGTTTTCTGACCGACATTGGCTCCCGGTTAAACAACGCCTAGATTTCAAAATTCTCGTCCTTGTTTACAAATCACTCCGTGGTCTTGCCCCTCCACATCTCTAATCTTTTTCAGTCTCAACTCCACAAGGTATCTGCGCTCCTCAAATTCTGCCCTCTTGAACATCCCTCATTATAATTGCTCAACCATTGGTGGCCGTGCCTTCAGCAGTTTGGGCCCTAAGCTCTGGAACTCCTTCCCTAAACCCCTCTGCCTCTCTAACCTCCTATGATTCTATGATTAAGGCGCTCCTTAAAACCTACCTCTTTAACCAAGCTTTTCATCAACTGCCTTAATTTCTTTTATGGCTCAGTGTCAAATTTAAAAAGTTGTTGTTGCCTTCCTCTTGAAAGAGGAAATGAATAGATGAAGTGCTGGTAGATATGAAGTTGTCTGTCAATTTAAAAAAAATATATAAAGTGGTGCAATTTGCTTTACAGAAGAGATCACACTGGAGATGTGGAAGTATTTATCTTTTCCTTTCCTCAGGAGCAATTCCAAAAGATGACCTCTGCCAAATTAACAGTTAATTTCAGGTACATCACATGTTCCCTTAGTCCTTTTACTTCTTTCGGGTATGGGATGTCAAAGCAGTAATTCAACCCCCAACATAAATCATGGCTTTTACTACGCAAGTGATGCCTCACTTTATGCCAAAACTATCACTGGTACTGTAAACCTCTCTAATACAAATACATCCTCACACATAACTTTTCCACACCCCCTTCTAGACTTGATGCACGCAAAAATCATGACAGAAATTAAGAACACTACAGTGATAGCAACAGAGCATATTGGAGCACTAACTTGTGCAGTACTATGGAGCAGCAGCTATAGGTTTGATTCTGCACTAAGGAGTTTCTGACTTACATAGAAACATAGAAAATAGGTGCAGGAGTAGGTCATTCGGCCCTTCGAGCCTGCACCGCCATTCAATAAGATCATGGCTGATCATTCACCTCAGTACCACTTTCCTGCCTTCTGTCCATACACCTTGATCCCTTTAGCTGTAAAGGCCACATCTAATTTCCCTCTTGAATATATCCAATGAACTGGCATCAACAACTCTCTGCGGTAGGGAATTCCATAGGTTAACAACTCTCTGAATGAAGAAGTTTCTCCCCATCTCGGTCCTAAATGGCTTACCTCTTATCTAAAGACGATGTCCCCTGGGTCTGGACTTCAACATCGGGAACACTCTTCCTGCATCTAACCTGTCCAGTCCAGTCAGAATTTTATGTTTCTATGAGATCCCCTCTCATCCTTCGAAACTCCAGTGAATACAGGCCCAGTCGATTCAGTCTCTCCTCATGCCATCCCGGGAATCAGTCTGGTGAACCTTTGCTGCACTCCCTCAATAACAAGAACGTCCTTCCTCATTAGGAGACCAAAGCTGAACACAATATTCCAGGTGAGGCCTCACCAAGGACCTGTACAACTGCAGCAAGACCTCCCTGCTCCTATACTCAAATCCCCAGCTATGAAGGCCAACATACCATTTGCCTTCTTCACCGTCTGCTGTACCTGCATGCCAACTTTCAATGACTGATGTACCATGACACCCAAGTCTCGTTGCACCTCACCTTTTCCTAATCTGCCGCCATTCAGATAATATTCTGTCTTCCTGTTTTTGCCACCAAAGTGGATAACCTCACATTTATCCACATTATACTGCATCTGCCATGCGTTTGCCCACTCACCGAACCTGTCCAAATCACCCTGCAGCCTTAGTGTCCTCCTCACAGCTCACACTGCCACCCAGCTTAGTGTCATTTGCAAACTTGGAGATATTACACTCAATTCCTTCATCTAAATCATTAATGTATATCGTAAATAGCTGGGGTCCCAGCACTGAGCCCTGCGGCACCCCACTAGTCACTGCCTGCCATTCTGAAAAGGACCTGTTTATCCCGACTCTCTGCTTCCTGTGTGCCACGTCAGTACATTACCCCCAATACCATGTGCTTTAATTCTGCACACCAATCTCTTGTGTGGGACCTTGTCAAAAGCCTTTTGAAAGTCCAAATACACCACATCCACTGGTTCTCCCTTGTCCACTACCAGTTACATCCTCAAAAAATTCTAGAAGATTTGTCAAGCATGATTTCCCTTTCATAAATCCATGCTGATTTGGACCGATCCTGTCACTGCTTTCCAAATGCGCTGCTATTTCATCTTTAATAATTTTCCCCACTACTGATGTCAGGTTAACCGGTCTATAATTACCTGCTTTCTCTCTCCCTCTCTTTTTAAAAAGTGGTGTTACATTAGCTACCCTACAGTCCATAGGAACTGATCCAGAGTCGATAGACTGTTGGAAAATGATCACCAATGCATCCTCTATTTCTAGGGCCACTTCCTTAAGTACCCTGGGATGCAGAATATCAGGCCCCGGGGATTTATCGACCTTCAATCCCATCAATTTCCCCAACACAATTTCCCGCCCAATAAGGATTTTCTTCAATTCCTCCTTCTCACTAGACTTTCGGTCCCCTAGTATTTCCGGAAGGTTATTCGTGTCTTCCTTCGTGAAGACAGAACCAAAGTATTTGTTCAACTGGTCTGCCATTTCTTTGTTCCCCATTATAAATTCACCTGAATCTGACTGCAAGGGACCTACGTTTGTCTTCACTAATCTTTTTCTCTTCACATATCTATAAAAGCTTTTGCAGTCAGTTTTTAAGTTCCCAGCAAGCTTCCTCTCATACTCTATTTCCCCCCTCCTAATTAAACCCCTTGTCCTCCTCTGCTAAATTATAAAATTCTCCCAGTCCTCAGGTTTGCTGCTTTTTCTGGCCAATTTATGTGTGTCTTCCTTGGATTTAACACTATCCTTAATTTCTCTCGTTAGCCACGGTTGAGCCAGCTTCCCCATTTTATTTTTACTCCAGACAGGGATGTACAATTGTTGAAGTTCATCCATGTGATCTTTAAATGTTTGCCATTGCCTATCCACTGTCAACCCTCTAAGTATTATTCGCCAGTCTATTCTAGCCAAGACAGTGAAGCAGACTTGTTGAATGGATTGCAGCCAACTCCCAACAAGGGCAGAGCAAACAAGAAAATATCTTTAAAGCATCTAATTTATTTTTATTTCGGGACATACTTAAAATTATAGGTTACATAAATTGCAATGCCCCATGGGTTTTGCACAACCTACGAGTCCCATTTATGCAGCTAGTTAATGCCAATCATTGAAATTTCACTTACCTCACACTGTTCTTTTCCACACCCTATAACAAACGCCTCAGGGGAGTTGTGTGATGGAACATAGTTCTGGTACCACTGTTGCATGGTATCCTACCAATACAGAAATAATTTCACAGGCCATTTTTCAGTGTTTGGTCTATCATGTAATATGGGGTTGAAAATAATACTGGGTTCAAATTCACCTTTAATAATGTAACACACATACGGTTTTATCAAAAGTAACTATTTGCAGTGGATACCAAAATAGACGGTATAGTTAATTATTTTTAAAGACCAAAAGAAACTTCAAAAAGAAACTGATTAAGATGAGAAAAATAGGCTAAAAAGTGGCAGGTAGAATTCAATACCATTAAGTGTGAGGCGATACATTTTGGTAAAATAAAAATCGAAAATTATATTCTGAATGGAAGTAGGCTCAGTGTTGTGGAAGAGCAGAGCGATCTGGGAGGTATAGACTCAAAGCACTTTAAAAAAAAAAAAAATTCATTCATGGGAATTGGGCATTGCTGGTAAGACCATCATTTATTGCCCATCCTTTATTGCCCCAGAGAAGGTGATGCCTTTTGAACAGCTGCAGTCAGTGTGGTGAAGGTACTCCTACAGTGCTGTTAGGTAGGGAGTTCCGGGATTTTTGACCCACCGACAACGAAGGAACTGCGATATATTTCCAAGTCAGGATGGTGTGAGACTTGGAGGGGAACTTGGAGGTGGTGTAACCCCACTTTTTAAAAAAAGGGAAGGAGAGAGAAAACAGGGAATTATAGACCGGTCAGCCTGACATCAGTAGTGGGTAAAATGATGGAATCAATTATTAAGGATGTCATAGCAGCGCATTTGGAAAGAGGTGACATGATGGGTCCAAGTCAGCATGGATTTGTGAAAGGTAAATCATGCTTGACAAATCTTCTGGAATTTTTTGAGGATGTTTCCAGTAGAGTGGACAAGGGAGAACCAGTTGATGTGGTGTATTTGGACTTTCAGAAGGCTTTCGACAAGGTCCCACACAAGAGATTAATGTGCAAAGTTAAAGCACATGGGATTGGGGGTAGTGTGCTGACGTGGATTGAGAACTGGTTGTCAGACAGGAAGCAAAGAGTAGGAGTAAATGGGTACTTTTCAGAATGGCAGGCAGTGACTAGTGGGGGTACCACAAGGTTCTGTGCTGGGGCCCCAGCTGTTTACATTGTACATTAATGATTTAGACGAGGGGATTAAATGTAGCATCTCCAAATTTGCGGATGACACCAAGTTGGGTGGCAATGTGAGCTGCGAGGAGGATGCTATGAGGCTGCAGAGTGACTTGGATAGGTTAGGTGAGTGGGCAAATGCATGGCAGATGAAGTATAATGTGGATAAATGTGAGGTTATCCACTTTGGTGGTAAAAACAGGGACAATTATCTGAATGGTGACAGATTAGGAAAAGGGGAGGTGCAACAAGACCTGGGTGTCATCGCACATCAGTCATTGAAGGTCGACATGCAGGTACAGCAGGTGGTTAAGAAAGCAAATGGCATGTTGGCCTTCATAGCGAGGGGATTTGAGTACAGGGGCAGGGAGGTGTTACTACAGTTGTACAGGGCCTTGGTGAGGCCACACTTGGTGTATTGTGTACAGTTTTGGTCTCCTAACTTGAGGAAGGACATTCTTGCTATTGAGGGAGTGCAGCGAAGGTTCACCAGACTGATTCCCGGGATGGCGGGACTGACATATCAAGAAAGACTGGATCAACTGGGCTTGTATTCACTGGAGTTCGGAAGAATGAGGGGGGATCTCATAGAAACGTTTAAAATTCTGATGGGTTTAGACAGGTTAGATGCAGGAAGAATGTTCCCAATGTTGGGGAAGTCCAGAACCAGGGGTCACAATCTAAGGATAAGGGGTAAGCCATTTAGGACCGAGATGAGGAGAAACTTCTTCACCCAGAGTGGTGAACCTGTGGAATTCTCTACCACAGAAAGTTGTTGAGGCCAATTCACTAAATATATTCAACAAGGAGTTAGATGTAGTCCTTACTACTAGGGGGATCAAGGTGTATGGCGAGAAAGCAGAAATGGGGTACTGAAGTTGCATGTTCAGCCATGAACTCATTGAATGGCAGTGCAGGCTCGAAGGGCCGAATGGCCTACTCCTGCACCTATTTTCTCTGTTTCTATGTTTCTATGTGTTCCCATGAGTCTGCTGCCCTGGCCCTTCTAGGTGGTAGGTCTTGGGTTTGGGAGGTGTTGAAAAAAAGCATGAAAAGCAGTACCGGAGGTGAATAAGGCTATATATAAAGCCAATGGAATTCTAGGTTATCAAAAGAGGTATAGAACATAAAAGCTAATTTGCAAGGATGAGCTTATAAAACACCTTACTAAGACTTCAATTAAGAGTGTTGTCTGCAGTATTGAGCTCACCACTGAAGGAAGGATATTGAGGCTTTAGAGGGTACAGTGCAGATTGACTAGGATGCTGCCTTTTATGAAGAAATACAAATATAAAGACTTGAAAAATTGGTTCTTTTTGTTAGATTACAAAGCGATAGGATAGAAGTGCTTAAAATTGTGACAATGGGATGTGGAGATAGAAGCAAACTGTTTCAGTAGTTGAGGGGTCTAGAACAAGAGGCCATATATACAAGGAAGAGATTAAAACAGAGCAATAGAAGAGAGAGGTGGATGAAGAGAGGTGGATGAAGAGAGGTAGAAGAAGAAAAAGGGTATGAAGGGATATGGGACCAGGGTGGTAAATACAATTAGAACTATTTGCACACAGGAGAGTAAACACTGTTGGACATTCTGGAGAGTTGTATGTTGGACATCTTGGGAAATTACGGGTTAATAATCAAACTTCCTTGTATTTTAACAACTGACTTTCCAAAATAAACAGGATGGCTTTGAACTGTCATGAGCAAAAAAGCATATCTTGTTTTCTGCTTTTAGTAGCTGATTATGATGTATGAGAAATGCTTGTGCAAAGAAATAAGGAACAGTAATGTCAGTCATGAGTGATTAAGGTGCAATTTTAATGTCTAAAATAACATAGGTAGATGGGTCCCATTAACTAGTATAGAAAGGTGAAGAATAAAGTCTATTCTTCAAAGGGTTTGAGAACAGTTAAGTCAGAAAGTTTTGTTGGAGGGAAGTAGCTTTAGAGTAAACAACTACAACTGTTTACAAGGGACTGTTTTCAAGGGGTTCAGAATCAGATAAGCAGATCACCATTGGAACAAGATGAATTGTCTCTTAGAAAATCTTTACTTGTTCAAGCCGATCTGAAATTAAATATTGCTGTTTTCAACTTATTTTGTGTTGAGGTCCCTTTTGGATTCCTGATTTCCAGAGTGAATAACTGATCTAAATACACAGTTTTGCGATATAGTGTGACTTTACCTGTCGTATTCTATAAAATTGTGTATACATGAACCCTGACTATTGCATTATTTAAGTGTGCAATGGTTGTACAGATTGTTAAATTGAATGAGGTCTCGTCTGTGACATGTACCTTTGATGTAGGCAAAATATGGTGTAAAAAGGAGCATGGTTTTCAACAGTTCTTTAGAGGGCTCAAAAGATAGAACTAGAAAAAGCCATGCTCTGGCCAGAATATTCCCAGTCCTGAGTATGCGGGTTTGGAGGCGGGCCCACTGCCAAAATGGCCCTGACTGACAGCAGGACGGATCCCACTCTGAACCAGACTCCTTGTCAGTTTCTCAACTGTCTGATCTGCGTGCAGATCGCAGACCCGACATCAAGCGATGGGCCAGTTAATTAAAGGTACTTAACAGGTAGTTTAATGCTATTTAAGAGGAATACGCCAAGTAAGTGTGTCGGGTTCTCAGTGACTCTCCATTGCTTTGTCTAGTCGACAGCTGCAGAAGTGGTATAAAAGCTACCATTTCACAGCTGTTCACTTTCCAATGTCAGAAGCTGAAGCCTTCAGGATTTGGAAGACACCTTTCAGCTGTATGCAGTTTGGCAATGAACTCTCCATTCACTGTCACCTCCTTGAAGCAACCTCTCTCACGATTGACAGATCGCTTCTGTCATCTCAATCTCACCGCCATCTATTCCAGCAGCATCTGTGCCCTTGAAAAAAATCTCACCTTGGTCCTCAGAATCCCACCACGACCAGCAACAACACCATCACTAAACACACCAGCATCACCAACCTTCTCCACAATCAACTGATGCTGCATAGGACACAGAGCATCAAGCACTTGACCACAATGCTGCCTGGGAGGCCAGGGATTTACTTCACTTGACGGTGTGCACCTTGGTTGACACCACCCCACCATAAAGCATCCTTGTAATTAATGCCCAAGCCATTCCCTTCATCACCATTATGCAGGGTACAATTATGTCTGACCATTCACGACAACTCACTTCCAAAAGGTAAAAACAAATCTGTGCAAGTACACAAAGCATTCAAAAATAAAGATTTCAATGTTGGACAACACATTTGCAGAAACTGTATATTAACATTGCATAAAACACCAAAGTGCCTACCCTTGTGTGTTGTTAGTTGGTATGATTGAACAAGGCTGAGTATGAGAGTGAGCGAGAGCGCGCAAAGGCAGGGAGAGCGAAGGGAGAGCGAGCGAGCGGAGAACGAGCGAGCGGGCGCGCGAAGGAGAGCGGGCGCGCGAAGGAGAGCGAGAGAGAAAAGGAGATATATGGGTAGAGGTGCAAGGTCAGTTGGTGTGAGTAAGAATGTGCAGCAGTAGGGTAGGGGATGCAGAGTTATGGGGATGTGATGAGTGGCACAGGATGAAGTGGAGTGTGGCTTTGCAGTAATGTTTTGTGATCTACTAAGATCACTGAAAGGTTTGCAACACTGCAGCCAGGTCCTTCTGACGACATCCCTGCTTATGCCCTCCTGTGCAATGTGCAACCAGGCTGCGTTGGTGTCCTGGGGAGATCTCTTTCGTCCTTTGGAAGGGAAGATAACCTCCCTGCATGCTGTGACTCCCTCCAGATGAGTCATGGGAGTGCCTGGGTGTAGCCATGCACCTTTCTGCATTGTTTGTAAGTGTTTGCAGTAGCTCAATGCTGCAAAAGACTGACCGGAGAACGGTCAAAAAAAAAAGTTGGCCATGGTCCCTTTAAGGAAACCGGCTGATGACAAGTTATTAGACGACATCAGACCGTTGGCCGGGAAGCTCACAGGGCAGGCTCAACAAGCCCAATCATCATAAAATTGTGTTGGGAGGGTGGGATGGAGCCAGGAGCGTGTTCCCACAAACCACCAATGCTGGCCACACCCGTTTCACCACTGTTGGTAAAATCACGGCTTCTGTATCTAGTTGGGCCAATCACTTATACTAGATAGCAATAAAGTCCGTTCTCTATAATCCACTGTCCAAGTGTCTCATGCTTACTCGGTGTGTCGTTGTGAACCATAGAGAAAGGAGGTTGACTAACAGTTGAATGTTAATAGACTGGTCGGGCTGAATGGCCCTTTTCATGTTGTAACTTCTATGTCCGATATCTGTCTCATTCAGTACTGCATTTAATAAGTCAACAAATGCATTGGAAAATGGAACTCTATGGCAATATAGGAAGAAACTTCAGTTTATTTGGAAAAGTATTTGAATCTTTACGATACTTTTCCTTCAAACTACTTCAGCCAGTTGCTCTGTGGCTTGGATAGCAGGCTATTTAAGCTACTCAGTGATTTTTAAATAATCAAAGTAATGAATATTTCTTGTACCAAAAACTCACCCAAACAATTGTTTCAAAAATGAATTTCCAGAATTCATCCACATAGTTCATTGAGGAAATTCCCAGACAGACCAGGAAAGTTCTAGCTTTGACCCCTCGTTTGCCTGGTCGCCTCCTCTGACCTTCCTCCTTGACGACCCCCCCCAATGCAAGGAGCTTATGGATTTATCTTCAAAACTCAAGGTGCCTGCTTAGATACCCTTACCTTCCCCCTCCTCAGCAGTCTTCAATTCCCATATAAAGTGCCTAGAAACACAAGGTTACAAGAAAGCCACTATATGTGCAAGCTATTGTATTATATTTACGAGACAAAAAAAAGTATTAAAAAAATTTACATTACATTCTAGTTGTATTCGTTTGAGCACGTGCTATTTTAAAATAAAGCATATCCAAGTCTCCCTTGTTTTACACATTTAAAAATGCTACTTAGCATTTTTCATTGGTCTTAATAGTAAAGGAAATAAATAAATTTAAAATCAAAACCAAACCATTTTGATAAGCAGCCATTACAAATTGCTATTTGTAGCTCTACCTGTGAATAGCCCCCATAGCTGGATGTGTACTCAGGATAGCAGTCAAATGTGTACTGTGAGGCCGATGTCTGCAGCAATTCAGGTGCTGTGGCTGCCCGGGAGATTGTTGGATTCAACACTGGTTCCAGGACTCCAGCGTGCTGTTGCACAGGTGTGTGATTACTGGCATTTCCAACTGAAGGGAACACAAGAAAATGGGTTCAAAATGTACTCAAAAGGTTAAACTAGCTGGCTGTATTGGGAAGAGGAGCGAGCAAAAGCAAATAAAGGTCAAGAAAAATGTCTCCCTATCCTTCTTGAAAGTTCCAACTTCACAGGTACAGTATCTTCACGATAGTTATTTGAATGTGGAAAAGATTACTTCTTAGTTTGTTCCTGTCCACAACCAAAGCCCACAGATGTGCGCTTTCATCCAGCAGTGATTGGAAGTGATAATTCCAAAATAGATAACCGATCCAAGTTGGAAAAAAAAAATCACTTTTTTTTTTAAAAAAGTGCTTGATTTTTCTGTAAAGATCAATTTCAAATTGGTATAAACCAATCGCAGAATGCGATCAGAAACCCCAACCAACCTGAACATTGATCTGGAACCTGGACCATCTGAATTCTGGACATCTATCAAGGATCAAATTTGCCAATATTTCAATCGATACCAATATTTTCAAAAGATTGACAGGAGTACTTGGAGTAGAAAGTAGTCCCCTAGACTTTCCTTCCTTTGAGGCGCCGTTTTGCTTTGGAGCAAAGGCAGAATATTTGTAGTGTTTCTTCAGTGTCTTTCCACAAATTCTAATCAGTCCTCTTCTCTAGTTTAAAACATCTCATAACACCACACCCTAGTTAATACCCTATTAAAAAAGAGGGGACAAATGCCTCAGATTACTCACCATGCAAATTCAGACTTGGCAGTACATTGCAAAAGTTAAGATAAGGATTGTTCGGCATTTTTAGATCATTTGGTGGGATTCCCAGCAACGATGACTGGTTACTCATTGTAGCATTCTGTGGAGAAAGGAGACTTTAAACAACAGGATTTTTATTTTCCTCTGCTAATCATCTATTTGAGAATACAGAATACACTAGTTTAATACATTCCTAGCTACTTCATTGTCTAATTTCTAGTTTTTTTTTTAACATTTCTGGATTAATAAAATTGTAATATTCTTTAAAGAGTCAAATTCATCAGGTTTCTACCATATTGAGATAAAACCTTTCCCCTCCTCTCAAAGGTACCAACTCTTGTTAGAGGTACAGTTTCACAAATGCCAGGTGTGCTCCAGTACCTTGCCCAACTGACTATCTCCATTTGTGAACTTAAACATTGACATCAGGCTATTTAACTGCTGCTGTAGTGGGAATTAAGCATGTCACCATGGGCAGTCCAGCCTGTGTCACTCAGATATCCTATGAATGTGGAATGCACAGTGCCTCTCCAACCGTTGCATTAAAGACTTGCCCAGACTCGCCCATGTTTGCAACAATAGAATATAACCCCTAAGTTCTACTGCTGATGGTTTTGTTTTGTGATGCCCTGACAAGGCATTTGCTCTTTGTGTACATAGAGATTTTTTAAATCAATATATCAGTAGTAAAATTATTTCATGATGTTTTACTTTTACACGTACCCATGTTAGTTACTTTTTTCCCTTTACTTGTGTAAATTACTGCCCTTAGTTTTTGAATTTCCTGCATTGGTAAGTTTTGGTTTAAACAAATTTTCTCCAGAAGGCCGAGTCCAGAAGACCAGCCTATGTTATATTCTTTCAAATCATTATTGCTACACTTAGTTAGGACACTTAACATAGGGATATTTTAGTGCAGCTCATACAAGCACACAAAATAATGGTACTTTTTTGCAAATGAAAATTGAGAATTTTACAACTGTTTTGGGCAGGATTTTGAGCAGATATCTTTTCCATTCAACATGCTTCCATTGTATTTATTAGGATATCTTTGCAATTTTATAACTTAACAAAACTGGTACAAACCATCAATTTAAGGACCTGCCTGTGAATACCACTACAGGAGATCCGCCATACTACAAAATATAAACACTCCATTATAAAATACCATATCCTCAAGAAATTCACCGTTAAATAACTTCTTCCACACTGTTTCAAGGCATACCATAAAAACATATGCTCTCAAGCTGTGTTAAGTACAGGATGGGGGGGAGGGGGGGGGGGGAGATAGTAAAGGCAGAGGGATAAGAAGAAAAGAAACGAGGGAGGGAAAGTGCATCAAAAGTGCTCACCCAATTAGCTTTTGGCTGGGTTTGCTGCTTTTGGTGGCTGACCATCAAGCTGCCCAGAACAGCATTAGGAATTCCTTGAAGATGTGCCTGGGTGATAGAAGCAGAAATTGGAGGTGGTCCCATGACCATATTCGGCTTCTCCAACACAGCTTTCTGCTCAATGACATCTTGTCCCAAGAGTTTCTGATTGGAGCGAAATGGCAAGGTCCCCACTGGCAGCTGAGCAGCTGCTTTAGCAAATTCAACAGTCAATGCAGGAACTGGAATACCTATGTCAGGAAACAACAGATACAAGCTGCTGATGGCAGAATAATGTAATTATTTTTAGTGCATTTTAAAGCAATTGCAGACCACTATCCGAAAGCACTCTTAACTTTTTTGGTGAAGGGATCTGTTTAAGATGAGGTATAAAATTGCTGGGAAACAGAACTACTTCCTATTATGTGAGATATAGAATAGTTAAGTGCAAAGAGAAGCCCCCTCTACCCTGTGCTTTAATCCAACCTCAAAAGAACCCCCCCCCCCCCCACACACACACACACACATACCAGCATGACATTTTCCACAGCTGTCATCATTGTGGCCTCTGATAATCAGAATTAGCTGAAACTGGCAAACTTATTTTATATTGGATCCTTACAGTCAGAGATGGAACTTTCACCTTGCCTGACTAAGCACATGGCACCACCAGTCATAATTGGGAGGAATTACCTCTCAAAGTTACTAATATTGGAATTAAAATCTCTATTTAATTTGACTAGATATTCATACTTGCTGGTAAGTTATGCTTCCAAAATAACTAAAATGGAGGGTGAACATAATTTTGTAATCCATCTTCTTCCACACATTAAAAAAAACATTTTTAAACTGTGCTGAATTCAGATGTTTTAAATAACCAATCACTCTTGGCATCTGGCCATCCTGGACCGAAGCCAGGTCCTTCCTAATGACAAAGGTCAGCATTTCATTCTACAACACAGACACTCAACTTGGAGTACAAAAGTAAATTTTACTTCTACACAGTACTTTGAAAATCCAACATATTTCACAAGCAGGCAATGTGCACCTTTTGGCTGTCCTACTTTATTAAATGTGCAATCTTAGTCAGAAGCCAAGAGTATGGTTAATGATGGAAATGTCAAACTTGTGCAGGAAGGGTGCTCTGAGGTGGAGGTTGGTTTAAAGTACATTCTTGTGCAGTCAATATCCACCCAATGGACTGTCCGGTTAGTAAGTCTTTCATTTGCTGGCATACAGATAGATCCCAGATACTGGCACAGTCTCTATTTATCGGTTGCCTTGACAACAGTCATGGGCACTGCAGCTCAACAATGCTTTGTTGCATGCCTGCTCCGAGCCCTCACATTACTCATTTCGTTCATCATCCAGACAAGCTTTTTGTATGGTTCAAGATAATTTACCAGCTATTGTGCTCAGAAGTTTCTGAATTTACCCTTTGGTGATTCGGCCAAAATTCCTTTCCCAGGGTTCATCATTGTAGTTGGTCCTCGGCCCAAAGCTGCTTGAAGTAACACAGATGGGTCTCCAAGTAAACTGGACTTCTGGAAATAAAATGTTAAATAAATAAAACATTTTTTCCTTTAATTCATTTCTTCTCTCCTCCTGAAGGAATCAACTTGTAGGCAGTTGGCACCCATGGACACAAGTATTTTGTTTAAGTGGCCATTTCTTATGTATGAACCTATAGAATATAGATCATTGGGCTGTTCCACTGTACACCATCACATCCAAGTCAATCATTTCCTAGCAGAAGCATATTACAATCAGAAGTAGGAACCCTGGTTACTTTTGCCCCTCCCTGCCCAAACCAATTACTCCACCATCACCCAAGCAGAGATCAACTGAGCACAAACCCAAAATACAACAAGAGGCATACCTGGTTAATGTGGTTTAGCGGCACAGCAAGGAATGCTGACCAACTGAACCATCATGCTGAATACAATGTAAATAAAATAAAATGAGTATTTTCACCAATATAAAAAAAAAATAACCCTTATAATTACCAGCAGGGCACATTCAGTTCCAAGCGTGCAACAAACCCAACTCCAAAATCCAATTGTGCCCTGAATTAAAAAGCGGTGTGCTGCAGCAAATGGGTTACAAGTTACATCAGTGGTTTGTATTCATTTAGCTCTGTATATAGAATTACCAACCTCTGGATGCAAGACTACAGAAAGTACAAGTCACTAATGCTAAGTTAAATCCATTTTAAACAGTAGCCTACAATTGGATTTATAACCCTCTTCGTGAAGTCACTAACTTTAATATAGTGTAATAATCAGCGTGTGAAATTTTATCCCAATATCCAATAAAGACACCCAGCAAAATAATAGATTTGAGCCTTTCACTAACTTGGGTTATTTCAGGATAAGATTTATTTTGAGCTGCAGGAGTAGGTTACAGGGCTGGTGGCTAAAGATCCAAATGTGTTGGTATTGGAGGATGTGATTAATGTAACCCAAAGTACCACACTCAAAATATATTGGTATAATATTAAATGGAGCAGTTTAAATGCAATTTTTCATTTGCCATATTGGTAATAAGTTAAATAAGCCTAGTATTACTGACCTTACCTACTTCCCCTCCCTCATTGTTGCTTGCAGTAGAGTAAATAATTTGTCACTGAACACCAAGCTCCTCCATGAATAGAGAAATCAAACAAGAATTGAACAGTTTAAGATACTCTATGTCTTTTTTAGATGAGACGTTAAACCAAGGTTCTGTCTGCCCACTCGGGTGGACATAAAAGTGCTTTCGCACTATTGGAAGGCGAGCAAGAGAATTCTTCGTCGAGTCCTGTCCAATATTTATCCTTCAACCAACATCATTAAAACAGATTATCTGGTCATTATCTCACTGCTGTTTTGAGATCTTGCTGTGTGCAAATTCAGTGCCGCATTTGTCGACAGTATAGTTCAAAAATACCTCATTAGCTGTAAAGCACTTTGGGATGTTCTATGGATATGAAAGATGCGATACAAATGCAAGATATTTCTTTTTAAATACTTATAGGCGATGTTTACTTGCTATAGCACACCTCACCACTAAAAACGATTTTTACTAAATGTAAGAGGACAACTTTAAAATCAAACATATCCGAAATAAGTTTAAAAGAAACCTTTTCCTCTAAAGACTGAAATATGGAACAATTCCTAACAAAAGCAGTTGAGATTTAATCAATTAACTCTTTTTTTTTTTAAAAAGCAATCAGGGCAGAAGGAAGGGGGAGAATTAGTGCTGTCCACAGAGGGCAACAAGCCTGGCTTGAGTAATAGAGATGTGCGAATGGATAATTATTCTAAATTTCTGTTTGAAAACCTTTGTGGATCAGGTTGTATTTATGAGAAACTTTGCCTAAAGTGGTTAAACAAAGTCTATGATCAAATGGTTTGTAGAAAGACTGAGCTTAATGGCCTTTGCTCATTCCTTCCTTTTTGTGTTATGTACCCTTTAACATTAGCTTCAGGAAATTACATCCTATCCAACCATTTTCACTACAACAGTGAAAAATCCTCTATTACAGTATTGTTACTGTGGTGACCTGATGTATGTATTACGATTATATAGACCCTGTACTTTTTAAAAAAAAATCTAAATTAACAGCTTTACAACCTTACTTCTAATCTGCCAGTCTCTTCTTCCCGTTAGCCCAATTCTTTTCCAGAATTTCAAAACTAAGGAACACCTTATCTTCTGTAGTCTTTATTTTCCCCCTATAGCTGCAGGTTTTTAAAACCCAAGCTTGAGCCTGGAAATTACTTGGGATGTTATCATTCAAACACAATGTACTGGTATCAAATTGCTCTCTCCGCTATTTTAATGAAGCATTAACCTATTAAAACAAATGGTTAATGTCTCCACTAAAACAGAAAGTAATTTGAGGAGTATGTTAAGCATTCATACAACATAGCTCATGGTAATGTCCAGGCTTCAGCGTCACTCTTTCCAACCTAGGTAGTGCTCCGAATTCTGAATCTTGGTGTTCACTTGTCTTTCTCCTGGGTTGCCAGCGCTACTGGATTGTCGGAGAGTCTCCGGGTATAAGGCATGAATCTCTCCGGCTCTGCTGCTAGCAACCCGGGAGAACTTCGGCCTTTAAATTTCACGCTGCAACGAGCAGTTCCCTGCTCCGTATCAAAAGGGGGCGTTCCCAGCCACTTATGCCTGTTTTGGCCATTTAAGCGAGTTTGGCCAGCAAATAGTTACTCCAAACTAACTTAGGCCAGCGTATGTTGCCACTTCTGTCCACACAGAAAAACCTTACCAAGAGTCAAGGAATCAGTGCAAGTAACTACATTTAAAGCACCACCAAGCACCAAACAAAGCAGAAAAAGTAATAAGCATTCAATAAAAAAATAAAAGAACTGAAGTAAATCCTACCTTCAACTAAAGTCGGCAGCGGCTGGCCGTACGGGAGTCCCTTCGGCCTGGAATGGGTGCGGGTGAATGCGGCATCTGAAGAGTGCGGGGGAGGAGGAGGAGGAGAGCGAAGAGATCCACAGCGGACTCCCCACCGGATCAAAACTCTTCCCCTTCCCCTCCCCCCCCACCAACCTGTCTCTTGTAGCCCTCAGCGCAGGAAGGCAGCGGCTAGCCTGTGCGGCAGGCCACTGCCCGGAATAGGGGCGGCGAGCGTTGGCCCCTCCCACACAACCTGCATCTCTCACACTCAGATCTGGGGGCTAGGAGCTACTGCACATGCGTGCACACTCTAGCGCACATGTGCAGAGGTCCCAGCACTGTTTTCAGCGCCGGGACCTGGCTCCGCCCCCGAATCCAGTTGCCACGCTACGCCACCATGGGAGAGAGGCTGGGGAGCAGCCAAACTCGGCCCGAAGATTTTTGACGCCCTTGGAGTTCTACAATATTAGCGCACCTCTGGTGATTGCACCAGAAATCTGTACTGGCCAAATTTGGGCCCCAAGTCCTCTCATTTTAGTTTCCCCTATAAGTAGAAATATCCTCACTGCATCCACCTTGTCGAGCCCGCTCATTATCTTGTATGTTTCAATAGGATCGCCTCTCATTCTTCTGAACTCCAATGTATATAGGCCCAACCTATCTTTACAAGTCAACCTCTTCATCGCCAGAATCAACCTAGTGAATGTTCTCTGAACAGCCTCCATGCAAATATATCCTTCCTTAGATATGGAGACCTAAACTGTATGCAGTACTCTAGATGTGGCCTCATCAATACCCTGCACCGTTGTAGTAGGACTTCTCTGCTTTTATACTCTATCTCCCTTGCATTAAAGGCCAACATTCCATTTGCCTTCCTGATTACTTGCTGTACCTGCATTCTAACTTCTTGTGTTTCATCCACACTGACCCCAGGTCTCTCTGTACTGCAGCACTTTGCAATTTTTCTACATTTAAATTATAATTTGCTTTTCTAGTTTTTCTGCCAAGTTGATAACCTCACATTATACTCCATCTACCAAATTTTTGCCCACTTACTTAGCCTGTTGATATCCCTTTCCAGATTTTTTATCTCCTCCTCACAATTTGCTTTCCCACCCATTTTTGTATCATCAGCAAACTTGGCTACATTACACTTGGTCCCTTTATCCAAGTCATTAATATAGATTGTAAATAGTTGAGGCCCCAGCACCGATCCCTGTGACAGCCCACTAGTTACTGTTTGCCAACCGAAAAATGGCCCATTTATCACGACTCTCTGTTTTCTGTTAGTTAGCCAACCCTCTATCCATGCTAATATATTACCCCCAACCCAGTGAACTTTTCTCTTGTGCAGTAACCTTTTATGTGGCACCTTATCGAATGCCTTCTGGAAATCCAAATGCACCACATCCGCTAGTTCCCCTTATCCACCTTGCTCGTTACATCCTCAAAGAACTCAAACAAATTTGTCAAACGTGATTTCCCCTTCATAAAATCATGCGGACTCTGCTTGATTGAATTATGCTTTTCTAAATGTCCCACTACTGTTTTTTGACAGATGTCAGGCTAACTGGTCTATAGTTTCCTGCTTTTTGTCTGCCTCTTTTTTTTTTATAAAATAGGGGCGTTACATTTGCTGTTTTCCAATCCACTGGGACCGCCCCAGAATCCAGGGAATTTTGATAGTGGATGAATTGGTTGTAATCTATCTTGCAGCCACTTCTTTTAGGACAATAGGATGTAAGCCATCAGGTCAAGGGGACTTGTCTGCCTTTAGTCCCATTATTTTACCGAGTACTACTTCATTAGTGATTGTGATTGCATTAAGTTTTTCCCTCCCTATAGCCACTTGATTATCCACTATTGGGATGTTTTTAGTGTCTTCAACTGTGAAGACGGATACAAAATATTTGTTCAACGTCTCTGTCATGTATTTAACTGTCATTGAACCCATGTATAAACTGACCCAAGTTGTACACAGAATATTGACCACTAGGTGGTGAACTTGTGGGAGACACTCCTAACCTGGTCTTTCAGATATAAAAGGGGAAGCTCCACCCACCTTCATTTCAGTGCTGGAAATAAAGGTTACTGGTCACAGAGTGACTTTCTCTCAAGTATGGGCCTCGTGTGCATTTGTACTGTATAGCAAGGACATATTAGTCTCTACCATTTCCCTGTTCTCCATTATTAATTCCCCAGTCTCATCCTCTAGGGGACCAACATTTACTTTAGCCACTCTCTTCCTTTTTATGCACCTGTTGAAACTCTTGCTATCTGTTTTTATATTTCATGCTAGTTTACTTTCATAATCTATCTTCTCTCTCTACTATTATTTTTTAAAAGTCATTCTTTGCTGGCTTTTAAAAGTTTCCCAATCCTCTGGCCTCCCACTAGTCATGCCCACATTGTATGCCCTTGTTTTCAATTTGATACCATCCCTTATTTCCTTAGTTAGCCACGGATGGTTATCCCTTCTCTTAGTCTTTCCTTCTCATTGGGATATATTTTTGTTGCGAGTTATGAAGTATCTCCTTAAATGTCTGCCACTGCTCATCAACCGTCCCATACTTTAATCTATTTTTCCAGTCCACTTTAGCCAACTCTGCCCTCATACCTTTGTAGTCTCCTTTATTTAAGCTTAGGACACTGGTTTGAGAACCAACTTTCTCACCCTTCAACTGAATTTGAAATTCAACCATGTTATGGTCACTCATTCCTGGAGGATCCTTTACTATGAGATCATTTATTAACCCTGTCTCTTTACACAGTACCAGATCTAAGATAGCCTGCTCCCCGGTTAGTTCCGCAACGTACTGTTCAAGGAAACTATCCCGGATACACTCAATAAACTCTTCCTCAAGCCTACCCTGGCCAATTTGCTTTGTCCAATCAATATGAAGGTTAAAATCGCCCATGATTATTGCCGTTCCTTTATTACAAGCCTCCATTATTTCTTGATTTATACTCCATCCAACAGTGTAGCTACAGTTAGGGGCCGAAAGACTACGCGCACCAGCGACTTTTCCCCCTTATTATTCCTTATCTCCACCCAAACTAATTCAACATCTTGATCTTCTGAGCCAATATCATTTTTCACTAACACGCTGATCTCATCCTTTATTAACAGTGCTACCCCACCTCCTTTTCCTTTCTGTCTGTCGGTCCTTCCGAAATGTCAAATATCCCTGAATATTTAGTTGCCAGTCCTGGTCACCTTGCAACCACATCTCTGTAATGGCTATCAGATCATTTCCTTTTGTATCTATTTGTGCCGTCAGCTCATCTATTTTGTTACAAATGCTACAGGCATTCAGATAAAGCGCTTTTAAATTTGTTTCTTTAATAATTTTTTCCTGCTCTGACTCCACTTTCTGATTCACCTGTATGTTTATACATTCTGTCCCTTCCTGGCATGCTCTGGTTTTCATTTCCCCCAGTGCTACGCTGCTCTATTGCCTTCTCCTTATTCTTTGACTTTTAAAATTTTCACTCATCTGAGTCCTCCCCGCCCCTCCCTCCCCCCACTAATTAGTTTTAAACCCTCGCTACAGCCCTAGTTATTTGATTCACCAGGATCCTAGCCTCAGCACGGTCTAAGTGGAGCCCGTCCAAACGGAACAGCTCCCTCTTACCCTAGTACTGGTGTCAGTGTCCCACGAACAAAAACCCATTTCTCCCACACCAGTCTTTGAGTCACGTGTTTAACTCTCTGATCTTATTTACCCTATGCAAATTTGCTCGTGGCTCAGGTAGTAATCGAGATCACCACCTTTGTGGTTCTTCTTTTTAATTTGGCCCCTGGCTGCTCATAATCCTCAGTAGAACTTCTTTCTTGGTCCTACCTATGTCGTTGGTACCCAAGTGGAGCACGACAAGTGGATCTTGCCCCTCGCATTCCAAGTTCCTCTCCAGTCCTGAGGCGATGTCCTTAACCCTGGCACCGGGTAGGCAACACAGCCTTCGGGACTCTCTCTCTTGGCTGCAGAGAACCTTATCTATCCCCCTAATATGTTACTGTCCCCTACCACTACAACATTTCTTTTTACTCCCCCCATTTGAATGGCCCCCTGTACCACGGTGCTGATCCAGTTTGCTCATCCTCCCTGCAGTCCCTACTCTTGTCGACACAGGGAGGAAGAGCCTCGAACCTGTTGGACAAGAGCAAGGGCCAAGGCTCCTCCATCACTCCATCCCGAGTCCTCAAACCTTCCTGTCCCTGACCACGGATCGAATTTGAATCAATTACTCTAATTGGTGTGACTCGCTCCTGGATTGCGGCGTCCAGGTAACTCTCCCCCCTCCCTGATGTGTCGTAGTGTCTGCAGCTCAGATTGCAGCTCATCAACATGGAGCTGAAGTTTCTCGTGTTGCAGACACTTGCTGCAGGTGTGGTCGCCGTGGACCTCAATGGGGTCAACCAGCTCCCACATGCAACAGCAGAAACACATAGTCTGTCCTGCCATTTCTAATGTATTTAATTAATTAGATTTCATTTTTCGTTATTAATCCTGCCCCTAATCTAAGGCCCTTAATTTAAAGCAAGAAAGGAGAGAAAAACTCACCAACCAATCACTTCCCTGCTTTCCTGTGACGTCGAATGTAGTCGCCCTGTTCCTCTGTCGCCCTCTCTTACTTACTCGCACTGCTCCCTGCAGTGGCTGCTCGCACTTTTATCCCCGCTGCACCTCAAGTGTTCTCTCCTAGGTCGGGTGTATAGGCACTGTGTGCAGGGCTGGGCAGCTCGCTCTTTTTTGATCAATGCCCAGATGCCTAAGTAACCAATACCCACTTTTACAGGACATTTAAATGACAGCATATCAAACATGTGTGGAGTGAGGAACCAAGATGACTAAAGTGCAGTGCTGTGTTAGCTGCTCTGGTGGTAGATTTCAGGGGTTATCCCAGTGCCCTTCATTCCACTTCCCAACTTACAGTACCATTGCTGCATCTTACACACTACATAAATAAAAAGCTCCCAAACATCAAGAACACACATTTGTAGAAATAAGGGATGACTATGCCTCATATTTCAGCTTCACAGTTATGGCTGTAGGGTTTCCCCCTGTGCCATGTTGGCAAAAATGATGCTTATTTACTAAAACAAAATTTGTGTGCTGCACCCAAAACCCAAACCACACAGAACACAAACCAGTCCCTAACTGGAGTTCAATTTTACGGTTTAATTTCAACTAGCAAAATAGCATCATTTTTTAGTACAATGTACAACGTGGTGGAGTTACATGGGCTCCAGTTTTCAGTGAACTGCTAATTCCAGCAATGGCATTTTTTTAAAATCTGGTTTTAAATTGGAAAATTTTACTTTCTTTTAACTGGACGCGACAGAATAGCCAAGCTCAGTATGTTCAATGACTTTTTATGAACTAACTCAACAGCCTCAGACTCTAGCTTTACAAAATCAGACAAGGCAACTTCTGATCTCTTTCTTGTATCCCACACGACTCACATCCCCCTTCCCTTCAGTGTCTGTCCTGGAAAAACACAGCACCCAAGTCATTTACAATGGCACTTTCAAACTCCCAATTGTCTAACCTTTGGAACAACATTTGCCACAATACTTATGCAGTGATTGTTCTGCTTAATTACACCATACCTCCACCTTTGATGCCCATGAATTGGTAAAACCTTTACTCTCTCCCAACCTGGTTGTTCCTCTCATATGGCTCCCTTAATTCCAAGGGGCCCAGACTTGAATGTATATCGGTTTAGCCATTCATCACCAGATTTGCCTGGACCATATCAAGCACCATCACACCCTGTTCTTCTCTGCCAAAACTGCTCATTACTCCAGGATCATTGTGGCATGCAAAGATAACGCCTGGCTCCTTTTCTTGCTGACCTGCATTGGCTCGCGGTCTACCCATACCTCCATTTTAAAATTCATATCCTCGTGTTCAAAACTTTACATATCTTCACCCAGGGATATAAAGAGTGACTTTAAATCAGGGAAATACCCCATGAGAAGGGACAATTTGAAACCTCAAGAGAAACAACCAGTCATCACTGGTCTCCTTTAAAGAAAGGAGAAATATTTTGTGCATTTATAAGTTATTTATAAAGGATCAGCTTCTTCAGAAGTGTGATTTTTAAAAATGTTGTTTGCTGCACTGCTGCTTACACACTACTAAGAACTAAGACTTATTTTCAATTAACATAAATTTGATTGATATTTTAAACTTAAAATGTCAGAAGTGATGCTTTATCACTTGCAAATTAAAGGATCTATAAAGGCATGCCGATTGCTAAAAGCAGTTACTGGACAGGATTTGCTATTAATTTCCCAATGCATTACCAAAAGCTTACTTAGATCTCAAGGCAAGGATAGACACTAAGATAGAGAGCTGGGACTCATTGTCATGATCTAAAATGAGAGCTGAAATAATCAGGGGTAAGGCTTGATCAGATCCAAAATCAAACATAATTGTGTTTTGAAGTTTGCAACTAGCACAAAGAACTTTAAAAAATGCTCATTTAATATACAGGTCAAGCAACAGCAGACAAAAAAAAATCAAGACGACTGGTTTACTCAGTTTTTCAAAGATGTATAAAAGGATTACAGTAACCACAAGATAGTTACATAAGATAGAACATAGTATTCTACATCTAGGAGATAAAAAACAGGAGCTGGCAAAATAAGTTCAGCAGTAAAACAGTTATAACAAGGTTTACAAAAATCTGTGCCTCATATGCATCTATAAACCAAGAAGAAAAAAAGAGCAAACTCCTGATTATCCAGCAACTCCTTGCTAACACCTGGACACTGTGAACAGAGGCTGGTTCAACTGTTTCCCTCCGTCCTCCCCCAGCTGTTAACTCTGCTAACATTCGCCATCAAGGTTTACACAAAGGCCACTGGATGAGTTAATGAACAGCTGCAAGACCTGTGTAACCACACCAATGCACAAGTTGATGCCTTCAGCAAACAGGTGAAATCTGGGAACAAAACCGTATTGAAAGCAAAAACAATACAATATAATCCAGTGTTGAGCATTTGAGATTATATTAGCAAAAGTCTGAATGATAACTCACGTTGCTGATTGCTGGATTCTCCTTGTTCAGGAGCAGCTGCTGTTGTGCCACCTGCATTCGTAGTAGATTCTGAAACAGTCCATTTCCCAACACAGCATTCTAATAAAATAAATCAATTAAAATGGAAGTTGCATGTTGAAGCTGATTAAGAGGCACAGATCACCCGTACAGAAAACTCATCTATTCGAGTTTTAGGGTGTTATAGAATATAGTTGGAACAAAAAATCCATTAAAAACTCTTCGTTCTCAGCGAAGTGTTGGGGGGGAGTAGAGGAGATACAATTATCTTCAGTGTCACCAAGTTGAAGGAAGTATAAGCCAGATTCCCAATTGCTCACCAGTGACCCCGATGAAAATCATAGCAAGGTTAGCTGGATAAGACTGGATCAGAACAAGCTGTGACTCTATCTCCACCACAGATCATATGGCACATTGACATTCATTGAGCACACAAATGCAGCTGAAGGCAGGGCGGGAATGACGACGACTCCTCCAAGAATCTTTTTTTTTTAAAAAAGCTGACGCTGCTTCACACCTAGCCAGACGCACATTTTCCCAGGTTTGAGTGGCTCCAGATCCACTCCTGTGCTAGTCTAGTCACAGCCAACATTACAGATCTTGTCTTGGATACAGACGCCTCCTCCCAGTCAGTGGTGTCACTGGAGTGGTCTAGAAGGAGATCCAACGTAGCAAGTCTCCATTCAGGCAAGAAATTTGATGTTTGAAAAAAAGTCTTTTTTTTGGGGGGGGGGCGGGGAAGAGAAGATAGGCAACAGGGGAGTACTTTGGACAAAAAGTACTCTCCTTTGACTTTCATGACCAACCAAAGCAAAAATACAGATATCTTGCTCTTCAGCTAAGCATAGCAACTGGTGAAGAGTCCAGAATTGCCCAAGTAACAACATTCAGGTAATTATCCAAATTTTTTGCAGGACAGAGTCTTGCGGAAGAGAGGGGCTCATTTTGCAGCATTTTAATTTTATTTGCAGGATAGCATTAATCAGTCTATAGGATTTTACATTGACAAATGCAACAAATTGCAGAGCAACAGTCACAGCATTTCAAAGTAATTCATTGCGTGTGAAGAGCTTGGTGAGGATTCTTAGAATCTTCTTAAGGTTATATAGAACAAAGGGCCATGAGAATGCAAATCTCTTTTTTGTCCTCACCCCTCCCAAGTTATTGTTGTACCATACGTACAGGACAAAAATCTGGAGGTTGGATTATCTGCTAATTTTCATTATCCACCCAGAGCAGATGACTGGGTAAAAAGAATTCCACTGTCGCCGAACTATGACAATTCAGCCAGAATCAGAGCTTTTATGCACTGCCTGGTGCATCACTTGTCCAATAAGGTCCCACATAAGAGATTGGTGTGCAAGATCAAGGCACATGGTATTGGGGGAAATATACTGGCGTGGAAAGAGAATTGGTTGGCAGGCAGGAAGCAGAGAGTCGGGATAAATGAGTCTTTTTCGGAATGGCAGACAGTGACTAGTGAAGTACCGCAGGGCTCAGTGCTGGGACCCCAGCTCTTTACAATATACATTAATGATTTGGATGAAGGAATTGAGTGTAATAGCTCCAAGTTTGCAGATGACACTAAACTGGGTGGTGGTGTGAGCCGTGATGAGGATGCTAAGAGGCTGCAGGGTGATTTGGACAGGTTAGGTGAGTGGGCAATTGCATAGCAGATGCAGTATAATGTGGATAAATGTGAGGTTATCCACTTGTGGCAAAAACACTAAGGCAGAATATTATCTGAATGGCGGCAGATTAGGAAAAGGGGAGGTGCAACGAGACCTGGGTGTCATGGTTCATCAGTCATTGAAAGTTGGCATGCAGGTACAGCAGGCGGTGAAGAAAGCAAATGGCATGTTGGCCTTCATAGCTAGGGGATTTGAGTATAGGAGCAGGGAGGTCTTACTGCAATTGTACAGGGCCTTGGTGAGGCCTCACCTGGAATATTGTGTTCCGTGTTGGTCTCCTAATCTGAGGAAGGACGTTCTTGCAATTGAGAGAGTGCAGAGAAGGTTCACCAGACTGATTCCATGGATGACTGGACTGTCATATGAGGAGAGACTGGATCAACTGGGCCTTTATACACTGGAGTTTAAAAGGATGAGAGGGGATCTCATAGAAACGTATAAGACTCTGACGGGACGGAACAGGTTAGATGCTGGAAGAATGTTCCCGATGTCGGGGAAGGCCAGAACCAGGAGACACCGTCTTAGGATAAGGGGTAGGCCATTTAGGACTGAGATGAGGAGAAACTTCTTCACTCAGAGTTGTTAACCTGTGGAATTCCCTGCCGCAGAGAGTCGTTGATGCCAGTTCATTGGATATATTTAAGAGGGAGTTAGATATGGCCCTTACGGCTAAAGGGATCAAAGGGTATGGAGAGAAGGCAGGAAAGGGGTACTGAGGTGAATGATCAGACATGATCTTATTGAATGGTGGTGCAGGCTCGAAATGCGGAATGGCCTACTCCTGCAGCTATTTTCTATGTTTCTATGTATGCTTTTATTTGTCGAATGCATTTCTGAAAGTGTAGTTTCTATTTGAAGTTACCTGTTGCACTTGATTTATCTGTAACAGGGCTGCAGTCAGTACAGGATTCGGTAGAACAGGCAGGCTGCTAGTATTCCCCAATACACCTAAAGAGATCAAACCAGATTGGAAATTAATCTGAAGAAACACTTTGCATACGTAATTCTCACTCTAATCGTCTAAAAAGAGACAAAGCATCCATTCTAAATTACAATGTTCTGGAATATTAAACAATATCCTTTCTGTGAAAGACTAAAAGTTACACAGACATCAGCACCCCTCCATGTATCCGGCCCAACTAGCCATTTTTCATACCTGAGCCTGTACAGTAAAAGTCGCCAAGCTAATACTAGCATGCACGGCATCACAAACAAGTCTGATCCTTTATTCACCTGATGCTAGGAGGAAAGCAACCAGGAGCAGAAACCTTTGCTTGTTCCCTCTCCTCTATAACCCAGGGAGGCCAGGTCAAAATTTAACAACTTCACTAATTAAGTTTGATCTTACATTTGTTTTAAATTAAAGCACCGAACCAAGAGCCAGTCTGGCTCAGTTGGTAGCATTCTTTCATTTAGGTCAGATGACAGATAATTCATAACTCATTACTGATCTGAGCACATTATTCAGGTAGACACTTGAATTAAATGC